>NC_137109.1:30380567-30910567 GCF_949357685.1 Gobio gobio | reverse complement strand
CAATGGTCTATTGACATATTTTGCTGAATGAGTTTTTCAATCTGCATCAGATAAAGTGCATGGACAAACATCTTCGCTCTGGTGTTTTATGGCCTAATGCCAGACCTCAGTTGACTGCATTCAGCCACAATGGGTGAACATCCTCTCTGGCTTCCCACAGGTTAGGGACGCAGTCGCGGTCATGCAGCTTCTGTTGTGGCTTGAAAAGAAAGTTCCAGAAGGCACAGAGACCGAGCTCACAGCGGCACAATTTGTTGATCAGTGTCGCAGGTACAGAACAGCGGAGCTAAACCCTCATCACTGATACCACTCACACATAAAACACATGGAATTAACAGTCACTGACTGCTCACTTTTTAAGGGTTCCAAGACTATGTATTTAACATTCATGTTCTCAATATTAGAGAACCAGCTTCAAGATCAAAATCAACATTAAGTCTAATTTGAAGGAGAGGAAAGTGAAAAAAAGACTTTGACTTAAAGTTTTTCATTATAAGTATAAAACAATGTGTTTTAAATGTTTTGCAAAATATTGCATTTATTTATTTAGATTATGGCATACATGTGGGTAGTGTAGTTCTCAGTAAATTTGGCAGTTAAATGTTAATTAAAAAAATTTAATTTTGTTAATCTTTTGTTTTATTTAGTTTTTAATATATAATGCTATAAAATGCTTTCGGGGCTTATGTCTTTAAAGATTTATAGGTTACATTATAGCACAATATTTACTTAAAGAAACGGACTGTAGCACTCTATATTAACCGTCTTTCTAAACTTGCATTGTAGGCATAACATTTGCACAAGTAGAACCTGTTCCTACATCAAGTATATTATAAGATATCAACACAAAGAAGCTCTTCTTGTGTACAGTAAATCACAATCAGCAACACATTTACTTCCTTTTTCCTGAGAAACACAAACCCCTCCATTGTGTTTTGGCAGCAAGCAAAAGAACAGCAGAGGGCCGAGTTTTGAGACCATTTCTGCAAGTGGACCTAATGCTGCTCTTGCTCACTACAGGTAATAAATATGTCTGCCTATTTATTTATACTATTTTATTATATCCAATTTATTGACCTATTCATTCTCATTTATTACAGTCCATCTACTGAAACTGCGAGGAGGCTGACAGTGAATGATATGTATCTTGTTGACTCTGGAGGACAGTACCTGTGAGTTTCATAGTACTATTAGTAAAGTTCTGTTTGTGTGCAAAAACATGATACATAACTAAGCTCACTGTAAGCTTAACTTAAATATTAATTAACCTGCATGGTTTCCTTAAAATTGAGTTCATTGAAACAACAAATTTGAGTTAATACAAAGAAAGAGAGCAAAAAATCTTTCTCTGTATTAACTCTTTTTTTTGTTTGTTTCAATGAACTCAAAATCATAAAGGAATAGTTCACCCAAAAATGAAAATTAGCCCATGATTTACTCACCCTCAAGTCATCCGAGGTGTATATGACATTCTTCTTTTAAACTAATACAATTGGAGTTATATTAAAAATGTCCATGAGACGCGTCAAAGCTTGCAATGCTCCTGTACATCGCGTCAGGGGTTACTCTTTTTGCGCAAATCGACTTGCGTACGGAAGCTAGTTATTTTATTCTATAAAGTTTTAAATAGGGATATTTTTCTTACACAAACACACCACTTCGCTTCAGAAGGACTTTATTAACCCCCCGGAGCCGTGTAGAGCAGTTATATGATGGATACATGCACTTTTATGGACTTTAAAAACGACCCTTCAAGTCAAGGCCATTATAAAGCTTGGAAGAGCCAGGACATGTTTTAATATAACTCAGATTGTGTTCGTCTGAAAGAAGAATGTCATATACACCTAGGGTGACTTGAGGGTGAGTAAATCATTTGCTAATTTTCATTTTTGAAATCCCTTTAAGGCAGCCAGGTTATTTACTGACTATTTGAGTTAAACAAACAAATCAAGCACTAAACTAGCTTTCTCTTTCTGTTACAGTGATGGTACCACTGATATAACGCGTACTGTGCACTGGGGTAAACCCAGTGACTTTCAAAAGGTACTGAACGGCAGGCATAGGGAGATTCTGACGATGCAGAGCATACTTTGATTCTTTTACTTAGACTACTAAAAAGAAAACTGATTTCTCCCTGTTTTACTCTGATAGGAGGCCTACACAAGGGTGCTCATGGGAAATATTGAGATTTCAAGAACCATCTTTCCTGCTGGAACTAGAGGTGAGGATCTCCTCATCTTCAATCACTATCTCCCTTCAAGCAACCGTGACCTGATACTTCCACAAGAGGGCGCCCTGTCCACAGCGGACATCTCACAGTGACCTCCACAAAACATGTCATGTGCTAACCATTCATGTGCTTTTATTCTCACACTAGGCGTGAACATGGAGATGCTGGGACGAAGAGCATTGTGGGAAGTTGGTTTAAATTATGGTCATGGCACTGGTCATGGTGTGGGAAACTACTTTGGAGTCCATGAATGTAAGTCTAATTCTCTAGCATGTTTATATATTTATCTCAGTATTGTTATATATATTAATTTGTGTTGATAACAAAAGTAAAATCCACTATAGCTTAAAAGTTATTTTTTTCATAAATAAATGAATACTTGTATTCATCAATGGTGCATTAAACTGATCAAAAGTGACAATAAAGAACACATTTGTAATGTTACAAAAGATTTCTATTTTAAATAAAAGGTGTTCTTTACTGTTGTGTACATTGATAATAATAAGAAATGTTTCTTATGCATCAAATCATCATATTAGAATGATTTCTGAAGGATCATGCGACACTGAAGACCAGAGTAATGATGCTTTGCCATCACAAGAATACATTCAAATTTTAAATATTGATTTGTTCATATTTTATCAAATAAATGCAGCCTTGGTGAGCTTATAGTATCATATGTTTTCTTATTGTTATATCTCTGCTATGTTATAGATCTCTTCATCTAATGTATTTGTTTTCTGTGTGATAGGGCCTGTGGGTTTTCAGTCCAATAATATTCCATTTCAAGAGGGGATGTTTACGTCAATTGGTGAGGAATAATTAAGAAGCTCATTATGATTGCCTTCATTTGTTACTTAAAGTTTTAAACTGCCAAACTCTCCTTTAGAACCTGGTTATTATAAGGATAATGACTTTGGTATAAGGATAGAGGACATTGCCGTCACTGTTCCAGCTACTACAAAGGTACATTCAATTAATTGAGGTCTAGAACTCTGTAAATCCAGTGCAGCTATCCAAGGGCAGTGCCTAATGAAATATTAATATGTGCATTTTCCCCCCCTGTTTTTCCCTACTAGCATAGCAGCAATTACCTGACATTTGAAACAGTCTCATTGGTGCCATATGACAGAAAACTGATAAATACATCTCTTCTAAGTCCTGAGCAGGTATTTTAAATAATATCAATCATTCTGTATTTTTATTACAATTATTATAAATACACCAGTGTTTACTTTCATATCATAATCAATTTTGTTACTGTTGGGATGCGTTGGGTTCCATTTGGTTTCCAATGTAAAATATGGGTAGTGAACCAGTTAAAAACCACAGCTTTGTGTGTTTAAAAATATGCTGTTTTCTAGTGTTGGTTTCCTTTGACAAAGTTCCCACAGACGCTCTTCACTAGAAACACATTTTGGAGGGGGGTTATGGGTTCGCTGGAAATTCAAAAGCCCTATTTTTTCTTTTATAAACAAACATCAGTTGTTGATTTCAGTGTTGGCAGTGCAGAATATGTCTCTGACTTTGTTGTTGTCTTGTAGCTGTACTGGCTGAACTCATACTATGAGACCATCCGGAGCGTGGTGGGTCCCGAGCTGGAGAGACAGGGGCTGAAGGAGGAGTATGACTGGATGATGAAGCACACGGCACCTTTCCTTACAGCTGGAGCTTCAGCTGTCATCTCCTCAGGCACACTGTTTGTAACAGTGCTGGCTTCTGTTGTACTGCATAATCTGCTGTAAATACGTCTGAAGAGCTTGGCCTACACCACGGCATTCGGTACTGCCTCTGCTCCATGTGGGCCGGTACAACAAACCCATTTTTAGGTACAAACAGAAAAGCTCCAATGTTGAATACTTAAAATAAGTCTCTCTCTCTCTCTCAATTCAATTCAATTCAATTGTGCTTTATTGGCATGACAATTGTTACAATGTATTGCCAAAGCATTTATAATTTTACAAATAATCAACATACATGTACATACATTAAATAAAAGAATTATAAAAAGATACAATTAAAAAAAAAAATAATAATAATAATAATAATAATAGCAATAAGTTGAACAATCCATAAACATTTAGAATTCTAGGAACAATTTAGAATTCGGTGTGTGTGTGTGTGTGTGTGTGTGTGTGTGTGTGTGTGTGTGTGTGTGTGTGTGTGTGTGTGTGTGTGTGTGTGTGTGTGTGTGTGTGTGTGTGTGTGTGTGTGTGTGTGTGTGTGTGTGTGTGTGTGTGTGTGTGTGTGTGTGTGTGTGTGTGTGTGTGTGTGTGTGTGTGTGTGTGTGTGTGTGTGTGTGTGTGTGTGTGTGTGTGTGTGTGTGTGTGTGTGTGTGTGTGTGTGTGTGTGTGTGTGTGTGTGTGTGTGTGAGCGCATCACTGATTGGTCGACTCCTCCCTCTTATCCTCCCTCTCTCTCTCTCTCTCTCTCTCTCTCTCTCTCTCTCTCTCTCTCTCTCTCTCTCTCATATTTCATGTGATTCCATATGATCTGGTTATTTCAGCCATTTTCAATGGATTTACCAGAATTCATTAGGGTTTGGCCTATGTTTAAACTAGTGTTAATATTGAATAATGTATTTTATGACAAAGTTTTTGCATATATTTAATTTAAAAAAAATATTTGATTCAAAAAAATATAAATTGCTGGTGTATGTATGCAGAATTTATGTTAAGACAATCATTGTTGATTTAAAGTGTATTAAAATATTATTACTACAGTCTCTACACTATATTTGTTATCTATGTTTTCATACGTAACAGTCATAATTGTAGGCATCAAATAATGTCCACTCCACTGAGTGAAAATAGTATGAAGACACCAACAACACCTAACACTCAACACGACACTTACTATACCACAAAAATTATTTCATAAATAGATCCACTCTTTTTTTTAAATGTCTTGGTTAATTTATTAATACAAGGCTCAACTTTAAGTTTTTTTTTTTTTCCTGCCGACTCATTCGTACCAGTTGTTCATCACAAAAATACAGATAAATTACTCCTTGAGTGTTCATAGACACTTTTGGCATATAGTAAGATGCACCACATTGATTAGCAGTGTTTGGGAAATTTACTTTTAAAAGGAATGCATTCCAATATTGTGTTACTTAATTACTTTTTATGGAAAGTAATGCGTTATGTTACTTTTGCATTACATTTTCTTGGCTTGCTTGTTTTTTAATAACAAAAAAGTTATTCTATTTTTGGCTAATGTAAAGGCCCTTTCTCACCAAAGGTCAATTGAATAAGCCTCTGAAGGCTGAAGGAAATTTAAATTTCACGCCTGTATATAGTAGAGGGCACAGCTCAAACAAACCTTCCAGCTGTGCTCCCATTTTGGATCGCAGGAGAATAAGATTCAGCACTATACTTCAGCAATACAAAAAACTAATAAAAAACAGTGTGATGATTTTTGCTCAATAGTATGGTTGAATATTGGATGAATTGGATCATCGAAGGTCAGCAGCAAAGACATTGCTTAGTTTTTCTCAGTCGCTTTGGTACATTTCTCGAATCATCCTCGACATTTGCAAAACAGTAAGTGCATTTCTCAAAACAATTCGTACAAATAGCAAAACACCATGGATTACCTGCAAAAGCCAGTCTCTTGCTCAAAATCCTTAGTTCATCTCTTAAAAGTAAATATCTGTGTCAATGAACATGTCAGTGCCATCAAAATGAAATGTCCTTATGTATGGATAAGACAGTCAAATTGCTTAGTCATGTTGTCAATATAACTGTACTCTAGAGGGATGTTCTGATGTAAATATGGCAAAATTTTTGATGACAATTATTGTAAATCGTAGGTTACACCTACGTGTATGTGGGAGTTTGATTGCAAGAGACTGGACAAGATTCACATTTACGCTTTTACTGTTTGTACTGTAATTTGTCGACAGACCATGTTATTGAGATACAGAAAGGAAAAGACAGCACTATAGCACAAAGAAAGAAAACAGAAAAACAAAAGTAGAAATGTGAACGTCTAACGGAAATGTATAGAAATATGCTTATGCTTATATTATGACAACTTGTTCAACCATTTTGCATGTAAAGACTTATGCTGAACCAATGCCTAAATGTTGTGTGTGGGGGGGGGGGGGGGGGGGGTGAGACTATTCAACAGAGACCCATTATAATACATTTTGATCAACATGACAATTGATAATGTAGGAAACAGCAGAGAATGTTACATAATCATTTGCAACTTGTTTTGATGTGCACAAGTGACACAATCATGTGAAGATTGAACAGGTTGAGAATTTCAATTCTGATCTGAGAAATGTACCAAAGCGACTGAGAAAAACTGTAATAAAGTGAGATTAAATACATAAAGTATATTTGTGTCATTTAAATGTTTCAATTATTGCCGGTTTGCATAATATTCTAAGTTTGCATTTCACTGTTTTTAATCACTTTGAGGAGTACTGAACCTGTTTTTATGCGAGATGAGTAATTCCTGCTCAATGTAGAGCTACAATAACCATCACGTTTACACAGCGCACACAACGCCTCTGCACTTACTCACGATTTCTCATAATGGGCACAGGAGAAGTGTCGGTCAATACATGGGAAAACAAAGTAACTTACATATTTGAAAAAAGTACCTCCGATATTTTGTCACTTTAAAAGTAATGTGTTACTTTACTAGTTACTTAGAAAAAAGTAATCTGATTACCTAACTCGCGTTACTTGGAAAGCATTACCCCCAACACTGTTGATTAGTTAATAATCAACCCAAGTTCGCATGTATTTTGTAAATGTAGTGACAATGCAGAACTGACTCTAAATGATAGTTTCGTCAACTGGCCCGGATCTTATTATTGAGCCTTGGTTAATAAAACAAATATTTGATTCCATAGTCTGAAATTATCTCCTTCCGCATTATTACTATAAATACTAATCCAGCTTACATTAATGTGTTTTAAAAAAGGCTGAAAATGTTTTTTTTGATTGTAAGTTGTAAAAACAACTTCAGTAACTTTTATGAGACTAGCCCAGTAAAATCCATTGTGACTATTTTGTGTCCAAAAAAAAACTTGCTACTCAACTCCACAGTGAAATTTTCTGCAAAGCTACAGCTAAATAATTTACATAAATCATCTTGTGGTCATCAATCATTTATTCAACTGGAAGATTTGAAATGCTTTCAATGAATCCCACAGCAAACTGGGGGAAAAAATAGCTTTGTGTAAAAATGACTTGTGACTCCTTTCTTAAATATTGGCTCAGTATGTAATGTCTGTTTTTTTCATTTTATTTGGGCGTGTATGTTTTAAAGCAGGGCATGGTTTAGAGCACTGAAACTGACATGAGCATGACACCAAGCACCTAATGCTCTAAGTCCCGTCCTATTGCCCACACAGATATCATATCATAGCAGACACACCTCAAACGGCACTTTCTGAGAAACCAGCTTCTTCATTCCCCTTTAATTATCACAGGCCTGAAGCAAGCTGCTGTCAATAGCACTGCTGCATGTGAAGGGCTCATGCCTGCAGAGGTGCTGTTGCTTGGCAACAGTTCCGTCAGAACCACAGTAAGGTGTGAATGTGGTTTCTGAGACGTCCGCTTACACACACTCTCTCTCTCTCTATCTCTCTCTCTCTGCTCTCTTTTGTTTGGCTGTTCTCCTCCAGCTCAAAACAACTTTGAACATTGTTCCTTATCTTCCCAAAAATAGGACTGATGAATGTGATTCTATTTGTCATGTTTTAGTCGAGGCTCTGTATATGGCGTGACCATACATAAAGAGGAAGTATTATACAGTCAGCAACAGGAGGTGTTGAAAACGATGACCTCATTACAGTTGTCAGTGTGCTTGACCGCTGCCTGTACAACGGAAATCTAGTCTAAAGTAATGTACTGCATGTTACATGTGCTGTAAACACCGGCTGCTTTTGTCCAAACACTTCATACTCATTACAGACTCGTTTTTGGAGGGAGTGAAACAGCCAGGCATCTTACGGCCATGTGGTGTAAAGCAAACAAACAGAAATAACTCTCTGCCAACTCACACTCCTCTATTGTCTGTCTCAGATGGCTGATCTTACATGCAGGTCTCAGCGCACTGACTTTGCAACTTTTACAACTCAGTAGTCTGAGGCATCATAACTTTATGATATAACTTTATGGCCTAATTACTAATAGGAATCATTCTAATTTCTTTATGTATGTATGTATGTATGACGACTGAAGGACTGATTATATCGGTGACTTGAGTGATTGTTTATCTCAAGAAATACAAAATCATTCCTTGTGCTCTTCAGGCTGAAGATGTTCTGTATCACTGAGTACTTTATATAAGGTAATTTATGTTTTTGTCCAATCGGTTTGTTTTTATGTGATGTGAACCATTGCAACCAAAGCCACCTCTTAAAAAAAGAAGTTCCTGTCTAGTCATGTGACTTCCTCAAGCGTTTAGTTCTCTACTCCAGCGATCAGAGAAGAGCTTTTCTTCTGCCTCTTCCTTTTCTGGTGGCTTTTGTCGCGCTGTGAGTGGGCACCGTGGCAGTTAGACTGACAGAAATTAGTTTAACAGCCCAGTGTCATACTGCCACAGATATAGAGTCAGGAGAACATTGCCCACCCACTACTGAATCAACATGTTACGGAGGAAACCATCCAACGCATCTGAAAAGGAGCAGGCTCAGGTGCAAAAAAAGAAGGTAAGAGTTTGTGTCTTAATCTGCGTGGCCCTGTTTTGAAGGGTTGAACCCTAGAAATGATGGTCTTGGAGGACCTCTCTGGAGGTCTGCATTCCGAAGAGAACACCAACACACATGATAGGCTGTTTAAACATGAAAAAAGTTGCATCAGAGCAGAACACATGTGCTTTTGTTGCTGATTGTTTGAATCAACAGTACTTTGAGAGGGGTTTTCATTGATATGTGAATAATAGTCCTATTGTTATATGTCCCGTTTGTCTTCAGACCTGTCATTCTTAAGTTTAAGAACTGAAACTGTAGGATTGTTCTGGGTGAAATGCATGGCTGTGCACCAGTTCCTGTAGAAACACATCAGACCGCAACACACATCCTGAAGCGGTTCTACCTCTTCAGAGCAAAGCATCCAAAACACATCGCCTGAATTCAAAGTGACATTTACGTATATGTCTTCACAGCTCGCTCCACTACACTTCTTGTCGTTCAGCGGTTAACTGCTTCTATGGCATTACTCTTATTTTCCATTTGATTCACATCTTGCGTGTAACAACCAGCAGTTTCGATATTTCTCCTCTCTGAAACTGCAGGTGCTTCATAATTGCATGTAACTCGAGCAAAGAGAGATCTGGAAATCTTGCTGTTGTGCATCACGGTTACTTTTATTTCTTTTATTTCTATCTTTTGAAACCAATGTCTTTCTTATAGTCTTATCCAGAGCAGAGGATGTAGTATGCAGTTGAAGTTCATTGCCATGGTGTAAATAAAAACACTTCACCAGATCAACACCATATCATCTCAAATGCTGCAGTTTCCTCTTTGGTCATGGATTAGATCATTAGATTATGAGTAATCACTTCAGTCGAGATCTGTCAAAAAAATATATTTCAACATTTTATGATGATGCAGAATGTTGTCACAGTTGTGGGGAATTTAATAGGGAAGGTTTGTTAGTTTGACGTTACAATTCCACAACAGTGGAACTATTTAATTGAATATGATTCTCAAAGAAAACACTGTCATTTTACTAGTTTTGACTGGCTGAACAATCTCTTCTTGCACTTGGTTGGTTTAGCAGATTGCAGTTTGTTGTGTGTTGTCTAGATAGTGCACAGCTCTGCAGTGATTGGCTGTGTGTTGGCTGCGACGTACCCACTTCCTGTGCAGAAGAAAAGTGGCACAATGAAAGGTTTAGATACCAGAAAAAGTCAAAATGGAACAAATATGCACAGCAGCCCACAAAACCCACTGAATGATTTTATCAGTTATTAAAAAAGTGCCTTAATTATGAATGAATCGACTCTAACAAGCCACACTTTGTGTGTTTCTTACAGTTGAAATGCATAAGTACAGATTACTATGAATTAACATCATGTGATATATAATTACTTTATGGCATAGATCAGAAATGCCTAAACCAGGGCTCATGGGCCAAAGTCAGACCATGACCACCTTTGATTTGGCCCACCAGGCCATATCAGAATTATTTCGACATTCCACTTTAGACATTCTGTAAGTAATCTATAAGTAACTTTGCTGCTACATGTCAACTAACTCTCATTAATTCACAACTACATGTCAACTATCTCTCATTAGAGTATTAGTAGACTGTTAGGTTAGGATTCGTACAATAAGTTGACATGTACTTACAAAGTTACTTAGAGTGAGTAGAATGTCTGTTGGAGTCCCGATATTAAGCAGACAGTCTACTAATACTCAAATTATTGGTAGTTGAGGCCTAGGCATGTAGGCCTAGCTGTGAAGTAGAATGTCCAGTGGACCATTAAAATAAAGTGTTACCAAGAATAAAAGTGAATTAGATTTGTTTTTATTTTAATGTTAATATAATATAGTTAGATATAATTCAAGATGGTTCCAATGGCCCTCAAATAAGTGTGATTTGTGGCCCTTTGTTGTAAGAATGGGCAGATCTGATACAGACTGGCACATTGTCATTGTTGCTATATTTTGTAATTTACATTACAAAGTATATCAATAAACACATTGTCCTATCTGTGAAAACCTTATCTGAGAACCTCATGAGTTGAAGCAAGTGTAATTCATGTTTAAAATTGCATCTGGTATATGGATTTGAAAAAGATAGTGTGCATTTTTCTGCTCAAATGTTGCTCTAGAGGTCTGATAATGCCTCCAAATATTGATCAAGATATATGCTTGTGGAAATGCGCTTGCATTTAAGGGCCATTATAACATGAGCTATCAGTTCAACTAAACTGAATTTGTTCATGATGCATAGAGATAACATTTCATCAGCATAATGCTGGAGGACTCTGCATTAAACCATAAGGCAATTGGGTCATGAGCAATAAAACTTGAACAGTATAGGACAGAATCTATCTATCTGTCAATCTGTCTGTTTGTCTGTCTGTCCGTCCGTCCGTCCGTCCGCCTGTCTGTATCTGAACCTACTATCTACTACTGTAACTTTAAATAGTCTCTGATGAGAAACTGTTCTGTGTTCATAGCTGTCTCTGCAAAGATCCAGCAGCTTCAAAGACTTTATGAAGCCAAAGCCATCGTCACCAGTAGTGAGCCCTGAAGCTACCTTGGATGAAACTGTAAGTGCAGTAGTTTGTTATGGAGATGTAGTTGCTGAACTCAAGCTCCAACTCACTCCTGTCTTGTGGGTATGGAAATTTTAGATAATGTGTAGCTGTGCAACTTGACCAATATCTGGTGTCTCAGTGTCAGTCTATATTCACTTGTAAAGTCAGCATTAACCTTAAACTGCTAGAATGGTGCTTACTAACTGCTTCATCTCAAAACCACACTATTTTAAAAATATCTAGACAGGATGTCATCCTTTCATGAGCCATTCAAGCAGAGAGCCTGCTTAGCCTTCGGTCTGCTTTTAAGAGTACACAATTGTGGTATAATTTTAATAATATTCTCTAATATATTATATATTAATAATATAAATATATATATTAAATTGATCAAAAATTACTGTAAATTAATTTTGTTACAATATATTAATATTTCAAAATAATGCTTTTCTTTTGAACTTTATATGCAAACAATCCTGAAAAAAAGACACAAATGTTGGGCAGCTCAGCTGTTTTGAACATTGGTGATGATAATAAATGTGTCTTGAGCAGCAAATCCGAAGGATTTCTGAAGGATCATGTGACACTGAAGACTGCAGAAATGGCTGCTAAAAATGTAGCTTTGCCATCACAGGAATATATTACATTTTTAAATATATTATAATAAATTGTAATAAAAGTTCACAATATTTCTACTTTTACTGTATTTTTAAATCAAATAAGTGCAGCCATGGTGAGCTTCTTTTATGAATAGAAAAAAATATATTATCTATATATATCTAGGCCTATATATTTATATATAGATATTTCTATATAAATATATCTATATATTTTTCTATCAAATAAGACATTATGTTATCATAATAAAGACATTACCATAAATAAATAAATAAATAATATACATATACATGTTGCTGTTAAAACAATGTCCGTTTGATAACGAAAGTGTTGAATAGCCTTCTCTGGGGGAGTTAAGTGAGGCGCTGAGATATAAACACAAAGGTAATGTAACAGACTGATGTAAAATCCCCATGACGCTGACAGGTACTTTTGTTTTTTTTTTGCCTGTGTTTTTGAAAAACTGCACACGTTGTCTTCACAGTAAAGGAACAGCCTCTGACATTTAGAGGTAGATCTCAGAGAGGAGGAGCCACAATGACTCAGTGTGGTAGTGACACAAAAACCACCGTCACAAACCTTACTGGAAATTCTCCAGAGAACAGGGGCCCATCGCTTTAAGACTAACACTACTTACTGTGGTTATACCACAAACAAATATGTGCTGATTCAGCTCAGCCTGGACATATATGATGACACTGTTTAACATAACATGGCACATTAGAAATGGGTTATGAATAACACATCAAAGAACTGCAAACAGTAGCCTAATCAAAAACAGTCACGGTGAGGATACTTGAGGTAAATCATGGCAATTAGTTCTAACAGAGGTCTGTCAGTTTCTTTAACAATTGAGTGCGCAGTGCAAAGAACAGCAGGTCTAGAAAAAGCAGGTCTCTTTTTAGACAAGACAAGAGGAAGTTTGATGAGTCGATAAGACAAATTTAGGTACACGCAGCAAGTGCACAGTAAAAACAGCAATTCACAATTACTAAAAGCATAATTTTTTTGTGAAATTTCTTACAGCATTTGGAGTGTGCACCACCAGAGGATTCAGGGAAAAGTAACGGAAAACTTGGAAAGAAATGGAGAAATGTCATATCTCGCACAATGACCCGTAAAACATCCAAAATGGTACAGAAAGCCCTAGCGGAGGAGGGGGTGAGTTGAAAGCACAAGTATTAGGCTATTTACACATTCTCTTTGGCTCTCAAGTATAAATTCTTTTACAGAATGTATTAATCCTTGGTTAATGCTAAAACATGTTTAGCTTTTTAAGTTGTGTAAATTATATACATATAATTTTATAAATTACATGTTTAATTGGCATTCATATAGCCTTAAATAGTAATACATGCTATAAAAGTTGTACGTTCATGATACCTAGGCTACTCCATTAATTAACTGAACCCTAATGTAAATGGTTGCCTTGTTTAAATTCAGATATTATATTCTATTCTATTCTATTCCAAGTAATTTTCTAAGGAAACTATATCCTAGCAACCATCTAAGAAAAGCACTTGACAACGGCTTGAATTTGTCTCCCCCGTGTGGATGATATCGGGATATTTTATACATTCGGCAATCTCTGGATGTTTCCAGTGGTGTAGAGAAATTCATGAGGATATGAATTCAAATGATCTGTAAATTGTTACATTTGTTGATTTCAGAATGAGAGTGGGGATGACGGCTCTATGTCTCCGATGTCTCCAAATGACTGGATTCCAGATCTCGCTGCCGGGAACAGAACATCTGTGTGCTCCAACAGCTCAGAGGACACAATGCACATCCCTCTCTCACGCCAGCTCTCTGGATGTAAGCCATCTCAGACCAGTACAATATCTTGGCTAAACCAAGATCATATAAGGCTGGTTGATTTTGGCTGACTGATTGATTTTTTTTTTTTTTTTGTCCCCTGGTGTGCAGGTTCTGACAGACAGAGTCTGGACAGTGGCTTCAGCCAGAGAGACAGTATGAGACTGGAGGACAGCACCTACACAGGGCCCTTCTGCGGCAGAGCCCTTGTCCACACTGACTTCACCCCCAGCCCGTATGACATGGAATCTCTCAAACTACAGGTCAGTCTTTTAAAAAGGGATTTTTGAAATATTTATCAAAAAAATCAACATAAAGGATTAGTTTATCCAATTACAGTATTTTATTTGTGTATTGTTCTCTTTTCTTCTTATTTGATTAATTTTATGTAAGCACTTTGAATTACCATTGTGTAATGTGCTATATACACAGTAACACTTTAGAATGGGGAACACATATTCACTATTAACTACGACTTTTGCCTTAATAAGCTCCTAATTTACTTCTTATTAATAGTTAGTAAGGTAGTTGTATCGTTTAAGTTTAGGTATTGGGTAGGATTAAGGGATGTAGAATATGGTCATGCAGAATAAAGCATTAATATTTGCTTTATAAGCACCAATAAACAGCCAATATGCGAGCTAATAAGCAACTAGCTAAAATTGAGAATTGTTCCACACACTAAAGTGTTACCAAATACACTTGCCTTGCTTTCTGTGGAACACAAAAGAGTATTGAGGAGCTATTAAAAATGCGGCATTGATTTTTACTCAAATTGCTAGTAAATTTCACAAATGATAATTTAAAAACAAAAACAGCAAGGAACACATTAAATTAAACATGGCATTTTGAAGTAGAAAGACTATTAGAATAGAATAGTATTTTCTATTCTATTCAAAACACTCCAATAATCTTTCATTTACAACTCGAAAAATATTTTGGTAACACTTTACAATACAGGTGCTGGAAGTTGTACATACAGTAGTACATAGCTTTGACCATTTTGGTAATTAATGTATGAATTTACATTATTAGTTAATATTACATGTTATTATGGAATTAATACACAATGACACATTTAATTAATAGCAATTCATATATTATGTAATCTATTAGTCATATAGAATCTTCATTAGTTTCTGATGCAGTAATCATTGATAAATGATTTAGTTCTTCATGAGTCATACATTTTCTCATGATTAGCTATGCATTAGTTAAGCATGAATTAATGCATATTAGTGCACCCGTATTGTAAAGTGCTACCAATATTTTTTACAGTGCTGACTTCCCTTTTCCATACCGTTACAATGCAGATAGTTCTGAAGCTTTCAAGCTTCAAAATGGTTGCAAAAGTCCAGTAAAAGTATCAAAAAAGTGGTCCATACAACATGTGTGCTATATTTAATGTTTTATTTAATGTTCACATCATTTTTGAAGCTTGAAAACTCCAGTCCCCAATCACAAGATAAAAAGCAGCCAGCATATAATTCCAATTTTTTTTTTTTCTGTTTCATGGACAAAAGTCAAACAAGTATAAAATAACACGATTTTGGGGGACAACTAATCCTTAAAAAATGAATATTTGTAGTTTATTGTATGTAGTGCATTGATATTTTTCCAAACACACAGAAAGGAGACATCATCCAGATTATTGAGAAGCCACCAGTAGGCACCTGGACTGGTAAACTCAATAACAAAGTGGGCTCCTTTAAATTCATCTACGTCACAATACTACCAGAGGAGGACACACCACCAAAGAGGAAGCGATGCTACAGTCACGGACGCCAGAAAGCCAAACCAAAAACCTTGGAGGAAGTTCTGGAGAGAATAGGCCTTACTGTAAGCCTCAAGTTACTTTCATTGCTGTTTTCTTTTAAATCTGTGTGTCATTACATCATAGTACAAGCGGATCTGCTCTTAGACTTCTTATGATTGACTCCACTGTGTGCCCAGGAGCTGGGATCTCTCCTGTCCATGCATGGCTTCCAGAGCTTGGAGGACTTCACCGGCCTGAAGGAGTCTCACCTGAACGAGCTGAACATTACAGACCCTGAGCAACGTGTAAAAATATTGAAAGCAACAGATCTGCTTCAGGAATGTATGTCCAAGTAGAGCCATCGAGTCTAGACTGTTATCCTAATTGTGTCCAACATAGTTTTCAATTGTGAAGTCTTTTTGATGTACTGATATCCTTTCTGTTCTCCAGCGGAAGATGAATCCGATACAGAGGAGAAAAAGACTGAAATGCCACGGGACTCGGGTTGTTATGAGAGCACAGAGAATCTGGCAAATGGACGTGAGGAGCCCCAGGTGAGCCAGAAAAGAGATCCGGACACAGAAACAAAGCTCAATGCTGTTCAGAACCAACTGGAGGGGATGAAGGTGGAGGAAAGTCCTGAGAATCAAACAGAGTGATGCCACCAGAATGTTCGTTGTATCCCTCTTCTATAAAACTCTTTTTAACCTCTCTATGATGGATTACGAGTGCTGGATTAAAGTCCATGAAGAAAACCATTTCATAGGCACAGCCCATACAGAAGCCAATAGGTCTTCTTAGAAGATGGCATAAAGTTCTTGAAGGTACTATCATCTATGAACAGTCTTTCTCTCTTTGACTTTATTGTTCAGAAAGATTACATTTAAATATCTTCAAAAGGCTTTGAAATCTAACGGAAACAACGTTTTTTAAGGGATTTCGAAAAACTGACTTTGCACAAAGCAATATTCCATGGATTAAATCTAAGGCTATGTTCTTATAAAATAAGAAGCATGGTGTTACCCCAAATATTGATTTTACTCTCATCATCTTTAGATATGAAGTAGCATTTTATATACTACTTTTCTTCCGTTTCTGTCGTAATGAATGTTCAAGGTAACATGCAACTAGTGCGCTCCTTTTTTTTTTTTTGCCAGGCGTGAAAGAGGAAAAAGCACATTGTTCAGTTAAAGCACATGTACTTGCATATTATTATTTTGCTTCTATAGACATTGATTTTGGTTCCTGTTTGTGTGGTAATGTTTGTTATAATATGGATCATTTTGTTTAGAGCTATTGTTGATTCAGTGCTTTTTTTTACTGTTTGGTTTGTCTTGATATCAATGTCTGTACTTTCAGGGTTTTCTTTAACAAAAAAAAAAAAAACTAAAACTACACTGCAAAGAAAAAATTGTAATAATACCATATAATTTAATGAGCATACATTTACACACAAATTCATAAAGTAGAAAGTGAAGAGTATGAGGATATACATGATCACAGTGTTTTTACCAAGCAAACTGAACATAACCCAATTTGTGATGACGTACAATGTGTACATTATGCATCGTATCCAAATATCTAGAGCAGACCATCATTTGCTAATATTCCAAATTTACACATTACACTGACTTGGCATTAAAGATTTTGATCTTGTTGTGCCTCATTTAGTAAATGAGCATATCAGCATGTTATGATGAAACAAATTTCATGATTTAAAAAAAAGTAGCGGGATTGATTCAGCGTAACTTTAAGCACATTTCCATATACTCAGTAATACCTTCAGCCTAGAAAATTAATATTCACATCTTCCATACACAGTAAAAGTGTAATCAATCACAATTGTTCACACTATAGTACTCATTTGCTATAAATTAAACATCTGAAGCACTTTCTGTTAGTTCTGTATGACTAGATTTCCTGCATTAATGAACTTGTACCCTTAACACATTTTTCAACACCAGTAGTTGCTAACAATCAAACTAATGCATCTCTCAAACATTCCAGCTCATACACTTCCAAATGCTTCAAGATGGAACTGAACTGACAACCTTTTCCAAATGACTTAATTCACTTCTTAACAATACTGCCCTGTGTAGCTGGTTATGATGAGAAACGCATGTAAAAATATATTATAGGTCCCTGAAGTCTGTAGGTGTGTCCCTTACAAGTGGCCATCAACATACTACAGTGAAATTAGTAAAGGTGACCACAATACATATTCGCATCTACACTGGGGCAAGTTTTACTACCTTAAACACGGTGAAAAGAATGAGTGGAAAAAAGAAAACCGAGCACAATGTCAAGATAGTACTCAACTGAATGCAAGAGCATGCTTAAATGACACTGAAGATGGATTGGTCATCTGGCCTTTTCCATGCCTGGACTCAGAAAGGTTCATTTTCAGATGTAAACCAAACTTTATATTTCATTTATACTTGGCCTTGTTTTGTAATATCCAACTCTTAAAGAAAAGGAAAGCAGGGCAAGATAGTATGATGCTCAAATGTCAGGCGGTTTTGGAAAGACCTCAGACAATATGGAGGGAACGTGTTAACTTCAAGATCAAAATAATAGAAGTAACAAATCAGGCATGTTTTCCACTTCTTATAGGGAATTTGCAGCTTCTCAGACATGTTTACATTATGTACATTAACTCCATGGCTTTTTTGCGTTCTGATAGATCATTAGCATTGTATAAAAATGACATTGATTGACTTACATGTACAGGTATGAGTAGTATTGGGGCATTATGGAGTCCTCTGTAGATGTAATGGTGGAGCATAGATAAGGCACTCTTACTGATGCAGATCGGCCTGTACTCACTGTCATACACATCTTACAGCCTCTGCTTTCTACCATCCATGCTGATTGTAAAATCAAGTCTGAGCTAAACTTTCTGATTTGACACAGAGTTGAATCATATTTATAACTGACCGACTTACTAAGCTTATCCAAATGACCCCATCAACAGAATAAAGCAGTTTTGTTGGGCCTAATGTTAGATTATGAATAAAGCACTTTTCTTTATCACACTTTGAAAACAAAAAAAAGTCTAATCCAAAGGGCATTTTGCACAAACTACTATAGAAGCTAGTAATGGGTTTTACAGGGCACACAAACAGTTAGGAATAATGGAGGCAGGCTATACAGAAACGGGTAAGGACACTGAAAAAAAACAAGCTCTTTCGAGGGAAATAATGTCCTCATTGCGTTTCAGGGTAGCCTATTCTAAACTGATCCAGTCTATGGCTCCTCATTTCCCTCACTGTGAGATTCATCATGCTGTGATTCAGAGAGGAGAGTCTCAAGACCTCCAGATCTAGTCTCGAGTGCTAGCGCAGGATCCAAGCAGGATAACTCGCTCTGCGAAAGAGTATCAGAGAACATAGGCCACTGTTTTGAATGTCAAGAGTCAAACAGTTTTGCTGTGCGTGTTCCTTCATGTGAGCACATTCAAAAGTAGGAGAGAAGTCTGGAGAACGCTGCCAAAGCTAGTGGGTTGACTCTTTGATGACCGCAGGGGCGACGGCATTGGGGGAACTTGGCGAGGGGGGTTTCTCTTCTTTAGGGGAGCTGGCGTTCTTCTGGGTGCCTGCACCAATGCCGGGTTTGGCATCATCAGGGGTGTGCTCATTGGGAATCAGGGGAGCTGAGGATTTCTGCAGGAAGTGCAAACACACCGTTAGCAATCAAGGAGTGACATTGACATAAATGTGAATGTGCCATTGTTCTTAACCAGGGTTAAAGGGGCTATATGCGTTTTTCTGAAATTTAAACTCGCGACTGACACCTGTGGCCAAAAAACAGAACTGCTCTTATTTTCTGCTCGCTCTCGCAGCGGTGGTGACGTCACATCCGCAGGCAGCGCGGGGAAAAAAACGACCCGCCAGAAAATAGGAAAAATAGGATACAGGCTTATAGGTGCACTCACTGTGAGCGGACAAGGTGTCAGTATGCTCATCAGGAGATGTTGGAGTCATAAATGGTAAAATAAAAAGGCTATTGTTACGTTTATTTTGGGGAAAAAGTTGCATATAGCCCCTTTAAATGTACCCCAGCAAGTACCCAAGCAGTTTTCAGCGGGAACTTGGAAAGACATTTTTTTTTCCGTTAAAGCAATCACAACATTACAAACTGTTTTGAAGCAAAAAAGTATCTGTGTCTCACAAAAAGCATTGCAAATGATGAATCATTGAATGAGAAATACAAAACTATTGATTTAAAGTGTGTATGAAAAATATGTATATTTGCATACAAATTTTTCAGTAATTTGAGAGTGTAGAGAAACTAACTCGACTACATCGATTACACAGTGCTTCATGAGAGACGGAAACTACAGTAAAATTATTTTGGTGCAATTTGCTTGTTTCGATTCTCTGATTGGTTGAGATTTCTTTGCAGAATCATGGGTAATGTGGTTTTCCACCAAGAATTCCACTGTTAAACATGATTATTTGAAAAATGTGATGGTTTCAAAAACATATACCATCAATTAAAGGGTTAGTTCACCCAAAAATGAAAATTCTGTCATTAATTACTTACCCTCATGTCGTTCGACACCCGTAAGACCTCCGTTCATCTTCGGAACAGAAATGAAGATATTTTAGTTGAAATCTGATGGCTCTGAAAAGCCTTAGAACAGTGGTTCTAAAATAACTTTATGAATCAGCGAGAATAGTTTTTGTGCGCAAAAAAACCCTAAATAACGACTTACATAGTGATGACAATTTCAAAACAAGGCATCATGAAGCTTCAAAGCGTTATGAATCAGCGGTTTGAATCGCCAAATTTCAGCGGTTTGACACGCGATCCGAATCATGATTCGGCTCACTGATTCATAACGCTTCGAAGCTTCATGATGCCTTGTTTTGAAATCGTCATCACTATGCAAGTCGTTATTTAGGGTTATTTTGCGCACAAAAACTATTCTCGCCCATTCATAAAGTTATTTTAGAACCACTGTAGTGAGCTGGACTTTGTAACGACGTCTTTAGTACCTTTTAAGGGTCTTGAGAGTGTAAAGTGCCATTGTGTCAATGGAGGCCTTTCAGAGCCATATGATTTCAACTAAAATATCTTCATTTCTGTTCCGAAGATGAACGGAGGTCTGACGGGTGTCGAACGACATGAGGGTAAGTAATTAATGACAGAATTTTCATTTTTGGGTGAATTAACCCTTTAACAACCTCATAGCTCACAGTAGGTCTTTATTGCTTATCTAGAAATATATATATAAATTGTTAGAAATAACACTTAAAATTTGCTGATGTTTTCTATGTCCATGGGAACACTGATCCACTTGACCAAACATATTTACATTTTACTGATATATTTTTAGGTTCTTTAACGATATAATGGACATGCAGAGCTGTACAGACTTCAGCACTATGGTATGACTATCTGCCCTATGAAAGCCACATCAAGCTAAAACCTCTTAATGCGTTCATTTACTCCACATGGTTCGTTTCCCTGGCCTTCTAACCCTCTCAGCTCTTAAGGTAATTGATTTAGGATATTTCTTGCAGACTCACCACTCAATGCACAGTAAAGCAGCCAGCAACATTTCTGCCAAATGTACATTGGCTTGTTCACTCACAAACTCATAAAAATGCTGTCTTACTGTGGTTTGTGAAACAGGCTGGCTGCTCTTATTGGTAGAAGCAGCAGACGCATCAGAAGGGGCGGGGCTAGACGAGTCTTCTAGCGTCACACCTCTTCTGTCCAACACACTAGAAGGAAAGACAAAGATATACAATCCTGTGTTTAGATGTGGCACAAACCATAAAGCATCTGCAAAGAAATGCTGGAGCTTTTCTCAAAACTAACTTAACTTTGATAAAAGTAAAAGGTCTTCATATTTTGTTGTCCAATGCAATGACATCCAAAGTATCGAAAATACTTTTTGGAGCCACTGGATACAAGGAAAACTACTGTACCTGGGGTAAGCAGGGCCACAGAGAACCTCACAGCAGTTCTTGAAGATGTTCTTGTGACTGTAGGGGTTCTGCACACGGTTCTTTCCCGACCACGAACCTTTGATCTGTGCAGTAGAGATGAAGGACTTAAAACTTCGAAAAGAAAGCCAGCACAATGTCAGAACTGCAGTCACATTCTGATTCAACCTCCAACCTTCCACTGGATCTTCACTTTGATGTTTTATGTTATAAAGCGTCTATGCAAAGGGGAGGCTTGATTAAAAAAAATAATATCTTTGTTATCCTTTATTTAAAAGTGCGTTTCAGTTCTAGCCATTCCTTCCCTATGGATTTCATTTGATCTAGTCATGCACTTCAAGGTTCTTCATCTTAAAGTCATGCCGTTACCGTTTCATCTGCTCCTAGATAGAAATGTATGCATGCATCACAGGCAAATCAAACAAAAACTTAAGTTTCTAAGTTTCATGTGTGGTATTCCCCAACAGAAATATTACCAGCTTCAGATTTTAGTATGTAGTTTAGTTGTATCCGAATTTGAATGGCAACTATGACCATGTCTGCAGGTATTGATAAATCTATTATAAGCAGGATCCAATTTATACAAAATCAAAGGCGAACAACCATCATGTCACATCATATTACTTGCAGCAACTGCATCCTTCTCTGAAGCTTCCTCCCTTTCCTTGCGCTTTTTTTACTCCTCATTAACAGGAAAAAAAGGGCCAGAGGGCAAATGTGGCAAGAAAACATTTTAAATTAATCATTAGGGCTAAGTGTGAAAGTGCCACAGAACTACACATTCTGCTCAACTAAATCAGAGTACTCAAACTGCTGCAGGGAAGCTAAGCACTAGATGCAATATATGTGTGTGTTTGTACATTATATATGTTTGAGCATGCGTAGTAGATATTTTCCATGAATAGGGTACACAACAGGATATGAAACTCTCACCTTTTTTTTTAAATGATCACTGAAAGGAGGTGCTTAACCTTTAGAAAATGTTGATCAGAGTTGAATTATTATTGTTATTGTTCATTTCAGTTTTATTTTTTATTATTTTTACTAAGGTTACTACATTTACCCTGATTTCTGTAATTTTCTAGCAAATAAAAATGAAGTCTATGTAACCAGGTTGCAAAATGTATAATTAGTCTAAATTATTTTAAATTATTAATCATAGAATATTTACATTTCATTTCAATAAAGTGGTAACATCATTAGCAAAATGCGGGACTCAAATACCATATTTTTCTTTTTTTAATTTGTATTTATTTAATGGTTTATAATTTATTAATAGTTAATAATTGAAAATAAGTTTTAAAAAGATTCAAAATATTTTTACAACAATGAGTTAAATTGTGTTATTTTATAATTATGTTTTTTTTGTTGTTGTTGTTGTTGGAAACAGTCAAAGTCAAAAAATCAGGAGGACAATTTTCCCTTTTATGATGTGCATAAACATCTAATGCGTTTAAAGCTTCTTTTTATGCAAGGTTAATCTTATGTTACATAATAGCTTATCTAACAGTAAACAGTTCCAATAAAAACATGGGATTTCTGCCTCTAATGCCTTAAAAACGTAATGGGACACCACTGTGTACGGTGTTCATAAAAAAATGTCATAAATACTGTATATACAGTAATAAACTCATGTTGAGATGTTCTCTGTGCTTTCTTATCACAGAGAAGGCACTGTTGCCAAGGTGACTGCTGGATTTAGTGTGCTGAAATGCTCTAGGGCATGTGTTTATCTTTCCAGCCATGTGACAGCAGCAGGAGTCAAGAACCGACAGTAGACTTTGGAACAGACAGGTAAGAAACAGACTTACATCCTCATTGGTGGTCTGGTTGAGGGAGATCAAGTAGGTGTGGAATCCAGTCAATCCCACCACAGACCAGAGGGTGAAAAAACACACCAGAACCTCCAACACAGTGCAACCGGGAGTCAAGGAAACAACATGCATAAAAATATCTACAATATGCTGAAAAAAAATGTGTTCAGCAATACAAAAGGCTTTTGAAAAGAAAATATGTGCTATGTGCCTGTTCAAAAGTAGTACACAAACACAATGTTTAGCTAGATATATCATTCACAACATGGCAGGTTTATGAGGACCTCTTTTTTTTTTTTTTCAATCTTCAGCAAGTAGCTCTGGAGCTCAAATGAAAGGATATGTTCCAGGAGTTTCTTTAATGGTACTCACAAATCCTGAGTCCACAGATCCTATAAAACACACAAAATGGTATTTATTTACATTATGTAATGCATGCATTGCTAGCAGTAACTCATTGCATCAGAGGTCTCAGCATCTCGCTTTCTCTCTCCCATCATTACATGTTCAGAAGATTTTCGCGCATCCACCCACACTCTGCCAGTGCTGAGAAGTTTGCTCTGTTCGTTTATATGCACCTTTTCAAACAGTACATTTGCATTTAGCCTTGTCATCTGATGAAGGAATAGTTTACCCAAAAATTGAATAGACCAAAACCCCAATTTGTTCCAGGCTGTAAACATGTTTTTTCTGATTTGGGCATTTTAACATGGGGCTCAATGAGATTCTGCTCCCTTCTGGAGCCTGTCTCTCTTCCGTATTGGCTTCAAGAGAAACTGGGGGAGGTTGCCACTTGGTCAGTAGGCTATACTTATTGTATTTCGGCCACACCACAAGGTGTCATTGTGGCCTCAATGCTTCGCCCTTGCCTACTCTGAGCTTGATTGCTATGTCTGAGGTAAACCACGCCCTCCCCATTACCCTACGGCCAAAGAAATGTAAACATACATAAATGTAAAAATAAATAAATGTGTTAATAAATAAACGTATAAATAAATAAATGTGGGAAAAATATATATATACATAACTAAGGAAATAAATGTATAAATAATTATTTATATGGGGGGTTTTTTGCTTTTCTGTATATATTCATTTATATATTTTTGCTTTTTTTTACCATTTCTTTGTATATTCACTTGTGTATTTATTTATTTTTAATTTTGGCAGACTTGGCATTCCATAGTGCATATCTTAGCCTATTAAATAGAACAATAACTGCCATGTAAACCTTTAACCCTAAAACAGGCAACGTACGAGTTACATACTTTTTAGTGTCTTGTTTGAGGCATTAGAAAGATGTTTTCATCAAAATCTTTTATCATTTATCATAGCCTGCTCTGTCTGGAGTATGCTGGTCACATGATTTGTTTCTGATCAGTTTTGTGAACAATTAGTCAGCCTGACCTAAACTCAACATGGGCGCCATTGGTGCAGGACATATAGATTTTGTGATAAATAAATATATATTAATCTTACTTTTTTCAGAAAAAAAAAGCAAAACTGCTAATATTAATTGTGAACATTGTCTTAAGATGTTAAAAAAGAAAATTAAGTTATATGTTGCTCATGCTGTTATTTACCGCATTTTGAATGGAATGTAACTCCCAGTACACGTTGCCTGTTTAGGGTATATTATCCACAGTATTGACAATGAATGGTGTTTCAAGGTAAACTGGGCTCCCTGTACTGGTCATTGGATTATTGCGAATTCTGGGGTGACGAGTGAGGGGTCGGTTGTGGGTGGTGGGAGGTTCAGTAGAAATCTCGTTCCAGGACCGGGGCCCCTAGGGAAGACCCTTAAAGGCCCTCCAGGACTCTGGGCCCACTGTACACAGTCCCCCTTCTCAATCTATGTAATTAGTAAATTTAGTAAATTTTGCAAATGTTAATATTTACATGTAAAACTGATATTATTACTTTTTGTTGACTAAGCTTTGCATTTTTAACTAGATATTTTCTTGCAGAGTTTCACACACTCATTTTATGGTAGAATATGGGTGCCCAACCCTGCTCCTGAAGAGCTACTTTCCTGCAGAGTTGCAAGAAAAAACTGGGAGTTACAACTCATAAAATCAAAACTACATCAAATATTTAAAAAAAAAAAAAATTCCTTTGGATACGTTTTACTTAAGTTCGGATGAAATAAGTGACATGAAATTATTTTTTGCTGATCATTTTCCAGTCGTGCCTGTTTAAGGGTTAAATACAGCAGCTTTTACACTTAGATTAAAAAGTACCTTGTGTGTAGCGCAATACAACTCTCTCCCACCTGATGAGAAGAAGGCTTTCTAGGCATATTTTTAGATTATGTATGTTAGAAACGCAAACATGCTAGTTTCACATTGGGTTGGAGTTACCTACTGTGTCTACACTGGAAGAAACTGATGACTGTGGATACATATGGTCACTGGTAAGAATAAAATTAGATTACATTATTTAAATTAATAGGCCAGACATCGAAAACAGTAAAAGCTGGATTTGAAAAACACACACACACGCACACACACGACCCGGGGAAATAAAGTAATAGGCCTTACTCTTCATAGAGTGGAAAATATAAAGCTCTCAGTGTAGAAATCTTTGTGTATTATAATAAGAGAGATCTCGTTTTGTTGGGTTGCGATGTGCCAAATGTATCCACTGTCTACATGATGTATGGGTAAGTATATGCTTTCTTTGACAAGACTCAAATAAAGTTTCTCATTGTTGTTGCTATGGCACCGTTGACACAAAAAGCAGCTTTTCAAATGACAGACATTTTGTTTAAAGTACATGTAATGAACTAAACGGACATTTCTGTCTATACAGAGTCACGCTCTTTAAACCGCACTTTCAAAATCTGCCGTTTGACTGAAGTTATTCAGGCTAAAATCTGTGCATGTAAACCGTGTCATAAAAACCGAATTACTGATCATATCTCAAAATGAATGACAAACAGTTGTGATATGTTTTACTTTGATATTCAGCAAATTGTCCAGTCATTTATGTGAATTCTGCTGCTCTCTCGCCCTTGCAGTATACGATGCACTTTGAGAAGAGGAAGATCAAAGAAAGGAAAGAGAGCAGACATTTACAAGAGCATAGTGGCTCTTCAAATATCCATAGCGCCCCCGGACTGAACCACGCCTGAGAGAACAGCATTCGCGTAAATATTGAGTGTCGCTTAAAGGCACTTGTTTTCCCAGAAACCTTGATCATTAAACTGGTGTACCGTCTGTGCATTTTAAATGGTTATCGATAACATGAAAATTTAAATTTCTCTTTCAAATAATCTGTTTAAGCATGTCTACACTAAAGATACACATGCACACATATACACTCACTCACACACACACACACACACACACACACTTTCTTGCTGTGATACTCACGTAGAACCACATGAACGATGTCAAAGGCGAAGATATAGATGGTGAGCAGAGACAGCGAGAATGTAAACAGGTAAAAATATCGGTAATTCCTCTTTCCTACGCAGTTTCCAACCCAGGGACAATGATGGTCAAACCGGTCTAAGGGAAAGACACACAGAATCTTGAGACTTTAGAGACAAACTGTCTCATAATAATTTGTGAAAGTCTAAAAGTCAGTTTCTACATTCTAACAGTGATGGCAGATACAGGCAGATATTTTTAGCTGCTAAAAAAATCTGGAGATGGTACCCAAACCAGAGATTGATTGTGTGTGTGGGTGTGTGTGTGTGTGTGTGTGTGTGTGTGTGTGTGTGTGTGTGTGTGTGTGTGTGTGTGTGTGTGTGTGTGTGTCAGGTGCAGGCCGCCCAACAAATGGCCCTGTGTTCAGGATGACTGTGCAAAGAGATCAAAAGTGAGCCATCAGTGAACTCTCTAATATCAGCATATGTATCTCACTAACCTTGCAATATGTGTGTGTGAGTGAGAAAGTGACTCATCTCTCAACAATTCACTATTATACAGGAGTGTCAAATGGCATGTGCATATGCTACTATATCAAAGGTAAGAATTCTTGTGTGTATACATAGTAATAAAGAGAAAATTATATATAAAAATAGAATTCTGACAAACCATGGCAACTGCAGCTTATTTTTATGGATACCAAAAATTATAAACTTAATGAAACTGCAACAAACTAAATAAACAAAGTTAAAATGTGAACAAGGTGAAAAAATCTACAAAAAACTAAACTTATACATAGAAAATAAATAAAATAAAAAAAACATGTCTTGTGAGTTTTTTTGGCCTTGTCAGGTTTAATTCATTAGTTGACCAAGAATACTTATCATGCACACCTCTTCTCAAAAAGCCACACTATTTGAGGTTCCATTCATCACTGTAGTACAAAAGGTTAAGGTTTCAAACACTTACCCACACAGTTGTCACAGATGCTGCAGTGAGAAGCCCGAGGGGGTCTGAAGATCTTGCAGGTGTAGCAGTACTTCAGCTTGACGATCTGGTTATTAATTTGCACATTCTTGATGCGAGGCGGAGGCCGCTGTCCAGCCAAGACGTTCCCATTGGCCGCTTCTGAAAGAGATGGGTAGAAACAATAAACATGGCAACCAAGCTCTCCATATGAATGACGCACAGCACAGCCACTGGAGGAGGACTCACAGGACTCAAGGGCACTCCAAGTAGTATGACTCAATGACACAAGACACAGAAAACACACCAATAAATCAGAGCCATGTATTTGACATTATGTGTGTGGCTTTGAGAAGAGAGGTCACACCCTCAAATACAAAATAGTAATTTATGGTGCTGGTATGATAAAGCATAATGATTTTTGCACTAAAGTTGAATGTTAAGCTGAATGAGAATAAAATGCTCTGGATTTACCAGCCCAATGCATGAATTAAAAAAGGATTTCAAAAGGAAATTGTTAGAAAACATGAAAGGGTTAAGCCAGTCATTATCACAAAATAAACCTTTGAGTGATTAAGACCAAATATACATGAACTATTGATTTAAATGATCATGATTTGATTTTGTGAGAAGATGGAACTAGCACATTAAAAGGTAACAACGGTTAAATTTAGTGATCATTTAGTGATCATTATACAAAAATATTTGACCACAAAATGATTCAATTGACCAATGCAAAAGTCATGTAAGAAATTCTGGGGTATACATATGAAAGAAAAAAAAAATACTGTTCTGATAGCGACAATAATGAAGGAAAAGCACTTCGTTTACAAGACAAGAATCGAATTTCATCATGCAGTGGAAAAAGGTAATTTCCTTACATTTGTCAACTCTGTACTTTAATACTCCAGGGAAGTGGCTGCATTAGCATGTGCTCAGGAGGCAGAACTACACAGCTGCCCTCTAATCTATGGAATTCCAAAGCTGACTAAATTATAAATAAATAAATGAAGAAATTTGATTTATACTTTATTTATACTTTTATTTCATTATTTATGTATTTATTTCCACATTGATTTATGTATATATGCATTTGTCTACATTTATTTATTTCCACATTTATTTCTACATTTCTTTGTCTGTATGCTAATGAGGGGGGCGTGTAATTTACATCAGACATAGCAATCGAGCTCTGAGTGGCGCTGAAGCTTTGAGGGCTTAAATTACTTAAACCGTGATATAAGATTTTGGATATATTGCCCATCTCGAAGTCATTCATTCCCTGTGCGACTATTTGGTCACACCACACGGTGTCTCAAAGCTTCAGCACTGCCACTCTGAGCTCAATTGCTATGTCTGAGGTAAAACACGCCAGGGTTGGCTAAAACGGCACATCCATACTTGCATCTGATCCAGCATTAGACACTTTTAATCAGTCACACAGACAAAATAGCTCTAAAAATAGCATATTAAAGCTTGGATATTGAAATGGAGCAGAGACGGCAGAGGAAATCTGTAGAAATCAATCTTTGCCCTGCCCTGCTGGCTGCAGTACTCAAACAAAACTGCCCTATTTTAAGAGGGTACAGTTGAATCAATACCCAAATTTTGGCTTTGTACGATAGCAATCTAAAAAAACAAAAAAACACATTCAACAATTTAATGTCAATAATTTAAGAAGAATCTTGTTGTTATTGTTGTTAACCTGATAATTAATTTAGATATTTTTTTACTTACCAGATATGATGAAATGACTTTCCACTACTTTCTACAAAAATGTCTGTCGCCTCATTGTACAAAATAGGACATGATATTTCATATTTGATGAAATTTGATCAATTTCACTTAAATTACTGACTTTTACTTAAATTACAGAATTAAAAAATTCTAATTAATTTGAAAAAAAATTGTTTTTTATAAAAATAGGACAATTCCAATTAAACAAATTAAATTAATTAATCGTAACTAAGTGACCTTGAAAGAATCTACATCTTTAATCCTTATCCAGTAAATCACAAACAACTGGAAAAGTCATGGGGCCTTCAAATATTGTTGTGGGCAGTGGTTCAACATTAATTTAAATGTATTATGCTTTTATGCCTGAATTTGCAATATGATGTTATTGTAGTACTGTACATTTTTGTACCATTTAATCTCTTTAGTACCATACAACACAATCCTATTAGTGAGAGCTGAAGAACAATTCTAGATGTGAACAGGTTCCACAAAATCAGTGAAAATAGGTGTTTGTGTATATTTAATAATACAAGAGGATACTGCAGGTTATCAGGGGAATAGTCAAAGGAAATTATGTCCTGGTTTAGTGAACATCAGTGATAACAAATGCTGCACCGCCCCAAGGCACATCTGAGCGTCAGCCGCGGTATAAAAGAGAAACCAGGGAGGGGAATTGGGACAAGGGAGGTGGAACGGAGAGACGTGAGTGTGGAGAGTGTGGGGTGATGAGATGATCTTTACTGTAGCCCAGATCTTGTAATCAGTAGAGGGAACGGTGACACACTGGTGACTGAACTAAAGAAGGCACTATTCCCACAACCAAAAATCCCTAGAAGTGAAAATATCAAGATGACAGCAGCAAGTTAATCTAATCTAATTGCATTTAATTAGTCAGACGCAATGATGTTAACCTTTGTGACATTCAAAGTAGGACAAGTTTTCAACAAAAAAAAAGAAAGGACAACTATAAATACACATTAATCCCTTATTATAGTCCTATTTTCTGAAAATGTATATTTATAACTTTAGCTAGCGTGTAATGTTGCTGCTTGAGCATAAACAACATCTGCAAAGTTACAACGTTCAAAGTTTAAAGCAAAGGGAGATATTTGCTTTTAAAGAAATCAATTTCTAAGGACTACAGCAAACGGCCAGTAGGGACTACTAGACATTCCTCCAGGGTTGGTGACATCACCAGCCTCAATATTTACATAAACCCCTCCTACGTGAATATTAAACGAAACGCTGTTATTTTCATCCGGATTGCAGGTCTGGGGATGGGCGTTTAACATACAGCATGTTATATGCATGTGTGTTTGAGACAGAGGGGAACAGGTCTCAGATATATGCTGGCCATCATAAAGCACGAGACAGACAGGGGTCGGAGGAGAAGACTTGAAAATGTGACATAATGGACAATATTCGTCCTTTGCAATTCATGAGCGGTTCAGCGAGACAAACACTGCCAGTGTGAATCATGCACGACGGGCGCGCCTCCCGCTGCACATTTCACGGAGGAAAACATCCACAATCTTCGCGAGTTCAATGCCGGATTTGCACAAGGTCAGCTGCACGAGACAAACACTGCCAGCGTGTGGATGCTACTAGTAAAGCCAGTGTTTAGTGTTCGTTTTGGGTTAATGGTTCTTGCCACAGATATTTGGCTATAATCGTTCTAAAAATACAAAAGTGCCATTCAGTAGCGATCACTATAGATCCGCAGTCTTTACTCTTGAGGACTGAACAGGTTGAACAGGTTCTGCTCGATCATCTTCACTAAAATGTTCTGGGTCTGATTCGGGCTCAGATTGGTATGGTTTTATTGACGCCATTGTTTCTAATACTGACCAAAGCACAGTCTACCGGTAAGGGGTGTGGCGTTTCCGATAAACGTGCACTAGGCGGTTAGCGAATCACAACACACTGGGCCAGCTAACCAATCTGAGCCCACTGCGTATTTTTGAGGGACTGGCTTCATTCAACCCGGAAACCATCAGACCGTTTTACAAGGAGGGACAGAGCAGTGTAGAATAAAGGTCAAATATATGAAAAATAATGAAAACATTTTTAAAACGAAGCATGAACACATGTTACAGTGCACCCCACAAACACAATCAAGCCTTCAAAAGAATGTGTTTTACCACCCCTTTAACAATGAATGTTTGAGCAGATACTTCAAGAAAAATCCTTTACCATTTAAAAAAAAGACAAGATAAATGTCTCCGGTGAGCCCTAGGATTTAAATAAGCCTCAACGTTTTTTGCCAAACACCCCTGCAAGAGATATAACTTTCACTCAGTATAGTGATAACACTGGTTTATGTTCAAGGCAGTTACCACTGTGTGGATGTGCACCAGTCATGTGAAAAATATTATTTTTTATTTTACTTCTGTGCCTTTAATAAATACTAAAGTAAAGAAAAACATGAACGTGTAGAGGGAGAGAGAGGCAGGAATGGGGTTGGATCAGAAATGCATGGATCAGACTTTTCCAAGATGAATGTATACATGTACAAATTTGAGTAGTTACGTTTAAGGGAAAGTTTTCAGTGAACTGTAACTGCATTTGACTGCAGTGCCTGTTTTTATTTTTAGTCTTTCCTGGTGCTTGACAGTCAATGTCTTAAACATTTGTTTTTTTTTTGTTTGTGGCATATGGTCTTTGTATTTAAAGGAATTCAATAATTAAAAGAAATTTCAGGAAAGAAGACCATTAAAAGAACCAGACGTTATTCTGATAATTTTTTTTAAATTTGCAAGTATGCACACATTCACTCCTAACCGTATACCCAATATGTTGATTTAATTCTTTCTTTGATTTACTTGGTCATCTCAATCATTTCAACATTGATGAGTACTGTTATAGATCGCTGAGGCAGACCAGCCTAAAAAAAAAATATATAACTTAAAACTGTGTCATCCAAACAACTAACAGACCGGTGTGTAATGGTGTGCAGCAGAGAAGCATCAAGAACATCAGATATTGGGAGGGAGCAATTTGAAGGGAAGGGAATTCATGGTGGTTATGGCCCTGGTCCTTAGGCACTGTCTCATAACATTGTATGGAAAAACAGTAGCGTGAACATGTTATTTTATCCTTGACAGAGGAAAGAAAGTCATACAGGTTATCAAATGATTTTTGTGAAGACCTATTCCTTAAATACATATCTAAAACTTAAATGGTCCAAGTCAAAATACATCTTTGAGCACCCAAGTTAAACTTTTCTTCAATATCTGAGGTTATATAAAGTCCATCAAGCTTGAAGTCAAGAACACAATGTTTCCCAGATGAACTCAGAGTTCATGGTCCAACGCACTCAGGTTTTTAATCGCAAAACATAAACAATAAATTAATAAGCAGGCCTGGGCTTACACCGTCCCACTTACGCCACACGTCTGCTACACTATTCATGTTCTTCCCCTCACTGGGTCAAAACACCCGCAGATGGCACCGATTGTACAAACTATGGCATTAAACTTCAAATCCCCTTCCCCTGAACTCAGTTAGCCTCACACTCACCGATCTCCATCTCAATGAAGTTGGCCTCCTCCGGCAATGCCCGTGGCAGCACCCCAGGGTCACTGAAGCTGGTTCTGAGCAGCATGGCCATTACGAAGATGAAGAGCAACACTGCAAACACAGGGATGGCCGGAGACAGGTGCACTGCCAGGTACGGGCACCTACACAGGACAAGAGAACAAGCAGGGTTAAAAAAGATGACAAGGATAACATGAAATGAACAACACAGAGGTTTAATTAGCATACAAAGCAAAACAGCTATATCTCTAGTTTCAAAAAGTGAAGTGTGGAATTTTTGTGCTATTAATGCAACAAAACAAATTAGGATACCCGACAGAAACATTGGCTCAGCCAATGCTGTGAGTTTGGGGATGGGATTATCCATGTATCTAAAGCCAGGCCCAGGTACACACTGTACAATTTATAATAGTCCTTTGCGACTGTTGCTAGTCGGACTGTACAAACATGATCCTCACTGTAAGCCATGTCACACTGTAGGATCTCAGTTGTCATTAAATGTCAGACTGTATGTCAAGACACGTTAAAAATGGACGCACACAAGAGGAGTCATCCGGAGTCATGTTCGATGACTGTGAGCTGCATTTACATGAGGGATAGAAATGGTGACTAGCAAACAGCGTTCATTTTGATCATGGCTTTTCTCAGGGGAAAAAGCAAAGACGTGTGTGTAGCAAGTGGTGGTTTGTTGTTGTCACATTAATTGCAGCATAAGTTTATATGCTCCTATTGTTTTTTTTATTTGACGGTTGTTGTAGGAGAAGTCACACTGCATGACTCAAAATTTCTGACACTGCCAGAATTTCGTTGCAGGTAAAATTTGATCGCAAAGAAACGTCGATCAAAGACTACAGATTTTAGCCGAGAATAAGCGGAATATTTTATGATTTACAAAACTTGTATCAGACTGCCAAATCATGACCAAAATCGTATACAGCGTTCACCTGGGTTTACTTAAAGGAAGATGAGGGTGTTTTGGGGATAACATTAATAATGCAATGCAATTTAATATAATCAAACCTACATAAGACAAGTGGTTTGGAGAATGGATGGAAAATAAAATATTTCTTGGATTCTGTTTGATGATGCAAGTGGCAAAGAAATTACACAATCCACATTTAATCACATAAATGCTGCTAAGAGTTTTTTCTTCCAAAAAGTTAGTTTCACACATTAATTTCCCTAAAGCAAAATGCAATGGATACATAAAAAACAAAACAAACATTCCACTTGGATTGCCAATGTTTTAGGATATAACGTTCCTAAATCTAACACAAAAACATTCCTCCCTGAAATAAATGGGGGGGATCATTGATGAAGAGGGTTTGTAATATCTGTCTGGCTCAGTTCTTCCCTAAAGACAGTCTTTTTAAAGCCAACAATGAAGCAGTCAGGGCGGATGTTTACTATGACTGACTGTGCTTTCTCCATTTCCGCAGGCAGACAGCCATACAGCAATGAATTTGGTTGCTCCAATAAATTGCGGATGACTTGGGTCCTGTAAAAGTGCCTCCCTTTGCTCAGCCTGCAGCAGATTGGTCGGCTCCACAGGCCACAGCATTGAGCTATTAATAGGGTCACCCTGGCTCTCCTCCACCACTCTCTCCTGCAATGTAGACTTGCTATACTAAGATAATGTATGGCTAATACATCACTATAATGGTACATCTCATCACAGACACAGTACATTCACTCTCAGGGGGAAATTTGCTTCACTTAGCATTCTGCATGTGAAAAGGACTTCTTTACACCAACTAAAATACAGTGAGACAGATTACAACACAATACAAAGAACTAGATTTTTGTAATAAAAAATATTGTGCTTGCCTATGCAAAAGTTGCCACTTTGATACTAAAGTGTTGTTGGAGGTTGCTTATGTGCTGCAGTGTTTTTCAAAATGGGTTCAGGGACTAGTATTATCTTTGATTTTCAGTTTTCATCACAATACATTTGAAGTTTTTAGTAATTTTGTTGTGTGCTAATATTAAGTATTTTAACATTTCTATACTTCAATTTACTTCTGTTTTAGTATTAGCAATTTTAGTACTAAATAAGTAACTTGAACGTATTTTGTTCAGTGAGATGCCATGGCAACCTTTCAAATATTTGATTAGATATTTGAAATTGTAAATTTAACAATGATTATTGGAGTATGTTTTTCAACAACAAAAAAACTATTTCAGTCTTTGTACTTCAAAATTTCATGTTTAATTCAATGTGTAATACTTGCCATTTCTTTATAGTTAATTGTGAAATTTACTAGCAGTTTCTAAGAGAAAATTGTTTCTACAAATAGTTTTCAGTGTATGTGTATATACACATATCTAAACATACTCTGATGGTAGAATAAACTTTAGTGTATATTTCCCAGATAGTTTTATGTCACATTCAGTCACATTCATTCCCTGTAGTGTGCAAGGCAAAAATCGTACATCCGAATCGCTTAGAAAAGTACTAGCCCATTTCTCCTCAACAAGCCACACATTTTGATGCATCATTAATACAAACAGATTTACACACTGAAGTTAAAAACTTTTCGAAGGCTAGACTTATCAAGCACAACGTATAATACAAAAGATACATATAGAGTTATACAAACTATAAATGTGCCAATCTAACACTCTTACAATGCATACAGAACACCGGTTTAACCAGTCTACCAGTCTATACTAGTCTGTGGGTTTGTCTCCTCACACAGTACACACAGTACAATAGATTGCAGGTGTAGGAAATATTATCAACTGAAAGATAATTTCCAGTCAGACTACATGGTACAAGTTGAGCCGTTTCACACACTGGTGAGTCAGCATACCAGAGCCATCAATGCACTGGAATTCTACCTGTGGTACGGGTCAGATTAGTATGATCCATTTTAAACTATGAGACTGGAAAACATAAAGAGGAGCGAGAAAAATCAGGGGCCGAGCTGGTCGATAAAACTTTCCACTGCCCAGATCCTGAGTAGAATGCTGCAGGAAAATCCATTTATTATTTTGAAAGCTACGACGGGGCAGAGAGGAGGAAAACTGAGGAGAACTGTGTGTGTGTGTGTGTGTGTGTGTGTGTGTGTGTGTGTGTGTGTGTGTGTGTGTGTGTGTGTGTGTGTGTGTGTGTGTGTGTGTGTGTGTGTGTGTTCTGCTGATGACTTCAACCATCTTGAACCTGTGCCATCATCAGTTCCTATCACAGCCCTGAGCTTCCCGGACATTACCCATCATGCAGTGCTGGATGGGACTTCTCTCCCCATAATCAATACCAGAGACAAGCAGCTCCGATATTAAAGATTCTGTTATTACCACTACTGACACCGAAGGTTATTTAACCGCCATAATTAGCACTTAACTTCCTTCATAAAAACATATAAAAAAACAGCACATATTGTGCCTCAATATGCATAATCAACACTTCAAATCAACACAAACTCCCATTCACAAACCATTTGACTACCATAATGAGACAGTTCTGTAGCAGGATATTCAACTGCAAAAAATGTATGATGGTAATCAACTTAAATCACAAAATGGGTGTTACATATCCCACAATGGAGCTATACTAAATGAGAGTTTGCTAAACAATTCCTAAATAGCCATACGGCTACTGGATAACATTATCAGTCAGGATCAGTGCAAGTTATTTTATTCTAATTCAAGGGTACAAAGAAAAACCATTGTTGTGTCTGAAACAACACACCAAATGAATAATTCACAATCGGACCAGAAACAAGCAATACTAGAGTAAACATGTGGACTTATATGCAACAAAATGGAGGAGCTTTTGTGTAAGACTCATAAAAATGTTTTGCATTTTAATTATCTGCACACTGTGCCACAGAGAACAAAGTGAAAAGGGCTATTTTGCACAGGCAAGACGACACGAAGCACAACGGCAGAGCTTTATGGCTGGCTATATGGAATGGCTTATCTGTGTGTGTCCGTAAAATCAATAGAGCTGCTTCGGTCTAACTGGTCTCTAGGTGGAGATCAGTGGGGGCAGGGAGGCCTGACAATTACCATTACTGATAGCGTTCAGTGCAAACATCCGGTACTCCACCAGAAAGGATAATGAGGGGAGAAAAAAGGCATATAATGGCTAAAAACAGCATGTAGATTCATTGGGGCCCAGTTAAATCTGAAAAAAATATTTATATACTTTATATTTTATATATTACAGAGTTTATGTGCAATGAGCTCTCACATTCATACAACACCGTTCCAAAACCCCCCCCCCCAAAAAACAAAATCATGCACCAAATACTGAGAGAAAGATTTTCCACTTGTTATACTTCTAAGGATGGAAACATGCATTGATGTATAAATAAATAAAACCATAAAGTAAGTCAAACTGAGTGAATGGTCCTGTAAATCCTTGGAAAACATGCAACATGCAAATAATCACCTCATCCTTCTGAATTTTGCATCGCAAAACTTGATGATATGATATTAAAGTAGTATGCAATAATAGCACTAACAATAACAAAGTGGGGAAAGATTTGCAAGTGAACAAATAAATTGCAATCATACATCCTGATGTGACATCAGTGGTTAAGGGACTTTCAGGAAAGCTTAAAGTACAATTGGTGTAGATAATCTGATAAAGTACAAAAGGTTATTTGAGCTGACGCACAGATATAAAAATTTTGTAATGTACCGTGACATTGCCATGCCTGGAAATTTCATGCACATTCCTCATGGAGACAAATTTGCCACAGCTCCAGTTTTGCATTCATATAACACAGGGACACAAAACCCCCAAAAGAGTCTTCTCTCCTTTATCACGACCCCTGCAGAGAAACAGCAACAGAGAGCAGCCCTCGAAAGCTCACACAGACTGTGTCACTGACCACAAAAAGTCATACACTTAACAGTTCAACAGCAACAACATGAGTAACTATACACCCTTCAATGATACACATAAAAAAGTATAGATATTATATAAAATGTATAGATATTTACCTGCTCAGTTACAAAGCCATAAAACAAACATACAAGACAAAGGCAGAGTGAAACCTGAACCATGTACTACTAAGGTGAAAGAATGAGTGGGCAAAAACAATCAACAGAATCTAAAGACTGTCAATATATGAAGTGCTACTATGTAAAAGTTTCACTGGTGTAAAATTATTTCAGTAAGAAGATGGAAGTATGCAGGTAAAGAGTGCTAGTCTGCATCACTAACATTACCAAACAAAATTGCAAAAAATGTCTGTTTTCAAACAGGTTTCCTGAATACTCTGGCATTGGCATTGGTGCGCAAATAGACAGTTTTGCACCAAACTCATGCCAAAGGTTGCGTCACAGACAGTATTTACACACTTCAGGAATTCAGTTTATTAATGTCTTATTTGAAGTTGTTTCTACTTGTTTTTTCAGTGTTACTAACTAATCTTAAAGGAACTGTATGTAAGAAATGTATTTCAATTAATCATCAAATGGCCCTGATATGTCTCTAGACATTAAGAAATCATGTTAATTTCAAATATTTATATCACTGACAACGGTTGTCCGGCCAAGATATTGTCATTTTAAAAGTGAAGTTGCTGTTGACATGTGTCATGCCTGAAGCGCCACCCTCCACCTGTCTACCAATCACGAAGTCAGTAGTGTTTCTGCATTCGGGTTGCCAGCTCTGCTCTAGTTACCACAGCTGCAGCTACAAACTTTTTGGATAAACAATGTCTAACTTTACGAAACCTAAACGACCTCGTTATGAATCAGAAAAACGTTGTGACAGTGTCCGAGATAAAACAAGGATTTGTATAAGAGATGCCTTTGAAAGATGGAGACGGCTGAAAATGGAGAATAATTTGAAGACTGATGCCAACGTTGCTAATTTTCTCCTGGACAGGTAAGGTTCATCTATGTTTGGCTAACTTGTACTTAATGTAAATGGACATTTCAAATATTCATGACAGTCGAACAAAGATATGCATGTTCGTGCAAAGTAACGTTAGGTTAGCGCAGATGGAGGAGGCGGGTCATTGAATTGAAAAGGTAACGTTAAGGAATTGTTTGGTAAATAAAAACGGCGAGTCGTCATTGCTAACATTAGTAATGCATTATCAGAGCCCGTTTCTCTGTCATTATGCTGGGACGCTGAGGAAAACAACAGCACGCCTATTATGGCACTGTGAAAACGTATTTGAGACAGTAGCCTAACGTTACCTCAGTAAAAATTATTCCTCATTCGTTCTTCGCATATATAGTGGACAAAACATGGTGCAAGTTGACCTGTATGACCATTGCTAATGTTATTTAGCTTTGCTGTAATTTTGCTATAGTATTTTTTCATGTGGGAATGTACTGTCACATACGAGCGTTCATATTTACGATTATATTTGGCTAATCGCCATTAGTACATTTTTGCGATTCATAATTACTTCACAAAACATCGCTCTTGAAGCATAAACATAATTAACAGAAAGAAAAAAAAACTTACTGTGTACGACTCGTCACTTGCCATTGAAAGCTCCTTGTAGCAGCCTACCTTCCTGCTGCATCCTGCAGCCTAGCTGGCAACCTCGAGTCAGGGGAGGGGGAGAGGGGATACACCGCTCTACAGTCATTTGAAAGTGATTGCAGTACCAGTTTTGGCCACAGTCCTACATACAGCTCCTTTAAATTATTTTTTAAAAAGTTGTTTGAAAATAAATAATAATAAATTACTACATTACTAAAACAATCTAATATTTGTGTTAATATTCAAATAAATCATACTTTTTTTCACCTTTAAAGGGATAGTTCACCCAAAAATGAAAATTAGCCCATAATTTCCTCACCCTCAAGTCATCCGAGGTGTATATGACATTCTTCTTTCAGACGAATAAAATCTGAGTTATATTAAAAATGTTCTGGCTAATCCAAGCATTATAATAGCAGTAATAGTTGCTCTGTTTTTGAAGTCCATAAAAAATGCATCTGTCCGTCAAATAACATGCTCCACGCGGCTCCGGGGTGTTAATAAAGGCCTTCTGAAACGAATCGATGCATTTGTGTAAGATAAATATCCATTTTTTTTTTTTATAATTGTTTTCTATGGCTCTGCATCAGCCGTCCCCGCGCCATCACTTCCGCCGAATAAGGTCAAAATATACCAAAATACCGCCGCTATCATAGATATATACTTAGATTCCTCATTAGTGCCTGCGCGGATCGGTCGAATGAGGCATCTACGTATATATATCGTTGATCGCGCCAGTATTTTGACCTTATTCGCCAGAAGTTATGGCGCTGGGAAAACTAGATGACATTCGTCTGATAAGAGATAAAAAAAATTACATAAATACTGTTCGGTTTCTCGCAGAAACCGATCATTTTGTGTCTTAAGACATCAATGTGTCGCCACGAGCCGCATGGTTTAATAAGGATTCGTATGTCTATGTGTTTTTACTCTCATACTCTAAAATATCCCCATTGACATGCATTATATGACTATCACACTGCAACGGTTGGAGTTAAAAATCTTAATTTGTGGTTTACTGAAGAAACATAGACACCTACATCTTGGATGCCCTGGGGGTAAGCAGATAAACATAAATATTTCGTTTTGGGGTGAACTATCCCTTTAAGTTAAAAATATAAGGCCAATAGCAAGTGATTCTTCTTTTCAGCCAATGGTGGATCGGCAAAGGTCGACACTATACTGTCTACTTTCACACACAGACACATTGCAGATTTTTCACAGAATTTCGAGCCTCTACAATCAACCCTAATCTTACTGCTCCAAATCTGATATCCAAACAGAGGACAAACATAAATCCATTGCAACCTGCACAGTCTTGTTTATACGGCCAACAATTAAAATGTAAGTGCAAAGACTCTCAGCAAACAGGAACATGTATAGAGAGAAATGGGAGACCTTCGCTTCAAGAAGACAGAGCAAAAGACAAAGATCTTTAGAAAAAAAAAACAGTGCAAAGTCCAGCTACGCTAATCAGTCTTGTGCTTGAAACTCAGCCTGTCCAGACACAGAACACAATAATGTGAGCATTCAGTAATACTCAAATAATTCCCTGTAAATTCCGGATAGCTGGAAGCAAAGTGTTTCCATAAACACTGTCTTTCTCTTCTGGAATCTCATGGTATTAAATAAAAGATAAAGTGGACATAAAATACATGTGCACTACTGAAACTGAAGACCCTGTAGATCTCATAAGAGACCATGTGAATAACCTCAGATGATATTTAATAATTGTCAGTCAAACCTAATGTCAATTCCAGTCTGTAGAGAAGAAATTCAGTTTTGGAGCTGGTTACAGACAATGCCGGGATATCAAAAATGACTGACGGATGAACTGAAATGGTAAGTGCCAAAAACAAACAAACAACAACAAAAAAACATTCAAGTTCCTCTATTAGCTTGTCATTGTAAGAAACAATTTGGAATCACTCTTTTGCACTCAGCCCAGTTTCTATGCTAATATGTCTGCCCCCCGAGGACTAATTATCAGTAACAGCGATATGAACATGGCGTGCAATGAAACCCTACAGGAGCCAGAAGCTCCATACATGTCGGCGAGTTTCTGACTAAGAGAAGGGAATCATTTCCTGTGCTGATGATCAAGCCTAATGGAGGAGCACATCACTGGAGTCTCAGGAAACACTGACCACAGACAACACAGTCCACACAAGGGAGCCCATATTCACCCAACAGAGCTCACTCACATCCAGCTTTATCAACAATGGACAGCAATCTACTATTGTCCCAAAGTGTTTCAGTAACAAAGATGACACAGCTCTTAATTGTTTCCCATCCATCAACAGGAGAAGGGTCTCATACAACTTGAAAGATTTGCTTTTAGATAGAGTATCTATATTCTAAAATTATTTTAGGTTCATATTAGAGTTTGAGATCTCAAGCTCCAAAAAGGTTCATATCAAATTTGATTAATAAAACCATATTGTCTTTTACAGGCGATAATTCATATAGCTATTTTTGTAGCAAAAAAAGAGAAAAGCAGTTGATTACATTAGGGCTTTCATATAGTGATGGTAAGTCATTCCCGCAAATTAGTTTGCCTTAAAGGGCCAGTCCAATAAAAAACAATTCAGCAACGGACCCTTTTCACAGACTGTGATGACGCATTTAAAGATCATTAGCAACGCAGAATTTTTTTTTTTTTAATGTATACATTTATAACGCTATACTTTGTATTATATTACATTTGCATCAAATTAGTGGTTGTGGGAGTGACTTTCTCTCTTCTGACTTATCAATCCCTCTATTTATTTATTTATTTTTTTTGGCTCTTTTTGAAAGTTGTGTTTTTCTTTTGCTATTTGAGCACATGGGAGCACAAAAAATGCATTTAATGTAGTCTCTCATTCACCAATATTAAAGTTTACCCAACTATGACGACTTCCTCTTCTGAGAAACCCGGAAATGTGAAAAGGGTCAATTAATTTACAACATAATTAAATCATGTTGTCCCAGACATCACAGTGTGGCATATTACCTTAGGCTACTCTAGACACATGCAAGCAAATATTGCCGATATTATGTTTTGCAATTATGATTAGTTTTATACATTTATTTTATATCAATTCAGTTGCATTTAAACTACATTTTATATATATATATATATATATAATTTAATTAATTGCATAAACAATAGGCTACTATAATTTAAGCAATTACATCTTTTGGCTAAAATGTTTTGCACATTGTAATAAAATGCTACTCAAAACAAACTGTTTGTATCTGTATTGATAAACTATAGGCTAAACTATAGCTTTTTACAGTAGCATAGGGTGATATCAGCTAAATTGGGCCACTTTTTGGTAAATCGCTTGGGACAGTAATACAATACCATATATGCCTTTTCCATGTGTTTTTATGATTATTAATGACTGGTTTTGATAATGTTGTGTTGAAATTATGTAAAAAAATATTATTATTTAGGCCCTACAGTTCTTAAAACATCAGCTGTGCCAATTTTTTTTGCATGAGCAGTTTCAGGTAAAATGGGCCGCTGTTTCAGGCAAAATGGGCCGCTGTTTCAGGTAACCAATGGGCTTGTCAAACTGCAGGGAAATAGTGATTTATCATCAATTTTTATTTTATGTAACCACATACATTTAAACTGCATTAAACAAACATTAAAACATTTTAACATTTTGGGTGCAAACCCACATATTCAAATGTGCAATTAAAAAAGTCAATTTTGGAACAGCATAGATCATTGGTCAGTGGTGTGTGTGTGTGTGTGTGTGTGTGTGTGTGTGTGTGTGTGTGTGTGTGTGTGTGTGTGTCGGTGTGCTTGTTTATGTGATTTATGAGGGCACAAATTTGTATAATGACATTTACCAATTACACTGATATTATTAAAGGGTTAGTTCACCCAAAAATGAAAATTCTGTCATTAATTCCTCACCCTCATGTCGTTCGACACCCGTAAGACCTCCGTTCATTTTCGGAACACAAATGAAGATATTTTAGTGTAAAGCTGATGGCTGAGAAAGGCTTCAGATAGGCCTCCATTGGCATTCAGTACATTCACACTCACAAGACCCATAAAAGGCACTAAAAACGTCGTTACAAAGTCCATCTCACCACAGTGACTCTACAATAATCTTACGATGCGACGACAATAGTTTTTGTGCGCAAAAAAAATTTAAATAACACCTTTATTCAACTTGTTCTTGTCTTCCGTGTGTGCCTCCACGACGCATGCGTGAGAATATGACGTAGCGCCAGCGTTCGGGAATCCATGAAATGCGCACTTTCGTCCCATTTTGAGAACTACGCCGAGACCTAAAGCATGACCAATGTAGAATTCAACAGCTGAGACACGCGCGTCTTCCTCTGCTTGTAAACAAATCTCTTCTGGGTCATGTGTCCGAACGCCGGATCTGCGTCATATTCTTGCGCATGCGTCGTGGAGGCACACACGGAAGACAAGAACAAGTTGAATAAAGGTGTTATTTTGATTTAATTTTGCGCACAAAAACTATTGTCGTCGCTTCGTAAAATTATTGTAGAGTCACTGTGGTGAGATGGACTTTGTAACGACGTTTTTAGTGCCTTTTATGGGTCTTGTGAGTGTGAATGTACTGAATGCCAATGGAGGCCTATCTGAAGCCTTTCTCAGCATCAGATTTACACTAAAATATCTTCATTTGTGTCTGAAGATGAACGGAGGTCTGACGGGTGTCGAACAACATGAGGGTGAGGAATTAATGACAGAATTTTCATTTTTGGGTGAACTAACCCTTTAAAAACCATTACGCCTATGGAGAGTCCTCATAATGTTGTTGCACCAACATATGTGTGTAGTTGTGTGTGTGTGTCGGTGTGCGAGTGTGTGGGTGTGTGTGTACACACATACACACTCACCCACACACTTCCACAGACACACTCACACATGTATGTGTGTTTGTGAGTGACACAGAGGCTGGCCCATTTTAGCTGAAACAATGTGGCCCATTTTACCTCAGTGGGTTAAGGTAAATTGGGCCGTCAAGAAAAACATCACTTTTCCAAAAAATATGTTCATATACCAAACTAACAGCATTATTTCTGATGGATGCCATCAAGACAGATATTATGCATATTTTTTTATGTGCATGTTTGTTTTTTTTATAGATTTATCATCCTTATAATAGTTTAGTTAGATTTGGTATGCCAGGCTACTTACCATGCAGCTTTCTGGTGCAGTCTTGATTTGAATTATTGCCCCACCCACCAAAGCAAACATAAACCAATCAAATCACCTGTTACTTGTCAAACACAGTTATGACAACAGTTTGAAATCCTTTTCAGTCATTGGCTCTAAATTCCAGAGGGGCTGGGACCCCCAAACCTTAAATGGCCCATTTTACCTGATGGCCCATTTTACCTGATATCACCCTACATTTTATTTGTAACATTTAGAATAAGTGTTTTCTGAACGAACATACAGAAATCCTCCGTTTTCGATTAGTTGTTGACTCAAGAACTGCTGGGAGCGATTCGTCGTTATCGTTCTGAACCTCTCCAGCCAATTCACTGAAAAGATTAGACTCGACAGAACGGTTCGTTTACGAATCTGACATTTCTACTGTAAAACACTGCCATGGCGTACAGTATCCTCAATGTCAGCTTGCACGAATGAGAAATTGCTTACTACAAAACATTTCCATTTTTGCAATGACATTAGACAAGTGAACATAGGCTACTACACTGCAAGATTGTAATGAAGGAAAGACGAAGCTGCCCAGACTGGTGTCGCGTGCGTGCAGCAGTGTCGACAGCGCTCCGGTGGGTTTTGGTCGCGTCGCTAGCAGTGCACACGATATGTCTGTAATAATCACCAATAATAATATCCACTTACTCAAAGGCGAAGAACAGAGAGCAGGTTCCAATGATGAGAAATAAGGTCAGGTAAAATACTCCTTTCTGGCGAGCCATCATTACCCGTCCATCGCAGCAGAAGGTGTTTTTCCCAGGTAATTCCTCCCATTTTCGAGTAACCTTCCGCGCTATCATCACCGCCGACATGGTAGCGAATGTACAATTGGATTGTCTTTCGTCAATTTAACCTGGAATAAACCACAGCCGTGTCCACCTATATGATTAACCTGAGATTAACGAAAGCTTAAAGTTATCAGCAATAAAAATACAGGAGGTAGGCTAATTCTTCCTTCACGTGTAAGATTTGTTTGTAGGATTCTTCAATCGTCACCATCAGCCTGTCGCTCTACATATCTGCTCTTCTGTACATAAATCCATGGTTAAAGTCCCAAATTCCCAATCAAATGCCAGAAAGCAAAATCCTCGTCCAAAAGCGGAGATTTCCCATTCTGGCGCAATATGAAAGTGCTTCCGTTCAGAATCTGTCCAGATATCGAACGAGAAAGCGAAGCTGACGTGAAATAAACGTGCAAACGCTAAAAGCACATCTGGAGTGAGAGTGGACCTTGACCGACTGACATTTCTGTCATTTGTTAGGTTGGTTAAACGCGTCTATCTCGAGAGGATTTTCCGTCCGTCCCCTTTCTCTTAAAAGGATGCAAAATAAATTTGGCTAAAGCCTTTTCTGACCTATGCCGATTATTCAGAAATTATTTGTGTAATGTGTAAGATACTATTTCCTCCAATTTCGCGTCGTAGGATGCAAGCAAGCCTGGATTCTCATCGGGAGCAGGAAACACGCCTAGATTTAAATGTCTCTTCTTAAAGGGCCAGTGTCTCACCGTACAGGGAACAAAGGAATTTTGTCTCCTAATACTAATATCCAACCTATCATTAAAGCAATCATTCAAAATTAATGCTTGAAATATTGTTACTTCTGAGCCCATTAAGGGAATGCTATATTTTGAGCACATTATTGAATTGAGTCTATTTAATTTTGTGGCCTATTCCAGCCATAATTCTTGCATACCTGTTTTGATATTTACATTGTTGATATACATGTTGTTATCTTTGTGTCTGTATGTAATGTCACTCGTCTGTCTATTTATTGTCTGTAAAATGGATATTAAAGTAAATTCTTTCTAGGGAAATAGACATTCGTTTTTCTCCCTGCCCTGCATGCAAAGAAAAAAATAAAACCCCTTTTGACTAATTAAAAGCATTACCTAGTCTTTCTTTCTTTATTTCTACCCTAAATCTTTTTTTTTTTTTTTTTTTTTTTTTGAGTATTCAGGAAATGAGATGGCAGGTGAGAAACAAAAGATGCTTTGTTCATGCACCAGTGATGATCGCATAAGTAATTTATCTCTTCTGATCTTGCGCGAAAAAGAAAGCCTGTGCCTTGCCTGTGTAATCTCGTAAATATGTAAAATGCTGCATATTCAACATTAAAGTTTAGCACATGAGAGATTCATGAGTTCAGCCAGTTTATGAGTAGGAGTTCATTAGAGACCGTGGGCAGGAAATAAGAGCTATAGCAAAGATTATTTCAATAAAAAAGAAAGAGATTAATAATTAGCATGAATTGAAAGACTCTCTCTATCTGTCTTCATAAGAGTGAGAAGAGATGACAGATTTAGAGAGACAACACACAATGAAAATACAAGAACAGACCAACATTACCAAGTAAGTGGCAGACTTCTGCTTCCTTCAGAGATTACACAAGCCCACTATACCTCGAAACAAGGTAAACAAAAATAAATAAATATTTTGTCAGAATACATGGCTAGTTTTCATAGACTGTCAGTGGAGAAAGATGCTTTTTGGAACCAGATGGTGTAGATACTGACATCTGCTATCAGGGGCTAACAGAGTCATTCAAACCATCAAAATCTTCTTGACCCCTCGGCCTGGCCTCTGCTGGTGGATTCTGTAACTGCATCTCTCACTATATTTTAAAATGAGCCACAATAAATGTTTATATTAGTAAAATATAATTCTGCCATGACTCCATTTTCGTGTGTGGCTCCACAGTCATTAGCCTTTTCACTACATTATAAAGTACTGTATATATAATTCAGTAAGCAATTGAGGTTTCAATAAGCTTAATTTCAACACTTAATATTTTTATCAAGGATTACCTGTACTCTTACAAGTTACAAAGAACTAGAACTGATTTTTTATATAGGCTATATATGAATTTTATATATGTATTACGTTTATCAAGTTCTGTTAAGTTCTTAACCACTTTTATGTAAATACTATTAAAGGGTAACTAAACCCTAAACCAACTTTTTTTAGTTAATGATCTGTAATAATGGGGCTTTATTAATGCTGTTCATTGATTCGAGTAAATGTTTTGACATTTGAGTATAAAGTGTTTTAATTCTATAAAATATGGTGTAAAACCGCCAAAGTGCTGCCCTCTTAAGGTTGAACGGTGGCTACTGCAGTTGAATTTTCCTATTGGACGTTGTGGTACATCGTGACGTAGGATGGTACCTCCAACGCCTCTCTATCCGCGCCCCTAGCATGAGCTCACCACGCCCTCAGAAATGTTTCCCCCAATCACACGATGAGAACGGCTTCACTCCAGTATGAACTCTCATGTTACATGAAGTAAACATTATGAATGAAACTCACTTGACACTTGCTTTAACATTGTATTGAAGAAAATACGGTTAAATAATGCAGTTGTCAGTACACGTCATGCTTTTCTTGCGATATTATTGCCGCCCGTCATGTGTACAGATAATTTTCATACATGAGACGCGCTTTTCAAACCCTGACACGCAAGTGGTTGCCGCGGACGCAGATAGATTAGGTCAGTTCTCTTGCGCGGGTGCTTCACTAGCATCGTCGGCATCGGGAGTTAACGCAGTTTGAGCAGCGGCTCGCATTGATAAGGCTCCGGGTTTGTGTCTGTTACAGACAATCCACCCTCCTCCACTTCAGGTGAAGGTAGGAGAAATGACCGCTCTGTTGCAAAGCTGGCGTCACTCCAGTCATTCTCCATCTTTGCAACTCGCGAGTCTGACAGCTGTCAAACAATCCGTCACTGCGGGTCTCAGGTGCACGCCCTCCGCTCAGCCCCGCCCTCGGTTCGTCACCTCTGTGTCCGCCGGGCTCTGCCCACTTTTCCAGCATTTTTTGAAAATTGCCAGTGGGTGGAGTTAAGCTCTGAGCAGGGGTTTAGTTACCCTTTAACATAAAAGTGGTTCAAACTTTTAAAGCACATCATTTCCGCACTTGTCTACGTACAGGAAAACGAAGTTTGTAGTTTTTATGACCGTGTTCGTCTCAACCCAACGAGGCACATGGCGAGAGACAGCACAAATGGACAACATTTCCCATAGTGCCTATCGTTCGGTTTAAACATCCGTTTAAACATCCGTGTTTTTCTAGCCTAGAATGCAGTCGTTCGCACAGTCGCACTGGACTGTAACCAGCTTTCTTACCTTATTCCGTGCAAAAACATTTCAGGGTGGACAAGTAAAACTGACTCCAGAACTGACTACATTTTTTTGTGGTTTTCCGGAACTGAATGCGACGTGTCGCGTTTAAATGTAAGCACTATTCTGCGGTTCTTGAGAGATATCAGATTATAACTCATACATTTTTAGAATGTGTAGTTTTGGTTAAGCGTTTATAAACACTATAGTGTGTTCTAGTTAGATGTAACTTAGTCGGTTGTTTTCACAGGTAGCTTCTTGAGTATGAAGTAAACAGTATTCAGTAAACTTGACTGCTTGACAAGCTGCTTTGTGGAAATATGTTTGTATTGTCACCAGAAACAAAATTGAAGTTCTCATCATATACGCTCTCGAGAGTTAATATAAGATTTTTGTTTTTATTGCTGAACATGTGTCATTAGAGCACAATCTGCCATTAGTTTTGTTCTAATCATTATATTTTTATTCATCATTTTAATCTATTACAGGGTATTACATTCCAGCATGATGTCTGAGGGCAGTTCGTTTATGAAAGGGATGATCCTAGGGGGTATATTCTGCCTGGTGATGACTTACTTTGAGACCTTTAATCCAGGAACCCGTCCAGAAAGACATCAGCATCTCCACCATCATCTGAAACCTCTCAGCAAAGATGAACTACAAAAGTTATCAGGGGGTGAGATGTCTGAACTCACCCGGCAGGTTCGCGTGTACTGTCTCATCATGGTCACTCCCAAGCTCCTCGTCCACTGGGTGACAGCCAACGACACTTGGGCCAAACACTGCGACAAAGCTGCGTTCTACACGTCCGAATCCTCCAAAGCTTTAGAGGCGATTGACCTACAGGAGCAGGATGAGTGGGCTAGGCTGGTCAAAGCCATCAAACATGCCTATGAGAATGCTGGAGACCTGCGCTGGTTCTTCATTGCCCGGCCCACCACATTCGCAATTATAGAGAACCTCAAGTATTTGGTATTGGATAAAGATTCAAGCCAGCCGTTTTACACTGGCCACACGGAAAAGTCTGGAGAGCTGGATTATGTGGAGTATGACAGCGGGATTGTGCTGAGCTACGAGTCAGTGAGGAGGCTGATAGAGATGTTAAAAGATGAGGACAAATGCCCAGGGCGAGGGCATGCCTTGTGGAAGATGTCCGAAGAAAAGCAGCTCGCCACCTGTCTGATGTACAGTGGGGTGCTCGCTGAAAACGGAGAGGATGCGGAAGGCAAAGAGCTTTTTAACAAGAAGAGCGCCAGCTCCTTGATTTCTGACAGCATGGGCCAAAACCCAGCTGACGTCGTGGAGGCATGTTGTTCTGACATGGCCATCACTTTTGGTGGCATGTCTCAGAGCCAGATACAGGTCTTGATGTATGGCGTCTACAGACTCCGGCCGTATGGACACGACTTTCATGATTCCTTGACATTTCTGCCTCCTAAAGACTCTGATAATGACTGATTGACTTCATGGTTTCTGTGTTGGTACTGTGACACAGAGCTGAAATGTTGATGATACTGGGTGCAGGGCTGAATTGTCTGTGGTGTATACTTTATTTCCGATTATGTGTGCTGAAGGTTGGTTTTGGTGTGTAAGTTGAGGGGTTTTCACCCTGCTTTCTGCTCAATGTGTTCTGGTAAAAGTAAAATGATAATGGTTTACATATGAGCATGATTTAATCATGAGGGCCAATTTTGGATCATTTTGTGCACTTGATAGTATTTTGATGAATGCCACATATATGCATCAGAAATGCACTGTGATGCAAAATTAATATAAATAAATTAAATTAAGTCCCTGCTTTTTTATGACCGGTCCGGTATACACTTCTACAACTCGCCTGCAAACAATTCAAAAGAAAATCTGTTAATTGTACACAAGAAAATGCAAAGTGTATATTTTATATGATCTATTTGATGATAACCAAGTTTATCCAGCTGTTTTAATTATTCTTTACATTTCTATTTTCATGGGGACTGGTTGGAAAATGAAGAACCTGTTGATGATTTTTAAAATGAAGTATTTTGGATGTAAAATATCAGAGGGAAAGGCTGTTTCTATAGCATATGGCAAAAGAAAACGTCCTGCATTGTCCTTAATATATCTGAAGTCAAGTAAATGTGGTTTCCAAATATGCTTTGAGTTTGTGAAATTACTTGCATAGAAAATTGTCTATTTACATATCAAAATATTGTTTCTATAATTCATAATATAATTTCATTACCCTGGTTTGTGATCTTTTTTAATTGTTCTTCGATACTTTTTGCTTAGTAAACATCAGGGTGCTCGTTCTCACCTGCTTTAAGTAATAGTACAGTTTACAAATGGAGTGCTATCAGCAGTGCAGTGAATAAATTGATATACTCCTCTATTAAATCCTCTTCATTACATGGATATTTGATTTACAAAAGATTACAACACCATTGGCATTGGTAGGTTAGGATCATCTCGTATATAATCATGAAAATTATGTTTTGTAGTCATTTATACATTGTTAAGAGCTGTCCCATTACAGAAATTGCTTCTTGGTTGGGGAGGGTTTGATGTTAAAGGATTAGTTCACCCCAAAATGAAAATTTCCTGACAATTTACTCACCCCCATCTCATCCAAGATGTTCATGTCTTTCTTTCTTCAGTCGAATAGAAATTTAAGTTTTCGGAAGAAAACATTCCAGGATTTTTCATCATGTAATGGTTTTCAATTGCAACCAAAATGCTGAAGGTCCAAATCAAATGGTACTGCGCAATCCCAGCTGAGGAATAGGCTCTTACCTAGCGAAACGATCTGTCATTTTCAACCCCAAAAAAATGAATTTACTTTTTAAAGGGATAGTTCACCCAAAAATGAAAATTCTGTCATAATTTACTCGCCCTCAAGTTGTTCCAAACCTGTATGAGTTTCTTTGATCTGCTTTACACAAAATAAGATATTTTGAAGAATGTTTGTAACCAAGCAGGTAGAGCAACCATTGACTACCATAGTATTTTTTTCCCTACTATGGTAGTCAACGGTTGCTCTATCTGCTTTGTTACAAATATTCTTCAAAATATCTTCTTTCCGAGGTGCTAAGGATGACGTAATCGCGTAGGAAATAGTGATGTTCGGTTCTTGAACGAATCGTTCTTTACAGGTTCTCAGCAAGTAACCAGTTGAGCCGGTTCATTAATCGAACTGAATCAAACTTTAGTTCCGGGTTGATTACATAAGACGCAAAAGCCGAAGTAGTAAGTCCAACTAAAAAAGAACCGAATGAGACGGTTCAAACATCTGTCGAAGTTTGCAGATGATTACCAAGGACTCAAAAGGAACCGAACGAGCCGGTTCAACCAGCTGTCGAAGTTTGCTTAAATAATATGCTTAGGACTACTGTCATTAAATAACATTTTATTAACCTGCAAAAACCTTTCTGTCGAGAGATGTAAATACATTTTACTGTAGGTGGTTTTACAACCACCCTATAACGATAAAAATCCACCCAGTATTTTTTTTTTAATCCCCAAAAATCATAAGCAGTGTTTCAGAACAAGCTGTTCTCAGATTCTCTGCAGTGTGACATCACACTGCAAAGGCCCGCCCGCAAGGTTTGACTGACACTGCCACTTTAACATAGACCCGCCCTGTGAGACCTGAATGCAATCTGCCATGCACAGGAGAGATGTATATGCTACGCCCTCTTCTAAAGACTGGGCGGGGATATGCAGCTCATTTACATTTAAAGCGGTACACAACAAAACATCGCTTTTTATAGACAGGCCTCAAAATGACATTTTCTACACGTTATAATAAATTATCTGTGGGGTATTTTGTGCTGAAACTTCACAGACACATTTTGGGGACACCCAAGCCCAATATGACATCTTGTAAAAAGGGGCATAATAGGTGCCCTTTAAATTGTTAAGCGAAATTTATAATTTTCTCGGCCACTCAATATTGGTCTGTCCTATCCAACATAAAGGATCCACGAATGAAACTGTAACCACAAACACCATTAACTTAAAGCTGCAGTCCGTAACTTTTTGTGCTCTAGCGGTTAATAAACAGAACTGCATGCGTCTTGCGGAAGAACATTGCAGCCGGAGCTACTTCTCTCTGTTTATGTCTATGTCACGCAGGGACTGTGCTCCTCCGCAGCAGTTCCTACCAGACCGGTCTGAAATAGTCCTAATATAAACACTTAAGTACCATAATGATTCAGGGTAAGACAAAAGCACGGTTTGTAAAATGGATTTATGTTGTACATTCTAATTATATAATTTTGTAAATATTGAACACAAAAAATGCACTCCCGCAAATAACTTTATTTGATTGTTTCAATATGCATTGACACAGATTACTTTATTTGAATGTTTCCTTGATATAACATCACTGGGAAATTCATAAAAAAAACATAAAAGAAATGCATAGTGACATCATTGCACGATGACGTCAGGAACCTATGAATCAGCTTTTTGAACCGGTTTATTGTGACGAACTGTCCGGAGAGAACCGGTTCGCGGAAATGAATCGGACTTTGCATCACTAGTAGGAAAGGTAATGCTAGACATAGGCAGAAGTACCGCCCTTGTGTTTACAAAGCGCTCGTGTGAAGACTAATACAAACGCCCTTTAGCAAAAAAAAAAAAGGTAAAACAACGATATCGGACAATTTGAAGTTGAAAATTGAGTGTTTTTGGTAAAAGCCGTTTGTATTAGTCTTCACACGAGCGCTTTGTAAACACAGGGGCGGTACTTCTGCCTACGTCTAGCGTGACCTTTCCTACGTGATTACGTCATTCCTAGCACATCGCAGAGCTGCGCAAGATGAATAATTTAGGTTAAAAAGTATATTCTTATTTTTTTTATGACCAATCGTTTATCTAGATAAGACCCTATTCCTCAGCTGGGATCGCTTTAATGAAAATTAGATTGTTTCAAACAACTTTTGGCTAATCAGCATTATGTTACATTTTTACCTAGTGTTTCTCTTTCCTCTTTCACTCGTTCACTTATCTCTTTTTTTCTTCACCCTCCCATTCTCTCTTGATTCTCTATGCTAATTTTCATTATTTTATTTTCTCTCTTTATGTCTTGGTTGATCTTTATAAAATCAAAAGATCTTTTTAATATCTTCTCTACAGTGACCGAGGGAGCTCAATGTGCTGGAAAAACTGAAGAAAATGCATGCAAATAAAAAACACCAGCAAATTCAGAATACATCTTCATCAGTTTGACAACACATGTGCTGCAAAAGTTCACAATGCAACCAAATACAGAAACGCGCTTGCAAATAGCACAGATCACAACTAAAATGTTTCAAGGGGATCCCAGCAAGTGACGAACCTGGCTGGAAGTGGGACAGGCTTATTGTTCAATGTCTGTCTACTCATCATTGGTTGATGACCTGAAAGGTGACTTTGTTTATTTTAACATCATGATTGTGCGTTGTAAGTATTTGCAGCACATGTGTTGTCAAACTGATAATGTTTTCTTTATTTGCTGGTGTTTTTTCTATTTGCATGAGCAATTTTAGTTAAACAATTATTACACAGTTAGTTTAAATGTATATAAATATGTAATATACGCTTTAGAATAAATAAAGCTTTAAAAATGACTACATGTGAGCTGACATATTCAAACCTCTGTACACCTATAGGCCTATTATACTGTTAGAAATTGCTTTTAAATTTACGGCTGTCACATACTGGTTGCAGCAGAGATGAAAGAGGATCTAAGTGCAGCAGTCTTAATAACAAAATAATAATACATTCAATAACTTGAAAGTGTGAAAAAGCAGTAAATATTAACAATAACAGACATCTAAACAGGACTGAACACAGGTCTTAAATACACAGCAAACAAATGGGCTCATTAACTAGCCACACCTGAACAGAATGCTAAATCAGTCAGTGACCATAGAGAATAACAGGCAGGGAAACAAAGGATGACAGATCTAATTAACAGGGCGTTACTGGCAGTACAGGAGCTAGGGAGACTCCGGCATCTCAGGCAGCCAGGGAGGTATCGGCAATGCAGGGAGCCCTGAAACAAATTCCTCTGTAACAGACTCAAGGATTTCACTCACTGGAACGGACTCAGGAATTTCACTCACTGGAACGGACTCAGGAATTTCACACACTGAAACGGACTCAGGAATGTCTCTCGTCTGACTGGTGGCTGCCACGCTGGTTTCCCCGCACTCTCGTTGATGGTGATTGTGTTAAATACACAAACAAAGGGGGCTAATTAACTAGACACACCTGAACAGAATACTAAATCACTCAGTGACCACAAAGACAAACAGGCAGGGAAACTAAAAGAGGGTATTCACTGACGGCACTTTCCTGTCAGAACATGCCCACCTCAGCCGGACTTCAGTGGCAAAAGAGCCTGTTGCGTAACTAGACTAGATAGGGGAAACTGCGAAAACGCAAGTGAAACAAACTATTATCAGTTTAAACCAAAAGTTGGACTCAATATAAGTGTTCTTTACAACTTACCAAAGATACAGTGATCCATGGATATTGATTGCCAGCCAGGAATCGTGTTTCCTGACATTTAAGCTGTCAAGTTGATGGTCATGGTACCAAAGCCTGATTGGATTGGTTTGGATTTGCCAACTCAAAAAATGTCATGTAACCCTGAGTTTGTTCAACTATCATGGTACCAGGTCTAATGTTTGGCATTTTATTTCTTAAATTCCTCTACCCAGTTTTAATGGTCGCCTTCAGGTTTTGTTTGATACTGTTTGTAAAATACTGGGCTTTGTTAGAGGCAATCATCTCTATCATTTTTACAAGTTGAGTAACTTGAGTTCTGTCTTGTTTTTTTGTTATTAAAAACCAGATAGCTATCTGTTTTCACAGAATTTGATTAGCCTCTTAAGTTGTGCACAGTTACTTTCCTTCACAAAATCTTCTATGGATGTTACAATTAAGATAATCTCATCTAGTGAACGATGCTGAACTGTGCAGCCTTCGGACCAAACACCTCCTCTATCACCTTTGATCTTTAGCACCTGAGAATCATATTGTTAGAAGTCATGCATTAATATTCAGATATCTTATTAAAAAAAAAAAAAACTGAGGCTACAGATATTGTGGGAAACAATGCCTGTAATACTGCATGATCTTACTTTGATTCATAATTCAGAAATAACAGACATATTGCACTTTGTGACTTTTTGATTTAATACTGCTTTGTATTATATTCAAAGTGCTTTGTCTTATCCAAAGTTAAAATGAGAGATTTAAAAATCCAGGCCTTTTCAGACACAGGGAATATATTATGAATATATATTATATAATACTGTATACAGTGTCTTCCAAATTTCAGGAGAGGAATTTTAAAGGAACATATACTTTAGGAACATTTTAGCTAATAGTGCAAGAATTGGTGACCCCTAAAAAAAATATCTTATTAAAGGATGGAACAGTTAAAAACTAGATTGGAATTTTTCAAACAGCTCTTGTGTAAGAGCAGCAGGACTAAAAAAATGGTAATGAAAAACTTTAAATAAATATTATAAATGGATCTCACGGAAATAAATAAATAGCTGCAAGCAGCAATTATCGAGGGCCAAGCACAACATAAGCAAACAAGGAAGCTGGCAGCAGACCAGCTGCAAAAATGACATTTGGAGACAATTTTAAGCAAAAAGGTAGAAAAAACCCAGATAAATACATCGAGCAGCATAGAGCCAATTTCATGTTTTGTTTAATTATAGCGCCACCAAGTGACGGAGTCGCTTTTGTTATTTTTCTGTGCCTGTCACGGTTCATGAATTCACCGACTCAATTCTCTCTCCGTGTGTGTGTGTGTGTGTGTGTGCTGATCAGCTCTCCTATTTAATGCTCTTGGCATTCCCCTTGTGTTTGTCAGATCGTTTGGAGTTCATGTCCTGGTCCTGGCTGTGTCTGGATCCCTCCAGTGTCTGTCTTCCTGGTCGTCTCATGGAAGATTGGGTTGCCCATTTGCATCCCTGCGCTGCCATGTGTGATTTCCCAGGCACCTCTATTCATCTGACCCACTGCTACTAGGCTACTCTTAATTGTTCTCCCAATAAACAGTTGTCACATCTCTATTGAATCCTCCCGCAGTGTTGAACTGCGAGTGACAGTGCCCTCATACACAAGCGTGCCAATTTAGGTGAAATTATATAATTTAGTTTAGGAGTTGGACATTTGTATTTTTGAACAACACCTGACTTTGATTGCATTTTTTTGCCAGTTACTATCTCAATTTTGACATTTGGCCATTCCTATATAGTCATCCTGCTATGATTCCTATAATTAATGCCCTCTAATTAAACAGTGACCCATTTCTTTTTTTGTACACAATATTTAGTTTCAGGACATCGCAGAACCACCACTGTTGCTTTATTAATCACCCATAACTGCTCTGTTTCTTATACTTTACTAAAAAATATATATATATATGATTCTGATAAAAGGCTATGGCAGAGGAACCTTAAGAACCACACTGGCACCTTTGACCTGCTCAGAAATTGGACAGGCGAGCAGTGATGGAGAACAGCAGTACTCTCATGTATTTTCCCTTCGCATTATAAACCAATGTTGCGTAGCGTACATTCACTCACATTCACCGTTCTTCAGTTGAAGAGGACTTTAAGTTGCCTTTTTTAATTTTCTTTAGAAAAGTGAGATATTGTTTAAATTTTTGTCTCCAAATTCAATTAACTGGATTTGATTTTCCTTTCAGATGTATCTAGGTTTAAAGGCTTTCAATTCAATAGCATGCTGAGATGGGGTCTTGTCAAGCCGTTTGTATTCACACTTTCAGTAGTAGCAGTCAAACCCCTCCCACTTCGGAGTAAACTTATCCGGACGTAAACAATCAGCTTTTGTGGTTTAAATTTTCATAAATATGATGTGGATGTAGAGCAACAGACAAATTTGTATATTTAAAAGATACATTAAACCCTCATGTGATTTAGCAAGGATTAGATGTGTTTTCAGCCTTTAGTACAAAAAGGGGTTCAATATAGGTTAAAAACTATAAAATCAGAAATAGGCCTTGAATCATACTTTTTTTTCGAGAGAGAGAGAAGTATACTTACAAATATTCTTTAAATAGGTTTTAAGTTTCCATGACACTCAACTCATTGTAACAACAGACCATTTCAGTTTGGAATGACTTGAATGCGGGTTTTATTTGTGCATTAAAATGCGGTCGTTTTCAAAGCTTTCGGCATGGTAGACAGTTGAGTCCATTCATGTAAACAGTAGCAGCCTGGTGATAAGGGGTCCAAACGATTCCACCACATCCTCATATCTGTCATTACTTATACGTCTTCATGTGCCACAGTCCATCATTCAGATAGTGAACGTTCTCGATTCCAATTCCCTTGTTTACTTTCTCTCTGTTCAGTGAAGTGAGACAAGAAAAAACATTCTCAAATGAAATGCAAATTAATCATTTAGATTTCCATAGCCAATAAACCATAGAGTCATCAGTTTAAACTGATGCCGACTTTTATATTAATTTCATGTATTGTTTTTTTTTTATATATATACATGCTGTAATCTAGAGCAGTGGTTCTCAACTGGTTTGGCCATAGGACCAACATTAAGCCACAACCCCTTAAGTTTTAATCATTTGAACCAAGCAAATTTATTTCTCAAAAATGGTTGACACTGTACCATCTCACTTTAGCATCCACATAAATTCAAAGAATATCACTAACACTGATGAATAAACCGTATTATAAGGTAAGGCTATTAAATCCACTCATTAAGTCGTGATGTAAGCAATGCTGTTTCCGGGTCCAAGCATCTACTTGTTTCACTTGAGCTAAGCATTTAAAAAATTGTGGTGTACACTAGGGTCCAAGACAGCAATATTTTAAAAAATGTATAAAAGACGAATCACTGTATGGCCATCTGGGATTTTGGTATGGAGACATTTAAGTAGGTTTTATAAACGTGCCTTAGAAAAAAAAAAACATTACTGCTGTGCATCTTGAGACCAAACAATTGCAGTGACATATTTTAAGATGTATCAGTGCAAGTTGCTTTCATTTAAAACAGCTCAAACATGCATTTCAGTCTGGGACTAGTTTTAACCCTCGTCTGTGAAACTGGGGGTTAGAATTAAGTTGGCTATTGAAACAAACCCACTTAAAATGGTCTTGTGACCCCCTTTTCGTGTTTCAACCCACCGGTTGAGAAACACTGATCTAGTCTAGAAGATAGAGGAACTAAAAATTTCAAAATTTTAGAATCTGTGAGGATAATTAAAAAAATAAATGCATTATGTTTTTGTAGACATGTGAGGTTTTGCATTATAAAATCAAATGGGGATTCAGAATGAAAAAGCATAAAACACTCACATGTCATCTGCAGACATCTTCATGACTCCCACACAGATTGCATGCTGCTTCCCTTCTGCCATTATGGCCTGAAAACAAATACTTAAGGACAACAACCTGTGCTATGCAACACACATCAATCAAATCTATTACATGAATAGTTTACTCAAAAATGAATATTTGCAGTAGTGTTGTTGTTTTCATTAACTGAAATATAAATCTATATTTGTTGAAAAACAAAATGTTGCCTGGGAAACTACCTAAAATAAATAAGTTCAAGTTGAAGTACTTTAATTATGAAAGCCAATACTGAATTAAGCTCAAATAGAAATCTAAAAAGGACTCAAAAAGACACCACATAACAAAATTACTTAAAAGTTTTACACACATTTTACATAAAACATTTCAAAAGGAAAAATATACCATAAAAGTAGCTCATAAGACTTCAGAAGTCATACGATTCCTGTGTGTGATGATTATTGATTAATCGCTTTTTGTGTCTTTTGGAATTTACAAAAGAGCTGCGTGAAGAGACAGATTTTTATTTAAGTGAACTACTCCTTTCCAATAAATTAAAAAGATTTATAACTGCAGAAAAATATTTAATGAATACAACAGTTGAAAGGATACAACTACTTTGTCTGTGTCAGCAGAGTAGAGTTTGGCTCCTGGTGATGTAAGGCCTGGACACATGATATTGGCTCCACTCAGAACAAATTTGATGGCTCCTTTATCTACTTGTTGGTGTGGCAGGATGAATGGATCTGGAGAACAGACACACGAGTATCAGGCATTAGTCTGGCCAAGTTGAATTGTAAGTTTAAGTTGTGTAATATAAAGTTTTCTGTCATCTTCTGTCACCCGAGAAAATCTTTTCTGCAGAGAAAGCATCTTACTGCTAAAATTAACTCCATCTTACATTTGTGTAGAAGTCTGAGGGTGGGATAGAATGGCCCCTCTCTCTGTCTGAAGAAGAGCAGCTCTCCATTTACCGTAAGAATTTCAATATGCTCATGACTGGAAACATAAACAAAATATCACAATCGGTTAATCCTTTAGTACTGCATTACAGTTGTCGCATATATTGTGAAACTCTTACCATCTCACAATTTTGACTGGGTCCTTTTTGGGCATTATCTGGTTGAGCCAATCATCGATGTTGGGAAACTGATCTAACAGCTGATTCTTTATACCCTTAATTACAGATGTCTTCAACTGAATACAGTTTGAAACATTTTCCTTTTCATCAAATCTGTGAAGACAAAGAGAAAGAAAATATTCAGCAAATATAATGTCTAATAATGCAGAATCAGTCTAGTATAGAGTCCTGATATAAAATAATTACCCTCAAATGGTATATGATTGAATTATATAGTGTGGTTCCTTGAATGTTAAACACCTCACATCCATCACTTAATGTAAACATACTTTATGCAGGTTGCTTACCATCTTTTCAAGTTTTTAATATGAGAAGTATCTTATCAAAAGCTTAGTGTGAAAACAGGAATACAAATGGATCATTACTAATGAACCATTAAAGTGAGCTGTGACAGAGCAAGTTAGCAGTGTAGCTAAACAGGTTACTGTCTCGGCAACAGAATTAAGGGCACATATTAAGTTACAATACCATATTAAACTGGTAAGCGTATACATGCGATACATACATATATATTTTACCTCTACGAAGATGGTAACGCTATTGAGCTAATGAAACACTCAATCACTGTAACAATGCTAAGTTGCGTTAGCTACTATTTATAAGGTTGACAACGGCTCAAGCTTACTTTTTAAACATCCTTGCGAGTCGTAATCGGTCACTCTTGTCCTCTTATCTGCGTGATCTTTTAGAACTAAAAAATATAAACTAAATATTCAGTGTATGATGGTTTAATGAAGTAACTCCACGCTTCACGTTAACCGCAGGTGATTCCTGTTTCATTTACGACAGTGGTACACATTTTACTGCAAGGGACGGACAGCGTGACAAAATATAATAACAGTATTTTTTCTATGTACTTTGAAATGCATGTTAGACTTTAGTGATCTCGTTAAGGATCAATTCAAAGTAAGTATAAACTGATCTCAGCACATTAATTGTTCTGTATATGCGTTGTTTTCGGAAATGTTATTTTTAATAAGCAAAATATGCATTATCTAATTAAATATAGATGTACACTAATTTTCATTAATTTCCAGAACAGAAATATGAACATTGGATAAAGGCAGGTTCAAAATAAATGTTTGATTTTTTTTTTTGACAGATTTAAAGGTTTTTAAAGACGGGGTTCTGGATATCTCTTTTTGTCACTCCATAAATCAGAAAATATAAAAACAGAAAAAAACAGGAATAGGTATAAAATGTAAACCAGATCAATTATACAAGTACTATATGCTATATGACCTCCACAGGCACAAACAGATAGTATAAAATTAGCACATTTAAATGTGTATTTTGGATGTTTTCTTCCCAGTAGTTTTAAAGATGCGTTTGAAAAGATGATGTTATATAGAAGCAAAATCTCAAAATTGACCAGTGCATGAAAAAAAAACCCACAATGGTTTTCTCTTATGTTAAAAAAAAAACAAAAACATTTTGTTGACTGTATTTTTAATGAAAATAATGAAAGACCGGCATTTTTTGATATCTGATCCTTCTTTGGTTCATTTATCCCCATTATTTAGAATGAAATATTTATCATCCAGTATTTTTAGGAATGATCAGAATCACTAATCAGAGGGACAAGATCATGGAAACAGTTGTTTATTCTGAGGCAATAAAAACAAGCATACTTTTTTCCAGACACTGGACGACTGTCCACTTTAGTATGATTTCTCAAAACACCACTGCCAAAATTTCCACAGACATATCCAGTGATGCCACACAGAGGTTCTCAGTAAACAGGCCTAATCCAGAACTTAAGGGATATATTAACTTGGAAACACTAGGATGATAAAATGGTGCTGCTGTGCTTGTTCGGAGTTTCCAGAGAAATAATGCAGTTGCAATGTAGTCAAGAGTGTCAAACATCAAAGTTGTGTGTAAAATGTATATACAAAATAAACAAGAGGAGGAAAATGTGAGAAGGTGTAAGCAGGGAGGGAAAAAAAGAAGGAAGATGTACAAGTTAGTGTTTAGCAGCGTTAACATTCCTACAAACAAAACAAGTGCTTGGTTTTATCTGATCTTGGCACATACTGTGAAATTTCCAATCAGCCTCAATTGTTCTATTTATCAATAAATCACATTCACAGAACATAAATCGCTTGTGACCAATCAGCTGAACCTTCTTTTCATTGTACAAATTTATCAAACATTGGCAAAGAGAAAACCTGTTTTCAATGTTCATACACCGGTACCCAATACAACATCGACTGAAAAAAATGGGTCAAATTCAATCAATCTGGTTCTGGTTGTTTTCTTTGCACAGGTAAGGCTAATGATATTTTCATGGGTTAACAATGAACGAAAAAACAAAACAAAAAAACAGACAAACAGCCATGGAACAGAGTCTGAAAATAAATAACTTTTCTTTTTAAGCACGGGATAGTCCAATTCTTTGAAGCATTGTCCAATTCTTTAAAGCATTTTTATTGGACATTCCAATCTGAGGGAAATAAAACACCCTACCCTGTCAAAGCCATGAAGAGAAAACGGATTCAGTTGTTGGTCACTGTGGTGAAGATGGTAAAGTGAACAAAAACTGGAACAAGGGGTTCCATGTGCTAAGGGAAGTAAACAACGTCACTGAGAACATCCTCCTCCTGTCATTTCTACCATCCCTCATCTACCCCTCTTATTCTCTCTCCATCTCTAAGCCACATAGTTGTATTGATTGGGATTCTCCTTATCCCTTTCCATGTAGTCCCTGTCAATAAGTGACTCTATCCTCTTCTTCAGATCAGCAGGCTGCAAAAAGATGAAGCAAGATTTAGAGGCAGTGGCATGTGTCCATATGTCCTATCTAAATGATTCGGACAAATAATAATAATAATTGTTAATCATTTCCCTTGACTGTGATCATGATTATTTATTCTAAATAGAATTCACGTTAAATTGCATGTCATATACGTTATGTAGGCTACACATTCCACAACAAGATGAAAACTCTTTATGTAGCACTTGATTGCTTTTTTTATACACTACCATTCAAAAGTTGTGGGTAGATAAGATTGTTTGGTTTTGAAAAATCTCTTTTGCTCACCAAGGCTGCAAATATTTGATCAAAAATAAAGTAAAAACAAGAATATTGTAAAATGTTATTACAATTTAAAATAACTTATTTTAAAATGATAATGTACACCTATTTGAATACATTTTGTGATGGCAAATCAGCCATTACTTCAGTCTTCAGTGGCACATGTTCCTTCAGAAATTCCTTCAATCATTCTAATATGCTGATTTTCTCAAGAAGTATTTTTTTAAAATATTATCAATGTTTAAAACATTGTTTCTGCTGCTTGTGGACTTTTTTTAGGATTAAAAAATCCTTAGTTCTTAGATTCTTATCCTTTTAAAATAGAACGTTTGAAAGAAAAAAAAGAAAAAAAAACAATCTTACTGACCCAACCTTCTGAATGGTAGTGTATAAACATAAAAGGGATAGTTCACCCAAAAATGAAAATTAGCCCATGATTTACTCAGTTTTATTAAAACTGTTCTGGCTAATCCAAGCATTATAATAGCAGTAACAGTTGCTCTGTTTTGAAGTCCATAAAAAATGCATCTGTCCGTCAAATAACGTGCTCCACGTGGCTCCGGGGTGTTAATAAAGGCCTTCTGAAGTGAATCTATGCGTTTGTGCAAGAAAAATATTCATATTTAAAAAAATATAAAAAAAATTCCTATGGCTCTACATCAGCCGTCCCCACGCCAACACTTCCAGTGAATAAGGTCAAAATACATGCAAAATACAGGCGTGATCATAGATATATACATAAGATTCCTCATTAGTGCCTGCACGGATCGATCGAATGAGGCATCTACGTATATGTATATGTATATATATATATATATATATATATATATATATATATATATATATATATATATATGTATATGTATATGTATATGTATATGTATATGTATATGTATATGTGTATATGTATATGTGTATATATATATATATATATATATATATATATATATATATATATATATATATGTATATGTATATGTATATGTATATGTATATGTATATGTATATGTGTATATGTATATGTGTATATATATATATATATATATATATATATATATATATATATATATATATATATATATATATATATATATATATATATATATATCTCTTTGATCGCGCCAGTATTTTGACCTTATTCGCCGGAAGTTATGGCGCGTGGAATACTAGATGACATTCGTCTGATAAGAGGTAAAAAAATAACAAATACCGTTCGGTTTCTCGCAGAGTTCACGAGCCGCATGGTTTAATAAGGATTCATATGTCTATGTGTTTGTACTCTCATTGCTCTCATACTTTAAAATATCCCCATTAACATGCATTACACGACTATCTCACTGCAACGGTTGGAGTTAAAAATCTTCATTTGTGTTCTACTGAAGAAACAAAGACACCTACATCTTGGATGCTCTGGGGGTAAGCAGATAAACATAAAAATTTTATTTTTGGGTGAACTATCCCTTTAATACACACTGGCCCCTCTTAACAGATAATGTGCAATTGCATGTTGCACATTATCTGTCTTTTTTTCTTCTTGCTCTTCACAGCAAGAAAAAAAAAAAAAAAAGACAATGTGCAACATGCAATTGAAAATTATAATGCATAAAACTGTCTACATTGCACAATACAACTTATTTACAATGTGTATACGACTTGGTGATTGTTGGAGTATTCTTGTTTTGCCTGGCTGCCCACTTGGAGTTTATATTGGGAGCAGTTTATCACAAACAGAAGTGAAACTTCTCGATTAACTGTGTAAGCAAAACATTTTGAACTGTGACCTCACCTTGACTGGGAATTTAAGTTGGTTGTACACCTCAGACACCAGAAGATTATGGCTGAGAGTTTTCCTCATCTTCATGATTCGAACAATGGCAGCATCGATTTGGTACTGACGATCTTGGAATACTCTCTCTGTAGTGCTGGCTTGCTCCTCCACCTATGAAGTACAGCAAACAAGGATAAGACCAAGCACCCAATACCTTTCACACAACAGCAATAAAAAGACAGGTGTGCCGGACAGTACCGTTTCTTTCATCTGGATCTGGTTGATTTTAATCCGGAAGAGTTTATGTTTGAAATCATCATTACATGAGAACTTGTCTCCATCTTCCACGTCTTTACTCTTTGGGAGTTTGGTAAGGACACGAGCCTTCCCACAGGCCAGTGACTGCAGAGTCCGCCTCAGCTCACTGTCCTCTGCAAATGCATTATTTATATTGAGTATTTTTATTTATTGAGGTTCCAATTTGTTAAACACTTTGAAAGTTTGTAAAAGGCTGTGAGATGTAGTTAAGATGGCATAAAGATTGACATTAAATGGAATGGTGTCTCTTAACAGCAGGAATAAATTGCACAATTACACTTTTTTACAAGACAAAGTTTGCTTGTCACAATTATCCATACCAATGCCTGTAGCCAGTTTAATGTCCTCCAGAGAGAACTCCTCCCCTTCATTAAACATAAGCAGAACTAACGTCTGAAACAGAGACACCTGCAGCTCTTTTTTGCCCTGTGAAAACCAAGAAAAAAAGAGTTCTTATAGCCAGTAATTTTTCTGGAAAGCCTTTCAAAAAAGTCATTTTCAATCTATAACATTTGTTTTATATATACAGTCAGGGCTTGACATCAACACCTGTCAACCCGCCAAATGTAGATGGATTTCAGCAGTGGCGTGTAATGCAGTCGCTCCTACTAGCCACTTTGTCGGGTTGAATTTTATATAATATACATTTTCAATTGTAGTCTTTTAAAAAGGCATATGAAAAGATCAACAAAGTTCAATGTAGTGTTGTCAAAAATATAGATTTTGAGATGCATATTGATACTGAAATATCTGAAACACTTCCAATACTAATTTTCCGCAGAATAGATACAATCTCTCAGCTCTCAGATGGCGAGCTGACACACAAACCCACCTCCCCTCATTCGTTTATTTTGATACGGCCGAATATTGTTGGTGTTACAGGGCTTGAATTTTGGCGTGGGATTGCGCATAATTTTACTCATTCCCAGATTTTGTGCTCACACCCGAAGTGAGCCTGTGCGTCAGGTCTTAAAGGTCCCGTTTTTTCCTGTGTTTTTGAAGCTTTGATTGTGTTTACAGTGTGCAATATAACATGTGTTAATGTTTTGCGTGTAAAAAAACACAGTATTTTTCACACAATTTACTTATCTGTATACCGCTGTTTTCACTGTCCTAAAAACGTCTTGATGATTTCCTTGTTCTATGAAGTCCCTCCTTCAGAAATACGTAACGAGTTCTGATTGTGCCAGCGGTGTTGTGATTCGACAGCAGCTTAGCGCACGTTGCCCGGAAAGGTCACGCCTCTTACCATAACGGGGAGATGCATGCGTCAATATGAGATGCATGCGAAAATAACAGCGTCTCGACGACATGGCGACAAACACACTCTACAAACGCAACACTTCCTCTTCTCCGCGTGGGAGAGCAACAAGACCACGCCCCCTTTTTTGCATATTCTTGTGGGCGGTGGGTTAGTCAACAAACTGTTCTACTGACGTCATTAAAGCAGGGAGAACAGGGATGTAGTCCAAACCGGCCGTTCGCTGTAGGCTTTGAAAGGGAACTTCTGTTAAATAAAATATCTCGCTTGGCATTGAACTTTGAGCTTTATAATTTTACAGGTATTATTTATGCTCTAACAGCAACATTACACACTAACTAAAGTTTGAAAAATGGGATCACGAAGAACAGGACCTTTAAAAGTGAGAGCAGCCTAATATACCGGCTGCCAAGTGATGAGGTAAGATTTAAGATATCTATATGGCTTTCCCTCATTGTGTCAATGTCAAAATTGTGGCCAATGAAAATGCTGAGTGGCTAGCAACTTTGGAAAACTATTAGTCACAGTGGCTGGTGAGCAAAAAAGTGAATGTCAAGCACGGTATACAGCAGGTTGACCAAACGTCCTGTTTTCCCAGGACATGTCCAGTTTTCAAGTCCTGTCCTGGCCCTAATATAACTATTTTCTATCTATACAGAGGGGGCATACTTTAAATGTATTGAAATTAACAAGGAATCTTTGAGTAAACTTCGAGTATCATTTGAGTATCTCATTGCCAGGCGAGTGTCCTGGTTTTCAGTAATCAAAATATGGTCACCCTAGTATACAGTATATCAGGGGTCATCAACTATATTTGTCCAAGGGCCAGAATTTTTCTCCGCAGACACTGTAAGGGCCAGATACTCGTAATATAAAATAAAACTGAGGCCTGTCGCTTTTATTTGTCATTAGAACTATTTGCTGATGTGCAAGGCTTGCAATTACCATGTTCTTCTCTGTTATGTTGATGGTTGTTATTGAGACACTGCAATTGTGCGCAAATCCCAGGCAAGGAAATTTTTGACATTTGTGAAAAAATGAGCACGTGAAACAATAAAAGATGTTCAATGAGAGCAACGCGTTTATCTTCATTCTTGACTGAAGGCAGGCTAAGCCACAAGCTACTTTTCAGAAGGCTTTTTTCCCATTAGATTAAAAAATTAATAAATAGGGAACGGACCCGAATATTCGAATATTCGTTCGGTGGGTTGGTATTCGATTTGAAAATTTGACATTCGAATATTCGTTTTTCTTTTTTTTTGCACACCTGGGAACCCTGCGAAACGGTTCTCATTCCCGCTTGAATAAGGCCAGCGACACACTGGCTGCGTGGCCTGTCCGTTTTTATTTCTGCTCCCATAATTAACAGGTTGGAGTTTGCACACTGAGACAGGCGTCTCAGGCGCGCTCCAGCCGCGTGGAAAAAGCCTGCATGCTAGAGCACAGAACAGCGGAGTTTGTATGGACTGAAGTGCATGTCTGAGCTTGTGTTTTGTTGCTTTGACATAGTGGAAAATAGAATAATAGAAACAAAATGTATTTGCATTTTTATCCGTTATTATCAATCTAAATTAATCTCGTTTGTAATTTAAGTTAATTTAATTTGTCTTTATTTAAATTTTGTTTTTCTTTATTTAAATTTTGTTTTTTCTTTATTTAAATTTAGTTTTTCTTTATTTAAATTTCGTTTTTTCTTTATTTAAATTTCATTTTTTGTTTATTTAAATTTAGTTTTTCTTTATTTAAATTTCGTTTTTCTTTATTTAAATTTCGTTTTTTCTTTATTTAAATTTCGTTTTTCTTTTTTAAATTTCGTTTTTCTTTATTTAAATTTCGTTTTTTCTTTATTTAAATTTCGTTTTTTCTTTATTTAAATTTCGTTTTTCTTTATTTAAATCTACCCTTACTGTGCCAATTTGTTAGTCAGAAAAATATTAGACTACCTTAAAAGTATTGCTTAATTTAACAGACCTGTGTGTGTGTGTTTTATATCACTAGTGCAGTGTCCGTTCTCGGAGCATAAGCTCTGCCCGCGTGAGGTGCGCCGCTTCCCGCTCGCGCTGTTCTGACTGTAGTTTACTAAAAGTTTATTAATTCTGAATGTGTGTGTCCATCCATATTTCACCAAATGCGACACTGCACTCCCTTGTGAAGTCGATTGGATGAACGTTTCTCAAAATAATAAAGATGCAAACGGACATACAGACACAGATTCCTGCCTTTATTAGAGAGAAAAATATGTTCAGCCCCTCTCTCCGAAGCTTCGAAGATCAAAAAATGGTATTCGGACCAGCCCTAAACTTTTTCCTCTTACAAGGCTATTCCTGAATTCAGTATTATTCTGGGGGCCGGATGGAAATCTCTGGCGGGCCGGATTTGGCCCGCGGGCCGCCAGTTGACGTTGCATGCAGTATATTAAGATCAGCTACCGATACCCTGGTATTCATGGGCAGTTATTATTAAAATAAAATGAGCATTACCTCTTTGAATTCTGCCTTTAAAACACAATGTCCTAACGTCGACTGCCACTGTAGTTTCCGTCCGCTGTGTTTGCCAAGGTAAAACGTTTTGAAAATCTCCTGCAATTTCACCATCTGAAGAGTGAAGGGTATTACAAAAACGATAATTGATTAATTATAAAGTAATTTATTAGAATTAAGGTTAATTATTACGGTCATGTTTACAAATAATATCTGATCCATGCTCCTATTTCTCAACATTCATCAGAACAGACCTCTGGAGGCAGATGCACTTCCATGGGGATGTATGTTGGCCAATAGCCCATGGTGAGGATGTTAACCGTCAACTCGATGTTCCCGGGAATATTTTGGCATTGCATGTGCTGAGGTGCAGATCAAAAAGAGAGAATTGAAAGATGTAACTAGACACAAAAAAGAGAACGCAAATCAAAAAAAAAAAAAAAAAATGATATCATTACTTGTTTGAACTGCACCATAATATCTTTTGACAGCTCCATGTCTTTAAACATTCCTTCCAGTTTACTAGTAAATGCAGCTCCACATTCTACAAGAAAAACCCAATTCACAAATCAGTCTGTTGAAACATCGGTGATAATGAAGGGATAGTTTAAGAATCAAACATGAAAGGGAAAATATAAGTTACCATGCTTCAGTTTTGACAGCATTGATTTCTCTGCATCTACAGAGGCACTCTTTCCCACCAGTAACCTCTTCGCTAAGTCTTTCTTGTAGAAGGCCTCAAAAACATCTTTCCCTAAAAGAGAGAAATGAGAATGTCTATAAGGCTTAGACAGTTGTTTAATAATTTAAAACTCTCCAGGCCTTTGAAACAGAGCATTAAGTTTAAATGTATTACCGTAAATGAACCTGAATATGATCATTATCTTGTCCAACATTTTCTCGAGTTCCTCATCAGTTGCTTCTTTGTTCCCAGCACGGAGCTTTGAATCCACATATTTGGCTATAGAACAGAAAATCACAACATTAGTTCATTAGTAGTAAATCAAACAAAAACATTTTTAAAAACGTATGCGCTCAGTTGAGGTTAGTGATGTCAATTTACATAAATTCCCATAATCAATTGTGATTTGAATTAACAATCAATTAATTGTCAACCAACCTCTTAAATCCGAAGCGGGGCGCTAAGTAGTTATCACATTACTTAACCACTTGCTTAACCAACACAAAATAGGTGTAATTTTAAAGCTTGGAAGCTTGGATTTATAGGGAATATGACCATCACTTAACAAGTGCTTTAAAAAATAACTGCTTTACATGAAATGTAAAATCATTGTACATAACAGATATACTGGTTTTATATCGTTGAAAGGTCTCAACTAGCAGAATACAACAAGTATATCTGTTGTTTAATTGCTAAGCAAACTATACCAATTAAAGATGATAAAGCGCCGCCGATGCAAACAGGCATGCACATGATGCATGTATACAGATATTGCACCACATTTTTGTTTGCAACTTCGCAAAACATTAGTAAGCCATAGACGATCACATATCTTTATTTAGAGCAGGTGGTCATGAATAAGCCCAAACACAACATAAGAAAATGCAAATATAAAAGCTATAGGACTTGTCATCCAATCATCAACTAGGATCTTATTACTTGTTGTCTATGTACTTTTATTGTGGCGTTTACACAAGTATTTCTTATGTTCAGTAAAATCACTTGTTTGTGTTTTTTGGGGCCTTGGTTAATTAAGTTTTAAAATAAACGGCTTGCCTACCTAATTTATTGCATGACTTGAAGACATTAGGTGTTCTCATCTTGAAGCAGCGCTGTGCAGACCAAGGTTATTTTCGAAAAAGAAAACTAAGACTAAAACTTTTGGTCATTTTCATAAACTGAAATAAAATTTAAATAATAATGAATGAAAAACTAAAACAAAACTAATAACAGTTACTGAAAAACTAAATTAGCAAAAATAAATAATAGTTTTCATAATTAATAAGCTCTGTACTGTGGTGGAAAATCTGACCTGTAGCTGTTGAGGGAAATGTCTGCATATGGCGCTACATACGCATTACCTGAGGCGATTGACCGCTGTCCTATGACCATGACGCGCTGTGAAGGACCGAAACGTAGAACACATCGCTAGTCCTAAACGGCTGTTCACAAAGAATGTGTTTGTGGCAGTGAAATGGGAAATTAATGACACAAGGTAATGAGACGCAAGTTAAATGCTGTTTTATGCGGGACGAGAGTGCAACAGCAAAACAAGTAAAAAAAAACCTGTAAAGTACTACTACTGTATGTTGAAGATTTCATGTTTGCATGATGGTGACAGGCTGAAAGGTGCTGTTATCATATGGAGACATTTCCCCACAATGTAGGGAATACCAGGACACATACACACACACCCCTTCATTAATTAATCACACTGGCTTCACCGCAGGTCGTATTGGCTTTAGTCAGAAGACTTTAGATGTTTTTTTGATGTACCATTGGTCACACAGCTAGCCTACAATGTACTGCTGAAAAATTGTTTACAAGATTTTATCTTTAATATGAAGGAGTTTGTCCGGAATTAGTCATTTTTACTTTTTATATTTTTAAGTTGCATTTATTTGGTTCTTTGTTCAATCTCAGACCCTTATTTTATTTGTATTAAGATGTCTTGCTTTGGTCTACAATGGAAGTGTTCTGCTTTGCCTTAACAGAGGATGTGATTAAATAACTGAACTAACCAGTGGACCCATCGCATTGCACAGCATCTCAAATGTTTGAATTCTGAAATGCCTGAACTAAAGTCTGTCATCAAAATGATTTGGTTTATTTCCCTCTCAGAAGCGTCTCACACGATTGCATTCCCAAACACCAGGCATCTGAATGCAAGATAACATGACAGCGTTTATTGTGTTTTGGCTGCATGCTCTGAGACACAACTAATTTATGATGTTGGAAAAAAGAGCAACCATGGCTTCTCCAATTGCAGCAACTTCAATTTGTATTACAGATATTTTGCATCAATTTCCAAGGAAGTGATGATTTTGTTCTCTTTAACAGATGGGATGGACATGCTGCTTTATTTGCAAATGTTTAATGTGATATTCAAATTTGTGCAAATTCTTGAATTCTCAACTTTTGGATGGAAACGTAGCTAATGATTGGTGGGAAAACAAAATTTGCTGACTGACCTATGAGCTCTGCAGGTTTGTTCGGCCGTTTGTTGATAAAGGTCTCGAAGGCCTCCTTCATGCCATTTACAAACTTCTCGTTCTTCATGAAACATATATCAATGATGTGATCGACTTTATCCTTGAAATCCAGAAGCTCCTGAACCATTGTCTTGTCTTTCTCTGGGTTGATTACAATTGTGCTTCCAAAGACCTGAGACATAAAAAAAACAAGACTTTTGAACCTGGATGTTCAAATAATATCCAGATGTGTCATGTCATGGTTTTGTCAGTCATCTAGCTGTATCCCTTGCACACCTTGATGTACTCAACCCAATGTTGCAGCAGAACCTGGACGCCGCCTCTCACACGACTGAAGAGCTGATACAGCAGAGACAGATCCTGAATACGATTCTCATCCAGCAGATTATTTAAACCTAGAGTTTGCCAAAAAAAAACATCACTTATGTAAATCCCTTCTAATTATAAGGAATGGTTAACCATTTAAACAAGAAATACAATGTCAATCATTTTCATTCTATAAGAGTGATACCTTTCTGAAGTATTGCAGTGAGATGTTCTCCAAGCAGTTGCTTTTCCACTGTGGCAATTAGGGGTTTTCTACAAATTAAGATAATAAACATTCACATATCATTTTGCCAACTTAAGGATGCTCATTAGTCTTATTCTCTACATACTTACTGTGTGCTCTGGTCTAAGTATGTAATGACTCTGTCTGCCTCCTCTTCTAGACGTTTGTTGACATGATGGAGATATTCTGGCACCTGAATTTTTTTTTTTTGTTTAGGGGAAAAATAATTAAAAGTATAGCTCACAAAAATATAAATAATAAAATGTTTATCTATTTAGATGGGGGGGGGGGGTTTTCCAAACAAATCACAGTTCCTAGAGACCAAAGCAGACAAAAGCACCATAAAAGTGGTCTATATGACTTATTCACTGGTGATCTTGTCAAAAGCATATGGCTACAGAAGACTAGAACAAATCACCTGGAATACTTTACTTTACTTTTTTTTGTTGTCTTTTTTGGAACTTAACAGCCCATGGTCACAATGAACTGTGACTGTATGAAAAATATTTTTTTTAATTTTTGTTCCACAGGAGAAAAAAAAGACATATCCAAGTAGGTGTAAATAATTTGGGTGGGTGAGGGTGAGTACCTCGTTAAAAAAATAAAAATCCAGACTGTAGCAAAGTATCAGTTCTTTATCACTTCTACTTAATGAGACATGCCAAAAAAAAATACTTCTCACAGAATTGTGATAAAACGATGGAAAAGAAAAAAGAATCAATACTATGATGTGAAACTCACCTCTCTTTCCTGCATAAGCCTCTGGCCCTCTGCAGCATACAGTCGATTTGTCTCCTCCAGAAAGCGTTGCTCAAATGAATCCTGATAAATCTGTCATAAAAGGAGCAAAGGCGTGATTACAACAATACTAACACTAACAGGTTTGGCCACACAATTTAAGGGCTATATTATATCAGGGATCAACACAAAATCTCAAAAGACCTGTACAAGGTTTGCCATGGTTTAGTTTCACTTACAGAAAATAAAAATAACCCTGGTCTGTAGTATTAAAGTAAACAGCAATAAAGCCTATAGACCCTTTTCACATTTCCGGGTTTCTCAGAGCGGAAGTCGTCATAGTTGGGTTAACTAATATAGCTGTGAATGAGAGAATAAATTAAATATTTTTTGTGTGCCCATTTGCTCAAATAGCACAAGAAAAACGCCATAATAGTGATTTCACAACTTTCAAAAAGAGGGAAAAAATAGAGTGAGATTGATAACGGCAGTCAAAAGAGAGAAAGATGTTAGTTTTTACAACCACTCCCATAGACGCTGTATTAGAAAAACCCTCACGGCAGCGGTAAATTGTTTTTTGTAATTTGATTCAAAAGTAATAAAATACAAAGTATTAGTGTTATAAATGTCCTTTTTTTATTTTATGAAAACACCAAAAACGTTGCAGGATTTATGATATTGATGGCCGTTAAAACACGTCATCACAGTCTGTGAAAAGGGTCTATTAAATAAATAACTTTCATTAATGCTTTAAAATATGCTACATGATTAATGTGGAAACCGACTCATCCTTCGGTTTAAGAAAATAAAGTTTAGTACGGACACTACCATGGAGATAAAATGGGACAATGTACTTTGGAGGGTTTAAAAACAGAAACGTGAATTATGAACACAAACATTAATACGTCCCTAAATATAAATATTTCATATTTCTAGAAAATATAAAAATATATTGCTAAACTAACCAGACTGTACAAACCACTTGTTTTATTCTTGCCTGTAAGATTCTTGAGAGTTATTGGTTTACTGACTTTATATGGTTATAACATTGAAATTGAGCAGGCAATAAGAAATACAATAAATACATGTCTTACTGCAACTACGTTTTTTGCACTTAAATTCTAATTGTTCAACATTATACCATAAATGCAGCATAAACCTGGCACCATTCATTCAAGCACAAATGAGAAAGCAGGTGACCTGCAGATCTGAGAGCATGCTCAGAAGACTCCTCAGGAGGCTTCGGTCTACGGCCTCTCCACTTCGCTCTCTCTCAATAAGAAGCAGAATCCCATCGATTGTCTTACTCTGCACCTTCAGGTCACTGATGATATAGAAACGAAACAACTCCAAGCCCATGTCCCTGAATACGAAAAACACAAGTGTATCTTTAATCACCAGAGAAAGGAGCAGCAAAGCCCTGGTAGTAAATAAAGACAGCAAGGGTGACAAATTACAAATTCAATATCTTTCGGCAAGAGTGGACACTTACCAGATTGATGGCAGCATTGAATTTTGTAAAACATATGTGCGATCCAAAAACAAAAATATACTCCTAATCATGATCTACAAGAAAAGACAGAATTTTTTGTATAAAAAGCATTTTTTGCAAACAGGTCAATAACTAAAAATCATTTATAATAATAAAAACAACAACAATTTTAAGCTTAAAATAAATGTAGTGAGAAAATGTCTAGAGTACACTACTTTACTAACCATTTGTCTGCAATGATCTTGCCAGCATTTGTCTATTTTCTTGAGGAACAGAACACTGTCTAGGGCATCCGTAGGACAAGAGTTAAGGTAAATGGCTTTATAACCTGATTATGATTAGCAGTCTATAATTAATTACCAGTGACTGAACTTCTTTTTCTCAAAATGTTTCCTTCCATTTTTATTTCATCATTTGCACCATTAGCCATCATTTTTGTAACAAGTGCTCATTTGTAAGTCACTTTGGATTAAAAGCATCTGCTAAATGACTAAATGTAAAAAGAAAATAAGCCATCATTATCAAGTGTTGATGGAGGTCATGTCAAACTTTCAGCTATTATTTAAAATTAAAAACAAGAAAACAATGACAAATAAAAGCATTATATTTTATTTATACAGTTATTTTAAACAGTAATAATATTCCACAACATTACTATGTTATTGTATTTTTATCAAAATACTGTATATTGTATTTTTTTTTAATCATACTGACCATGAACTAATAATACTAATAATGTGTTAACATGACAACTTGGAAAGGACAAGTAAAAAATAAAAAAAAAGTTAACTTTTAACCTGTAAATCTTCATGTTGAGCCCTGGTTCGTGCTCTTTACCTTCACTCTCTCAACCTAACAATACAGCAAGAAACTGAATATAAATGTGTAGCAAGGAAAAGGATATTCTCTGAACTGGTCAATCTGTGCCTTGATATGATCTTCACAGACCACTCTGAGCTGTTTATAAAGCTTGGCAGATATCTTATGGGAGCACAGGTTTTCAACAGCCTGAAAAGACAAAAGGGAATACATTACATTAGATTCCATATTTAATATTACTAAATGATAAAACAAATAAAAATCATAGCCTACCTGATAGAGCTCCTCTAGATTGTACTTAATTGAAGTGCTGTTCTGTATGGCCTCTACTGCCTCCTTCAGCTTCTGCCAGGTCTCATTTGTGTAATTCTCCGGTAATTTGGGCTTTTCTGATAAAGTATAACAAAAGAAAAGGATGTGAACCAACAGTTAGATTGCATAAGAAATAAGAAACAAAAAAACTGGTTAGTGTTTCAATTAAGTACAGGTTTTGATTTTGTTTACACAAGTGACGTACCTTCATATACAAATGCAAATTACATAAAGTCTACATTTAAGAGCATACAGATAAAAATCTGGTCTTATTCATGACAGTAGCACTTGCATAAGTTGTTTAGCACTGTATTAGTTAGACAAAAATTGTTGTTTACTTGGAGTATATTAAAACAATTAAAATTCATTAATACGGTTTTAAAATATGCAACACAATTTTTAATTAGTTTAAAAATTATGGCCACTGAGACTAATGTAAAGATTTAAATGACGAATAATGTTGATGATTGGCAATGTTGACTATTACTGAAAATATATATATTTTTTTGTGTTACTTTAAGGGTATAAAGGCAAAAGATAAAACACACAGGGTTAATTCAGGGTGATTTGGACACTTTTTCCAAGTCATCTCAATGGCAAAAAGTGTCCCAATCACCATGAATTCACCCTACAGGATATATATGAAAAATGTACGTTACATATATATATATCTCATTATAACAAGAGGCAAAAGAAAATTGTCTCGAGCAGTCAGATTTTGAACGTCATATATTTGATCTCAGTCGTGACAGTAGCACGGCATTTTAATTATGAGGCAATTATTGATGTTTACTATTGCATTAGGTCGTGGCTGTACTGAGCATCATTTCTGTGCAACACAGGTGCGTTTGGTTAAAGCTCGTGAAGTTTTGAAACCGACTAAAACAAAGACAGCCTGTTTTCAAAGAAGGCGAGGGGACCAGCGATTCTTCACCTACCTTTAAAGTTCTTGATAACAAGTTTCTTCGCAGCACCGGGTTTACTGTTGGAGAAGGTGGCGGAGCCCGCAGACTTCGTCAGTCCGTTCGCATGATGCCCAACACCTCCAGCCAGGAACGCATTTCTCGCTTTTGAACACGATTCGGCAGGGTTACACGACTCCTCGGCCATCTTCACATCCAGTCCGATCAAATCCAGCGGGTCCTCGAACCTCAACTTCTTCTGGATGTGCTGCTGCTGCTGCTGTGAACTGGAAGAGCAGGATGTTGTGGATGAGGAATTACAGATGGCTTTAGGAGACGAAGATATCGAATCAATGTCTTCCTTCTCGGAACTGTTAATTTTCCTCTTCTTAGAAGACGTTAAGCTACTGTCGTTGTGAACATCAGAAGCTGCCGGTTTGGGCTCTTGGGCTGGCGGTGGGGGATTAGGGGAAGGTAAACCTGTTGGAAACATGAAAAAAGAAATACTAAATCAAATCGCTAATCTACTAATGCTACGATCCCGGGTGTGGACGCTTTATATTCCTCGGTTTCGGCCGGGGAAAGTGCAAGCTCGCGGCTCCGTGTGTGAATAAGGAGAAAAGAGGATAAAATGAGAAGTGCAGCCCCACTTGGACCCTTCTCTGCTCTTGTTATTGCCAACAGAGGAAAGATGGTTGAATACTGCTTCCTCTCGCTCGAGCACACACTCTGGCGCGCTGCACAAAGTCCGTTGGATTACAAACCGCTTTTCGCCGAGGGCTGTTTGCGTTAAAGCATTCTGCTGAACGCGGTGTTTCCGCTCGGGAGATAGGCTGGATTGAGGAAAAGTCTGCGGGGAAATAGTAACTTTTCTAAGAGAGGCGACGCTGACCCGCCGGAAGTACTTTCGACCGTTTCTGTGCGCAGCTGCTGTGTTGAGGCGCGTTGGTTAAGCGCGAGGCCTGACGTTTCCGATCCTCCACCAGGGGGCGCCAATACATAATGCGCAGTCCAGTCCCAAAACTTTCAAAAACACTTAATATTTCACTCAATACTGTCTTAAATTACAATAATGTTTGTGAATTATATACATCAAACTAAACTTTAAATATCTTTCCTTTTTTTTGTCAACTATATAAGGATTATTTACTGAAGAGTTTAAATATATTGTCCAGAAGTCTCATGTCAGGGCAATTTGTCATAATAGGGGCCGAATGTCAAACGTGTTTAAGTAATTTGATTCACTAATTACAATTTCTGTTATGGTTTGATTTTGTAGGTAAACTGCATTTTTGCTGCCTCATGGGTCGCTTTGTGATTTCCATTTTGTTTTACTGCTGTCATTTAGATGAAAAAATGTGTATAATATACTGTATAATGTTCCCACTATTGGGTCACAAATGGTCAACATGTGTTCAGTTAACCTTTGATATCTGAGTTGTCGGAAATGGTTAAAATAACACACGGAAAAATAGTAATAATACTTTATGAAAACTGTGAATCATATGTTCTCATGTTTATTGATTTAATTTTTTTATTTTAGTAATGTGTGAGAGGTATCAGTGTTACAGGTTTTCTGTTTTTACCAGAGGGTTCAAAAATATTATCAAAAATAACCCTAACCAAAAAATATTCACGGCAAAAGGGTTGCATCTAGCCTCAGAAATTGCATTTGATATGTGGCATGAGGACTTTACTCACATTAAAATTTCACACACATGAAAGATAGCTAATAAAGCAAGAATTATATAGGCTTAATGTCAACTTTGACAATCAAAATAAAATGTGCTTTAAACCTGTCTATGTATGTGAGGGCATCAGCACTTACATATTTGTTTTTGTATTGATAATAAATTGTCTATAATAATATTTATATAATAGTTTTATGTAATCAGAAATATCTATTGTAGATCTTCACACAGCACCAAAAAAAACGTTTGGGTATGTTACTGTTTACTAGAGCCATTATCTGCTTATTAATTGTGCTCTGATACAGGAATAACACATTTCTGTGTCTGATTTATTAATTACACACAGGTTTGGCAAATCAACAGTATTCGTAAGCTCGACGTAAGGCACAGGAGGAGGAGGAGTGTGCAGCCCGGTCATATGACTTAAATGAGCGCAGGTTTGAGGTTGAACTCACAGTGCTGCTGAACCGGGTCATACTCGGTCCGGACGTCTTTCACTGTCTGTCTGCTCTGAGGAACCATCCACCCGTCGCAATGGCTGTCCGCGGTTCTGTGACCCTGCTCTTTTTTCTGCTGAATGGTACGTACGACTGTGTTGTTGATTGCTTTATTTCAGACAGTGTCACATTACAAAAGCAGACATTGAAGTTTATTTTTGCGAGGTTTACGCAGGCCCACAGGAGCGCGAGAGCCTGTTAGCATTAGCTTTAGCGTGAATTCTTACCTACGCCAGTAGAAGCGCGTTAGATAACCAGAATGCCTGTCAGCTTGTGGGATAGATATTTTACAATGTTTGCCTGGTTTTAAATACACTTATACGATTCAAAATGGTAAATACATTTTCATAAAATCGTTTTTAATAGATACCCTGAGCATTACCGTGCAACTTCTGTTGTTTGCCTGCTGGATTGTTAGCGAATTTAGATTTTAAAACAAACAGCTAGAATGTTCAGGTAACGTTGAATATGTTTTATAATTAGTAAAATTGTTATCACTGAGCTATAAACTCCTGGTCGGGTCTCAACCAAGTCGCTGTCAACAAAGACCGACATCCTGGACGCAAAAAATTGAAGTTTTGATGTCCAGAAATGGCTTTTAGGTTGGCACTTCACTAATTTTTCAGACATAGCCGGGGTCATTGAAGCTAAAATTAATTACTTAGGGAATTAAACCTTGTTCAGCTCAAATTAAGGAAATAACGCCATATATTTCTGTCACTTGACACCTTTAACTTTCAAGCATGTGATCCTGAAGTGCTTGTTCAGTGCATTTCTCTGCCACACTCGTTCATAGTCATGTGATGGGTTTGTGTGAAGCACCAGAGACTCCCTTTGCTGAAAGTGCCAGGTTAATGATTTCATCAACTACAGGATGAGACCGTCACTCAGTGCCCATGATCTTAGAGCTGGAATACATAAAACATGTTTTAAAACGCTTGGGCCTGATTTCACAGACAGGGTTTAGATTAAGCCAGGATTAGGCTGTAGTTCAATTGGGACATTTGAGTAGCTTTTATAAATGTTCTTTAGAGAACATGATTTGCATCTTGAGACAAAACAATGACATTAAGATATCCCAGTGCAAATTGCTTTCAGCTAAAACAGCTCCAACATGGATTTTAGTTGGGGACTAGCTTAAAGGGTTAGTTCACCCAGAAATTAAAATGTAATTTATTACTCACCCTCATGCCGTTCCACACCTGTAAGACCTCTGTTCGTCTTCGGAACACAAATTAAGATATTTTTGTTGAAATTGCAGCAATGACATTTCCTCTCTCAAGGTCCAATAATGTACTAAAAAATTATTCAAATCAGTTAATGTGAGTGAGTACAGTGGTTCAATATTAATAAAATAGTGACATGAATATTTCTATGCGGCAAACTAAATAATGACTTGTATAGTGATCACCCATGTCAAAACACTGCTTCGTGAAGCTTCGAACCGTTATGAATCAGCGATTCGGAGTGCCAAAGTCACGTGATTTCAGCAGTTTGACTTGTGATCCGAATCATGATTTAACTCGCTGATTTATGACATTCGTGATTAGTATAGACTCTAAGCAAGACTTGAATTTGGTGTCTGAGGATTGGTGCCTGTCTACATTACTGAGGATCATACACCAGAATGACCTGAAAATCTGAACACAATCTACTAGTGGAGAAGAGTGTGCCTTGTTGCTAAGAGATGCATGACAAATGAAGACGATCGCTGCATTTAAATCGAATACTTCCCTGCTATACAATATGTGAAAAACGGTACGCCAATAGGGTAGTGTCGAATGCATAGCATTTGAAAAACAGTTGGATGACCTACTACTTCCACTGAGATTCTGAAGTGTTGCACGCAACTGGCGCTGGTAGGTCGCGTGATGGTAACATGACGGATGTGGTATGTCAATTTCATTCATACTATAGAGTGTACTTCAAATGTAGTACATGCTCAGTATGTGATTTCGGACACAGCAAATGTTTAAAAATCACCTCAAAATATCAAACATGTCTGATGTCCTCTGACTGTATGGAATCACAGTTTGTAGCTAAAGTCTGTGCCCATCACACAAAGTATTTGTATGGAAGTCTGCACTCTTGACTACCCAAAAACTGCAAATCAATACAAAAATCAGGTAAAAAGCTGTTTTGTCTATTTCAGCCTTAAGTCAATTGTCTTAGACAATAGCAGATCAAATTCAATCTTTTGGATTGTTTTGCTGTCAGGAAGTCAGGAAGCTTTTGGAATGTGCTTGGATTGCTGTTTTTATTTCCTTATGGAGGTGGTTGAAAGGCTATGGGTGTGCTTGGATTTTGTCTTTCACTTTTCGTATAATGGACCATGTATTTTGCAGTGTTTATTACAGTAAGCTTAAGTTGGTTTGTGTTAAAAGGGCAGGTTTGTGTATTCCACTGTCACTGGGGAAACCCCCACAATGATGTGATGTGTGATAAAATGAGTGCATTCATCTGTATTCTGCTTTCACTCTCCACAGGTATTGTGCATGCTGATGATCTGCTGACATCACCGCTACCTGCAACAGCAGAGCCCAGCACAAGCACACTCCCCCCAGACATGCAGGCTACTACAGCTCCTCCAACCACCTCTGAACGCTCTTCAGCTACCACTCTTGCCGGTGTGATTGCAGTCTCTTCATCTACCACACAAAGCAGTACGACTTATTCTACCACAGGGCGTCCAACTACCACAGAAAGCAGTACGACTAGCTCGACCACAGGGCCAACTACCACAGAAAGCAGTACGACTAACTCGACCACAGGGCCAACCACCACAGAAAGCAGTACGACTAACTCGACCACAGGGCCAACCACCACAGAAAGCAGTACGACTAACTCGACCACAGGGCCAACCACCACAGAAAGCAGTACGACTAACTCGACCACTGGGCCTCCAACTACAACACCACACAACACAACAAATTCTACTACCGAAGCACCAACAACCCCATACACAAATGCTACAACAGTCCCCACTCCTCCCCCAACCACTCCTCACCCAACCACTCCTCCTGTGCCCAAACCAACTGTTGGAAACTACAACGTCAAGTCTGACAACGTCTCAATCTGTCTGTTAGCAAAGATGGGCCTTCAGTTCAGCTTCAAAAAAGATGGGGTATGTAATAAACGGTCTGTATAGGGGAATGCAGCTTTTTGTGATCTTTTACTGCAAGTGTTTTAATAATCTGTCACGACGCTGCAAATCTTATTTTATTTTTGCTGTTCAGAATTCCAGCCTTCAGACTCTTAATCTTGACCCGAGTCCTAATGTAACGGAAGTGAATGGAACCTGCGGAAATGGAAGGGACTCTTTCCTTGAACTGAAGTCCAAGGAAGTCACAGTTAATTTTGTCTTCACAAACGTAAGTCTTTAAAGAAGCAAGTCAAATATAGTGTGGGCTGGATTCCACGGAGTCAAAAGGGAGGTAATTGTTCTGGGTTGTTGTTTTTTGTCATCAGACTAACTCGCTCATGGCTTAAACTCCCACTGCAGTCAATTTCATTCTTTATAACTTAAGGAGAAAATGGTCAATTATGTTGACTGGTGAATGTCTTTTTTTTTTTTTTTTTTTTTTTTTTTTTTTTTTTTTTTAATACCACTGGCATAAACATTTAAACTTGAATGGGGTGTTGGTGATTGGCACAAATATCGATTTCAATCTTGATTCAGTATCATTTCATATGTATATAGCCTACTGTACATATAAGGACAAAAGTTTGCCTTTTTACCACTACAAACTTTTCTTGGGTTAAATTTATATTAGCTTGTATTCATTAATATTCACATGTGTGTTTTGTATAAGTATCATTAAAAATATTAGGATTTAAGTTATTCACTTTTTAAAATGTCACTTTTAAAGAAATCTAGTGTTTGATCACTTCTAAATATGTATTGAAACGCAAAACCTACAAATAAGTAAAAAATTATGATCTGCAATACTTTGAGACTAGATGGGCCTACATGTATATTTACTAAAGAGCCATACAGTCACCAAGTGGGTAATGGCATTACAAATTTATTTTTCCAGCCACAATGACACTAATTTGTCTCTTTGCATTGGATTTCTCTATTTTAACCTTTTACTACACTAATTGTAATCTAAATAATAAAAAATATTTTAAGTGGTCATTAATGGACCATAATCTTTGCACCAATAGTAGGCCTATTTAGTGCCATATTATTAGAATAATATTCTAAATCATGTTATTTGTTTTTTACAGGTTTCACAGAAGTTCCGTCTGGATTCTTTGACATTCATTGTTCATCATGAAAATGGTAAGGTGTTTGGTTTTATGTGAAAAAAGAACTGTGTGAAGTGCCTTGGGATAAACCAATAAATAGCCAGTATTAAAACTCTATATTTTTGTCTAATAAAATGTAATGCAACACTATAATAAGTAGTATTAATGTTACGTGAATTTAGGCATCTTTTAGATTTGCTGAAGGTTACATTTTAACAGTATTAAATTGGTGTTTGCACTCAAATGTGTATGCTAATTTCCACGGTCTTGACAATGAAATATCCTATATCGACAGATACAGAAATACTCTATCAGCCATAACCGAATATGATGCCAGTATATTGTGCATCTTTAAAGGTGCTGCATGTCTTCTCATGTAATCATATTCTGTCCTCTGATTTGTGACCTCAACAGTGACCATTTTCAATGAATCCAAAAGTAATCTGTCTCTGTGGGAGGCATCTCTTGGGAGCTCATACATGTGCAGAAAAGAGCAGACTTACAACATCACTGACCTGCTTGCCGTCAAAACGTTTGAGCTACAAGTGCAGCCCTTCGCGGTCCAGAAGAACATGTTTGGCACAGGTATGCATTTGTGTGTGTTGCTAAAGAATGATGCTGAGATGATTGCCACATCAGAGGTCATTATACAGCATGTGTAATTCATAACTGGACTGTCATTTAGTGCTGTAATTTATCAGATACTTTTCTCGGTTTCAATGAGCATTAGTTTTCCAGTGGTCACAAACCACTCTGAAAAGCAAAGCAGTTCTGTCACTTGTTAGTGTGAATTCTGGAATGCAGGCACTGCACTCATGCACAGCTAAATCTGATAAAACCATGGTTTCCTGTGATCATATCAAAATGAAAATGACTAGCTACACCAAGAACACCAATAGTAAGAAGGATGTATATGCAAAAATAACATAACATAAACGCACCAAGATGAATGACAGAGGTCTGAATTTATTTATTTTGCCAAATCAATCCTGATAGATCTGAATACAAGTTTTGTAGGCATACTGTGAGCAATAATACAGTTAAAACAGAAATGGTGTAATATTACTATTTCATTTTTTTTTTTTCAGCAGCCGTTACGTTTCAGTGTCACATGATCCTTCTGATTTATAGGCATCCATATGATGCCTTTTTATAGTTTGGGTTAGATGCTTAAAGATGAATATTATGAACTGGAAAAAAAATCTGATAATTACATTGCACAGCATCTCTGGGTTTGTGTAATAATCAAAGTCAACAGTTCCCTGGAACTATAATTTTGTCCAGAGAGATTTAACTGATTTACTTTCTAATCACAAATGCTTAATTGTACTACTGTCTATGAGGTCTTAAAGAAATTACCCAGTATTACCAGATTGTGTCTGATTTAAGTCTGAAGTGTTATGAGAATTATCTGCAGGTATTAATAAGATGGCAGCTTCATCTTATGTTCATTCATGTTCTCTCTGTCTGCAGCCCATGAATGTTCAATGGATGACACCAGCCTCTTAATCCCAATCATTGTTGGTGCCGCTCTGGCTGGTTTGATTTTCATTGTTGTGATTGCATACGTGATTGGTCGACGAAGGACCTATGTTGGATATCAGACATTGTAATGCAACGAAATCAAAGAATCAAATCCTGAGTGTTTTAAGGGACAAACAAGCCTGTTCCTGGACCATTGTAAATATTGTGGGTTTTTGTGCAATCTCAATTGGCAACTGACTCTGGACCTCGGGTCAAATTTGTCCTTTATAATTAATCCACTGGCCCTTAAACTGCAACACATTAAAATCTGAAGATGCAGTGGCACTCCAGGACCAGAGCTCCCTATTGTGAATTAATTTGTGTGCATCACCCCCATTCTTTTTTTGTGTGTTGTGAAGTAAGTGCATGGTCTTGTTTTTGGCTTAAAATGCAAATTAGTGCTACAGTTCTAGTACCATGCTATTCAAAATATTCATATCCAAGAACCATGTAGTTTCATATATCATAGGTCAATATAAAGCATTTCATTGGTCCACAGAAGACCCTGCACTTGCTTCTCTTAGACATTCCTCTAATTTTGCTATTGATTAATTTGGCTCATTCAATTTGTGCCCATTACTGTATCCACTGCTTTAAACTGAAACAGTATTTTATTCACCCTGTCTTGCAGCATTTTGGTTAAATATTAAAAGTAGTTCCCGAAACGGGTTGTTACTGTGCACGATAGTGACTGGACAGCTCCCATTTATATAGATGATGTGCTTTTGCAATATGTTGGTCATCCTGTATTCTGAGCAGCTGTGTGGGAGATTGCTTCACTGAGAAAACATGTAAACACGCTGGATGGCCCTTTCAACAACTGAAATTCTAGAACCAAAAAACAAATGCTTGAATGTTTAATCTTCATGACAAGCGTTTTAAGAATGTAAACCATTGTAATAAAAGTAGTAATTAAAACCTGGTGTTTGAGTGAAGCTTGGTAAAGCATAAAACAAAAGCTAACTGGCATTTTAAATGCTGTTACTACATTTTGCTAACGTTTAGTAACCCCCCTTTTTTTTTTTCTTTTTTTTTTTCTCTTGGGTTTAAAAAGGGACTGAATTATAACTCAAATGTTGTCAACTACTCTTTACGATAAGTTTAAACTATTTACAGCTACTTAAGCCTAAAATATACGTGCTGCTTTTTGCTAGTACAACTGTGACTTGCATTTGCCGCAAGATTTTGAACCCACTTTGGTAGTGGCTGTGGATAACTTTGTTTTCATTTGCTCATGTCTTTATTCTTTTCACATATAATGGCACCCCACCCCTTCAGTTTCTGTGACATCTTTCACTCTTTATGCACTATTCTAATTTAGTCTATGCAGCACCCGCACAATATAGCCAGGATAAATTTAACCTTCAAAACTGGTTACTTGTAATTTTGGTGCCTTGCTTGATGAATTTACATTTGCTTGCCATCCAATCACTTATCAATAACTTATTTTTTCTGAGCATACTTTTGTGACAGTTTTCTGCTAGCAGATTTGTAAAAAGGGATTCCTTATCTGACTGCCCTAAAATTTGATGTTTCATGAGGTTTTGAAATGGAAATGGCTGTTTTAATGGGCTTTTAGCTGCAATAAATGGAGAAAGACCATTGTGTATACCTTAAAACTGGTGTGGGCCATCTTTTCACCCTTTAACAAATATCATGCAAATGTAAAAATGATTGTTTAAAACCATGGCGCTTTTTTATTTATTTCCTTCCCTCACTCATTCTCTTTATTTTCAGCTGAAGATTGCACAGCAGATGAGACTGATAACTTCATTGTCCCTATAGCGGTGGGAATTGCCCTGGCTATCCTCGTTATTATTGTCTTACTGGCCTATCTGATTGGAAGAAAGAGAAGCCAAACCTCTGGCTATGAGCAATTTGATTCGTAATCAGAGAATATGTAAAGTGTCAATGCAAGTGCTGGCAAATCTTGCAGTACTTCATTAATCCGTCATTTCGGTTTGTGAACATTAAACATTTTTTGAAATGAGTTGCATATTTTAGATTAATTTGTATTCTCTTGCAATACATTTTGTAACATGATGTGGTGATTTTATAAGGTAGGCCTTTAGCGCTCATAATACAACACCTATTCTGCATCGGTCTGACTGAATTGTTAGTTCTGTTTTGAATAAACTAATTTGGGTGCCTAGTAGTATGTTTCCATAGTTACTCACCACCCCTTTCTCTCTCTCCCCTTTTCTCCCAGCGGAGGAATGCTTTCTGGATTCTGATTTGAGTTTTCTCGTGCCCATTGCTGTGGGTGTGGCTCTCAGCTTCCTAATCATCCTTGTGCTTATCTCTTACCTGATTGGCCGGCGAAAGAGTCGCACTGGTTACCAGTCTGTATAACAACCCAAGCTGCTGCCATCTTGCCTCTAACCCCAGCTTGTTCTTTGCCATTTATATTTGCTCCTCCTCCTCTCTTCTGGTCCTGTTGGCTTTCTCTTTTGCCCTGCAAACTGCTCGACTCCTCACTTGCCGGCGCTAACCACTGACACCTCGGTTTCTAACACGTTTGATTGCTCTAATCATTTTGTGTACGATTTAAACGTTCTATGAATGATGTGGTATATTTCTGCTTAATCACACTCGAAGCAATGTCAACAGGCATGATTCAGTTGTTTCGTGTAAGCACAGGCTGTCTAAATAACCTGGCATTGTGCTGTGTTAAATGCATGAAAAAATGATTATTCCCCTGTTTATGGGAGTTGATGCATTTTCTTGCTCTAAGGATGCTTAGTTCTGGTTGCTGTAACTTATATCCATGTGAACTATTATGAATGAATGATGCAATTTTAGAATTAGGAATCCCATTGAATGTAAATGCTCAATTAGTTCTGTAATTGTACTCTTGCGGAAATTGTTTCTTGCCAAAATTAGGGGTGAAAAAAAAAGTATCCTGGCACATTTTCTTAATCTGCAGAAGCTAATGATAAGTCACACTCTGGCACTTAGCACATTGTATTATAAAGGGACACTTTTTTTTGTGACATTTACCAGCATTGGAATGAGGATTTTGTTGATTTTTGTATTTGTGAATCATTAGGTCCCTCTCAGGGAATGTTGGAATTGTGACAATAGGCCTGTTAGTACATGGGTTTGTGAATTTAGTTTGTCATTTCTCTGGACACACGCATACAATGTACAAAATGCATCATTTCTAAGACCAAAGCTACAGTTTCCTGTGCATTTTCAGTCCATTTCCTGCTCGGCATAGTAGAAAAATGTGTCCAAGCCATTTCATGTATGTTTATTTTTTTTGTTTTCCAAAGGATTTAGCAGTCGAAACAAACACAGTTAAACACAAAATATCATTGTATAGCGTGCCTTTTTAGTTGCATTTCTCTGTTCCTTTTCTATAAGACCTATATCTGTCAGGTTAAGAATGTTGGTTCAAGTTTCAGAGTGGAGAAAATTTCAATAAAATAGCTTTTTGTTTTTGTACAGTAGTCTTCCTCTCTCTTTCTTGCTCTCTTTGACTTTATGAAATCAGCATTTCTCAATGTGTTAGGCCTGATATGTTAAAAGGATAGTTTACCCAAAAATGAAAATTAGCCCATGATTTACTAACCCTCAAGTCATCCTATGTGTATGATATTCTTTCAGACGAATATAATCTGAGTTATATTAAAAATGTCCTGGCTCTTCCAAGCTTTATAATGACTGTTTCTGTTTTGAAGTCCATTAAGGTGCATTTATCCATCATAAAAGTGCTCCACACAGCTCCGGGGGGTTAATAAAGGCCTTCTGAAGCGATGTGTTTGTGTAAGAAAAATATTAATATTTAAAACTTTACAAACTGTAATCTCTAACTTCCGCTAACTGGCATTCCAGCATAGGATGCAGACGTAGCGTAAATTCCGGTGATGAACGCGGAAGCATTATTAGCATATTCTCATCGGAGCGTCCTACATCATATGCTTGACGGTTAGCGGAAGTTATAGATTACAGTTTGTAAAGTTTTAAATATGGATATTTTTCTTACATGAACGCTTCACTTCAGAAGGCATTTATTAACCGGAGTTGTGTGGAGCACTTTTATGATGGATAGATGCACTTTTATGGACTTCAAAACCGAAATGGCCATTCACTGCCATTATAAAGCTTGTAAGAGCCAGTACATTTTCTAATACAACTCTTGATTGTATTCGTCTGAATGAATGTCGTAAACACACAGGATGACTTGAGGGTAAGTAAATCATGGGCTAATTTTAATTTTTGGGTGAACCATCCCTTTAAGCAACTGTAGTTTTACACGGTTCACATGACTTTTACAGTCATAACCCTCTAACTTCCCCTGATGGACTTCGATCAGCAGTGTGGCTATAAAAGTTACTGATCTCATAAATGACGTGTCTCTTACTGAAATACTAGAATCAGCTCTCTTTGACCTGCATATTATAGCAAGAACTTTTTATCACTAGATGCACGTGACCACATGAGTGTAGTGCTGATGTTTTTCTGTTCATGATTCATGGGTTTACATTTTGTCATTTATCCTACAAAAGCACACATGCAATTGCTCATGAGACATTACTTGCAAAACACATGACTACTGATGCTACTTTTAAAGAGAATGGAAAACTGAGCAGAAAGATTTGATTCCGTTAATTCTCGTCCATCTTTATTGTTTATGCTAGAACATGAGTGCGTTTAAAAACATGAGCTGGAAAATCTTTGTCAGCCAGTGGATATTTCATTGCATTTACTGAATAACAAAGATGTGCAGTTACCAATTTCCATCTCACTATTACATTGCTTTTACCATGTCAATATATTCAAATACAATTAATAAATAATACTGTTGAAATCCTTCTTACAGGTAACTGAGCATGTGAAATTGGTTGCATGCTCGACAAAAGAAAGATCAACTTGTATTTAATTATGAAGCTCTGAAAATGATGGAATGGGATTTCTGTCCCACATTTCAGTAAAATACATTTGCCTCTGGAATCAAAATTTAGTATCCAAAAAAGAAAAGAAAAAAAAAATTTAGTCCAAAAATGTACAATCAATTATTAATTCTAAACCACATCTGATTGTTATTCCATTAAATGAGCAAGTAAAGGGATAACGTTAAGTTGTTCTCTGCCTTTTTTTTTCATCCAGAGGGGGAATTTAATGGAGACTTAACGGAGAAAAACATAAAATAAAATAATGTTGTTGTTTTAATGTGTTATATACACATTACCAAAATAACTGATTGAAAAGGTTTAATACATGTTAATTCTACAATCTACACAGATCTAGAGAATTGTTTTGCCTACGTCTCACTGTAGACTGTTTGTTTGAGTGATTATGCCTCAATAGCTATAACGGCGACCTACGTATTTGGACATCTTTCCATATATTTATTTTATCCAATAATGAAATCCAGGCAGGTGTGAGTCTCTAGTGGCTGGGTACTGAATGTTACGTTACTGCATGTGATCTATAAATCTCAGTCTTTGCTTACTGGGAAATCCCTTGTTTGAAAAAGTAGTGTAGCAACACAGCTCTAACACGAATAGCACAGTGGCTGCCAGAGGCGTAATCAGAGGGCTAATGGGTAAAGACAGCACCCAGTGTGCTATTTCATTCATTATAACATACTCTGAGAATTTTAATTTCAATTTCTCTAGGTCTACTGCGAACCTACGCACCCACTTGTAAAGTAAAAGACACGCTACCCAGGAAACGGTCAGTTGCTGAATCGTTGATGATGCCCTTGCCATTTAGTTTGCATTGAATATGTAGTTGGGTGTCGTACTGGACTCCAGAAAAGCGCACCGCCACCAATGGGGAAGAGTAGTTTACCTGTTTGTAGAAATGGTGAAGAATGCTATGAAATGTTATTCAATTATGAGGAATTCTGAGATGTGAAATAGGATCACTTACATGTCTCAGTTTCCCGTAATAGGGATAGTACTTCAAGTCAAAGAAATTTTGTGGAAAGAACTCGACTTCTCCGAGGCCTTCAGTTGACCCTTTCTGGAAAAACATTAGAGAAGAATCAAAATTGTTACTTTACAATGACAAATGCTGCATAACCCAAAAGAAATTGGGTTATGTAATACATTGTTGTATTGTATAGTTATTTTATAACTTATTATACAGTATAGATGGGTTATGCTAGTCATTAATTATTACCTTTACTCCACATGTAACGTTTACTGGAGTGCCTTGACCAGGCAGATAACCGAGAATCTGTCAGAAAACAGTCAAGCGTTTTACATACCACTTAACTAGCCATTGAGATTGGACATATTATATTATAAACTGAAGGATGTGTTCATTTAGTCATAGCTTATATTAACCACAAGATGGCACTAGAGCTTCAGAGCTTTCTGTTTTTTAGGGGGGGGGGGGGGTGGAATTCTGCAAACAAAATCATTTTTGAATTGTATGTTCCACACTATTATAATCTCACCCGATTCATTTTGACGATGATGCAGGGTTTTCCCTTCGAGTATCCGAAATCTTTGTCTTGTATGCCAGAGCATTCGCCCAGCAAAGACCTCTTAAACTGACATGCCTTGCGCTCGGCACTCTCCTCTAAGTCATCTTGCATGAAATACGCATTTACTTTGCATAGAGTGTTCCGCCTCTCCTGCACTTTATCTTCATAGGCTGGATATGGCCATGGCGGGAAACCGTAATAAAAGACATGGAAGAGAAAAGAGAGAGAGAGAGAGAGAGAGAGAGACCATAAATTAACCAAACAATGGTTGTCGCCCAGCCTGGCCTCTACAACTTACAGGCCAGCACAAAAAGTGGGGCCCTGGCAGCACTGAGCAGCTACACTGAGTGCATAAAAGGGTTTCCCTCCTTGTCAGTATTTCTATAGACAGCAGGACTTGTTAAACAGCGTGCTGGAGCGATTTGAATCTGTGCCTGCTGAACAGAAAACGTAACTTCCCTATTAAAGAGTGTAAAACCAAACTCAACAACCATAGTTGTTCAACTAGTTCTCTCACGCAGGACTTACGTTTCAAATGGGCTTCCAGTGCTCTCGCATACTTCTTCCACGATTTTTGGTCAGAGGCGTTGAAAGCAATCTCAAACCCATGAGCTACATCTACATGAGGTGACATTGTCATACCTGCAAGGAGACAGAGAACATTATGAACCTCAAGAATGATAGTATTGAGCTTCTGTATTAGAATTTTGTAATTTAGTACAATAATATATATGCTTTTTGAAAGTTCAAAAAGTAAAACACTGATTTTTTCCAACCTGGTGGCATCACCCTGTCATTGTAGGTGGGAGCATATGGACTAATTGACCACATCAGGCAACACATACAGCCAGCAAACATAGCCGCGAGGAAAATGTATAATGCTGAGTAGAAGAGCAGAATGAGACCTGAAAAAAGATATGAATAAAGCAAGATTTCATTGAGGAATCCCCTTTGAATATATTTGTTAAAATAACTGCTTCACACATCAAAGAATTTGCATAAATAGAATGAGAGATCAGGTTAACACATTTTGTCATGACAGAATTTCTTTCAATCAATTGAAAACTGAACTTTTTCATTTGTTAGTAATCATTTTTGCGCTCCAAGAGTTAAGACACTAAAGTCAATGTAACTGAAAGCTAAATTTTTTTTTTTTTAAAAACCAGTGCAACCATTGTCCTTTAATTTTCAATTAAGACTCCATTAACAGCTGATCGAATGGGACGTGTCATCAAACTAAACGGCTTTTGCTGCGCAGACAATTTTGCAGGGACTAGCTGCCACAAAGGCCTTTCTGTTTCAGCCTAGTGAAAATTCTCCCAGCTGTCCTTTCACTCAGGAACACAGTGAACCTCCGGTTGCCATCATAGTGACGGTCTTTTGCAGCCATACAGAGCCACGGCCAGCTCCAAGGAGCCCCATCACCCCATTCTGGCATTGTGAGGCCTCTGCACTCTCCTTTCATGGGACACGCATCACAGCGCTCCAGCAACCCCTCCCCTGCCCTAAGGAAGACTACGGCTGTTTATTTAATCCACCTCAAGCACATTCCCCATCATATCATGGCCATGTAAAGCGTGGAGATGTTGCATTGCGTCTGCACTCAATACGAAGGCATTGGTGCATTGACATTTTCCTCTGCTATCCCCGAGAAACTTTCATACTGCTGTTTAAAGTACTCGTCCCAATGGGAATGTGCTGTGTTGCTAGGCAACAGGACGTTAAGCAGCAGCAATTGGCCACTCTGTCATCATCGGACTTCTTCAGGAAATGCTCGCTGCCAAAAAAGTTCTGAGCTCGGACAAAAAAAAAACACTACATGTTAAGTTGCGCCGTAGATCTGAGAGCGTGTTGGGGGAGATCTGGAGGTCATGGGGGCTTTGGGAAAGAGGGAGTGGAAAGCACGGTAGGGGTAAATGGAATGTGATCCCGGGCCAGCAAAGGGACTGTGACATTCGCTCTCCCACTGAGGACCATTCCCCAGGCAGTCTGTTTTTGTCAAGATGTCTCTAAGCTATCTGTGCACCTAAGTAAACAGTAAGCTTGGACATGCACACACACATGCACCCACAGTGACAGCGTGTACACGCACACACACACACACACACACACACACACTTTCTGTCTAAGCGAGCAGAAGCACAATTCATCCCCCTACATCCCCGCAACTCTTTCTCACTACAAACAACTCCACTAAAAATGGAAAATAATGAGCAAAAACAATAAGCAATGGTCTCACTTGCCGTTGCTTCTACGGCGAGACTGAACTTCACTAATTGACGACTTTGTTTACAGTCCAAGTACAATTTAGATGCACTCCCTCACCCACAGACAAATCCCCTTTGTTTTGCCATTAAAACTGTTATCTCATTGTGTACATTCAAATATAATTTAGTCTTGTTACTCACTCCAGCTCTTCCCCGAGCGGCCCATAAACTCCTTAGTTTCTGCGTTCCACAGGTAAGTCTTTAGGTCGTCGATTTTCTCATGCAGCGTCCTCTTGGGCTTTGGCTTGGGCTTCCATTTCTCAAAGTTAAGGTCATCCTGCTCCAGAGGCTGATGTTCTACCAGTCCTTCCTGTTCCACTTCCATGGCTTCAGCTAGTTCGTGTTTATGAAGTGATCCTGCGCGCTAAAGACAACACGGAAAGTTAAAAAATAGCATTCACAAATATGTTTCAGAATCACATAGTGCAAGCAGTGTAAAAAAAGTCTTCTGCAACAAGCATTAAACACTTAAAACTCACTTTAATGTGGAAAATATTGTCTGATGCTCAGATAATTATCTTCAAACAGTTATAAGCAAGTGTAGGATCTCATTCAGTGTGAATGGAAGAAGTTTCAGAATCCCATTGATCTATGAGAGGCAGAAGAGGACCCACACACTCGCTGACCCATGTTGGGAGATCTAACCTCTCACAGCTGCACAAGATCGGCAGGGTCAATCTTCAGCCAGATGTTACACACTCATTCTCAATATCAGGACACACATAAAATACACTTTAAAAATACTTTTGCAGCATTTATTAATCTAGGTTAATGTTAATTTCTACATCCAACATTATTGCACTGTGAACAAACATGAAATAAACATATTTAATATATAATTGAGTCAAACTGTCTACATTAGGTTACATCAATAATAGTCATTTTTAACAGTTCAGATGGTACCAGAGGTATTTTAAATGCCTCTACTACAATCAAATACACGTTTAATCATAAGCCAATGAAGATGAATAATTGTTAGTTTACCTAAATAATGATGAGCAGATGAAACGCTTTTGGTGACACTCCTTCTGTACCAGTTATGAATTAAAAACGAATGTAAAAAATGATACAAAACATTTGACCTAGGCTACTATTGGTTTAAAACCACGTTTATCTACTATAAAGTTTACTTTATATTATAGGCTATAGAGCACTAATCCAGCAAGACATGGTCATTACAATGCCCTCATCCCTAATCAAAAGTAACCACATTACTCTGGTGCATTGTGGTTATGGTCACTTGCCAGTTTTGAAACTTTGTCTTCCAGGAGCAGGTCCTCCGCCCCTCCCGCGGTAGAGTCGCGCTCCATGATCTCTCACTGAAGAATAAAGGTACTTGTTAAACCAATCACATATACGAGCGGTCCAAGCGATTTACTGAGAGATTTCAGTCCTCGAATCAAGTCTGCAGCAGTTCAAGGAAGTCAAATACTGTGTCAAATAAATGTTCAATCTTTCTTCTTCTTCTTCTTCTTTTTTTTTTTTTTAAAGTGAAGATGATAGAGAATAGTTCGATGTCTTCAGGAAAGAAAGGAGGGGGAAAGGAAAATCTCAATGCTCAAACTGCCCCCCAAAATAATGTCTTGATGAAGGCACTGATGTGATGTCTTCAAGTTCACTGTATGCTGACTGAACACACGTTAATTCTGCTCAAGAACTGTTCGTGAATTTCATTGAGTTTTCCCCTTAAAACGGATGTCGGGTGCGGAGGAGCTTCTTGCTAGGAGTCGAGCATCATAGTGAATGGAGTTGAGCTGAAGAGGGAAAGTGGGGGTGGGATACAAAGTGGAGTTTTTTTGGCAACAGCTTCGTTTGGTGTTGTGTGGAATTCTGCACACGCACACCACATAGTCTCATTGTCTGCTGAAACAAGCTCCATGCAAAGACCCACTTTATACATTTCTGCTCTGATCTGCATTTGCCGTTGTCAATCACTAAGTAGGCAACTTCATCAGCAACTACATTAGAACAGCAAGGTTTAGTAGCCTATGCAGGACACTTCACTAAACAATCCCCATTGACTGTTAAACTGGAGAGAGTAGGCTATTCGCGCGCATTACATAATGCATCCAGGAGACAAACGCGAAATTGTGAAATATGGGCCCGCTTTTGGTCTGTGTTGGCGTCAAACGCGTAACAAATTCATAAAGTTGTCATCAAGCTCAATATTTGTACACAGATCACGTTGAGCTCCCTAAACCCGCTGATTTTTTTAAACCTGAAAAGAACTCGCGTCATGGAAAATTCGGTCTTGTCTGGTTCTTTCTGCTTCTTTGGTGGAGAGCAGGTCATTCAAAGAAAGACCATCAAGGACTGAAACGAGCAAATGCAATCATTTACTTTGTGACAAAACTAGGCTGGAAGAACAGAGAGTAATAGGCTAGCCTATATTAATGTCGCAGCGTTTTATTTCCTTACATAAACAAGAAGCCTATTAGCCATAATTGCTTGTGTAAAAATTAAAGGTGATCGAAGCATCTATTAAATTCCATTTAGCTACCGGTAAACACAACTAACCTATATGTAGCCATGTTGTAGGCCTAGTTTAGTAGTTTACGTAACTCTGTAGCAGCATTTATAGCAATAGTAGAGTAGGCTATAAGAAAAACGCACCATAAAACTGAAATCACACAAATGTGTATTCAGTGTTTAATTTCACACGTTTTGAACTCTGCATCACCTAGACTATAATTTTAGGCTATATGAGTAATGGGATTCATCAATAGGAACAATGGGTGAGCAACTTTTAAAAGGAGCCTGTCGCTGCACGAGTGAACCTTAAAATAGGCTAAACAAAAATGCAGACCTGCAAAGAATACATTTTTTATATTCATAATTGGTGGGGACACTTATTCAGAACTTATCGTAAAATCCCTCTGAAACTTTATTTTTTATTTTTAAACTTGTTTGTGTTTGTTCAAAGACCAGTTGATGGCGCACTTTCATTACTTTGATATTGGTTCTGGCTAGGAGACATTTAAATAGTCGAGAAAGCTAACACAAAATTATTGTTCTCAATATATTGAAAGCTCTTAAAGCAGGGTTGTCTTTTAAGTTCAGGTTGGAGTGGCGATGGGCACAAATATCGATTTCGATCTTGATTCATAGCAATTCATATATATATATATATATATATATATATATATATATATATATATATATATATATATATATATATATATATATATATATATATATATATATATATATATATATATATATATATATATATATATATATATATATATATATATATATATATATACACACTCTAAAAACTCTACATACTGTACGTATAAGGGAAAATAAGTTTGCCTTTTAGCACTATTTTAAACTTTTCTTGGGTGTTTTATCTTATTTCCTATTTTTATCTTTTACTTGATTTATTTATAATTCTACTTATGTTAATACTTTTTATTCTAATTTTATTCTATTTCTATTTAATTTCTTGTAACTGTTATTTGCACTGTCCATGGAGCGGACCTGTTTACATTTCACTGCCAGTTGTATATTGTGTATATAACTGTGTATGTGACAAATAAAACTCTTGAATCTTGAATCTTGAATTAAAAATATTAGGATGTAAGTTATTAACATTTTAAAATGTCACAAATAAGTAGCCTAAGCAGTTATGATCTGCAATACTTTTTTGAGCAACTAGACTACATGTAGCCTATAGATATTTATTAAAACCTTTTTTTTATATCATTACAAAAATAATAATAATAATAATAATAATAATAATAATAATAATAATAATAATAAAAAAATAATAATAATATATATATATCCAGCCATAAAATGACTCTAATTTGCCTCTTTGCATTGGAATTCTCTACTAACTATTAGTGGGCTCGTGACTCGTTCGCACTCGGTCATCTTGACATCAATGGAAGACGATTCAATTAGCCTTTTTTGGTTTTTATTTAAGCACATAAAAATTTGAAATTGGCCCAGTTTGAAAACCTGTGAACATTGGGAAGGGATTTATGTGATAGGGTTGAAATATCGTTTCTTTATCGTTTAATGACAGTTATCACCACATACGAAAGAAAGTTTTTGTTGTTGATTTCATTAATAAATAAATAGCATTTTATGAAAACATTCCTATAAGAACGATGTAGATGGTAGTATTGTTTATTGTAAGTGCAAATTATATTTACGTTCTAAATGCCTAAAGAACCTCTATTTTTTGGACCAGTTATCTGAAACGGGCTGTTCAAAAGAACCGAATCAAAATGAGTCGCACTTCCATTCACTACCGCTATGCTGACTCAAACAGCTAGGGGTTCTGCCAAGCGCATGCGCAGTGCTGTTCTCCGTGCGGCGTTCTGCTGATGGGATGAGGGCAGCGGATTCATGAACAACAGACCCAGATGCTGATGAGAGAAGAGCGGCTAGAAGGGCGACGCATGGTGTCAGAGAATGCCACGGCAAGAAAGGAGTTTCCATTCATTAACGCTGAGGGAAGGCATCATTGTCTCATCGACTGCGTTCTTTGTTTTTGACTTGAAGTCATAACTGCGGCTAATGCTGCATATCCTGACGTTACAATGCCAGCGGGGCTGAATGCGCAAGGCAGCGGTATACCAATCTCTGATGCGATGGGTAAGTACAAGGTCAATGGCATTCACTGCGCCTGCAGTCTTACAGAGCACAACTTACGCTTGTATGTTCATTTAAATGCGATTAGCTACGTTTATTCATAGTAATTATAAGAACAGGCTTGCACCACAGAGAAATAAGCGTCCCGTAACCTACATTCCTACGTGTAGGCTACGTATGTCCCCAGCGAATGTCGAAAATATACGAAATAGAACATTTATTGATAATGTTAATGAAAATACACAACCATATGTGGAATATTATTTGCATGCGACCTCAAGTTAAAATGTATTTTGTTTAGTGGTGGAAATTACATCACATAGTACTAACTACATTAATCTGGGTTTCTGGGTTGTGGCAGAGCCTTTGCAGCTGTTGATACTATCGACATACAAGAGGTCATGGTTGTTTTGTTTGCATTACCCCAAAACAAACGTGCCTAAAATAAGACAATGATAACAAAATGTTGCCCAAGGGAAGGGTGTGCTGTGCTGTGGCATTTTCCAAATCCTTTGTCTTTTACAGGATCGTTTAAGAGGAGGAAAAGAAAGTCCATCATAGTAACAGTGATGCTCCTTATTGTCTCCATTCTCATCCTGGTCTTTGGTCTGGCCGCTACCACCAGGACACAAAACATCACTGTTGGTGGCTACTATCCAGGGGTCATTGTAAGTATGTTTGTAATGTTCATTGGCGTTGTGCTGAACAGACTGCAAACCATTCTCTTGGTATATAAACCATTCTCTTGGTATATTCTCTTGGGTTTGTGATGTAAAGCACTGTGGGGAAGAAAAGGCTTCATGTTTAATTATTTTCCGCTTGGCCCACCATTATGGTGAACGGTGGCCATTACCTCATTACTGTAAGGTTGAACTGAGTGAACCAGTCATCCGTTCATTGTTCAACAGCAAGTATCATTATGTTCAACACTCTTTGATAAACATGCAAGCTTAAATAATACTCCAGAACGTTTTGTACAAGTAACAGGTGTTTTCCTGGTATTCTGCAGGGACTGACTGTTTTGAAATACTATATGCAAGTGACATGGCCAGACTGCATATATAGCTCTTAACTTGGCCATTGACCACACCAAAAAATTAACTATACTGCTTGGAGAAAGACAAAAGGCTTTGTGGCAATGGGATATTGTATGTGGGATTGTAATTAAGTGAGGTCATCTACCTTTAAGACTATGAAATAGGTTTATATTTTACATAGACTTGCATCATGATAGAGTTCCCCCCTGTGATATTTTCAGCTCGGCTTCGGGTCCTTTCTGGGAATCATTGGTGCCCATTTGATAGAGAATAAGAGGCAGATGGTAAGGAGTCTTTCATTACACTGCTCATAATGGATTCTGTGCTTGTGCATTCTATCATCCAATTTACATTTTTAACCAAATGCCCGCACAAACAAACACATTTCCAAGAATCAACTGCTTGTTTTTAGTCATGTCATAATGGCAGAAAGGGCTCACAGGTTCGAGCTCGAATAGCAGGGCATGTTGCAGGCCTTGTGGTGAGAAGCACCCAGAAATAGCTCAATGTAAGGGGAGCGGGATGGATGTCCAGGCAGGAATGTTCAGAAGCCATTGCAGTGCCGAGGGAATAGGAGGTGCCACAATCCAAATAAAGAATGCATGAGGATGGCATGGCTGGCCAGATCATAGACACACAGGAACAATTATTGCTGGGAGAGTGCAGGATAAACACTCCACCCTTATAGTGGACGTGGTTAGAGCATATGTAGTGGGGTCCAGAAGTCTGGGAATTTGAACATCTGAAAAAAAAAACCGAGATAAACAATGTTTCGTTTTTGAACAATGTAAAACAAGAAAGATGTGTTGACGTTTCTGCACTATTTCTAGGTCACTAATCAAATAATCAAATTTGTAGAATTGAGCATGTCAAATCCTTTTCTACAGACAGTCAGATGTTCTTGTTTCCTGTTAAAGCACAAGATGCTCTTTGGATCATTTTCAAATCATGCTGGAGAACATGATCATCAGAGTTTATGCTGCTGTCATTAAAGCAAAAGGGAGGCAAACCAACTACTAAGACTTTTCACTCATATTGTTACAATGATAACATAAATTGTTTTATATCTCTTGCCACCAACTCTCACGCTCACCAAAACTGAATTTATTTGATCAAAAATACAGTAGAGTAAAATTGTGTAATTGTTTTCTATTTCATTACATTTTAAAATATAATATATCCCTTTGATGGCAAAGCTGAATTTTCAGCAGCAATTACGCCAGTCTTCAGTGTCTCCTGATCCTTCAGAAATCATTATTATGTGCTGATTTCATGCTCAGGAAACATTTCTTCTTATTATCAATGTTTATAACAAGTTAATATTTGTGTTTAAATCGAAATACATCATTTGATCTCAGGATCATTTGATGAATAGAAAGTTCAAAATAACAGCATTTATTTGAAACCTAAATCTTTGTAACATAATAATAATAGTCTCTACTGTCACTTTTTATCAATTTAATGCATCCTCGCTAAATAAAAGTCTTAATTTCTTTAAAAATCTATATAAAATGTAATAATTTTTATATAATAATAAAAAAAAATAATTTGGAAAAACAAAAATCTAGGTTAGATTATTTTACTATGGATTTATTAGATTAGGTTATATCAAGAACAACGCTCACAATGGCATTATTTGTTGATCAGATATGGGCAATTAAATGTGTTTAGTTGTCCTTTATTATACAAAGCCATAAGACACGCCTCTGCAAAGTGCTTTAGAATACAGGCAAAATGACGTGACTAATAGCTGGTTGTGAAAAGACAGAGAAATCAGTGAAGTTAAGTGCTACTAAGGAAGAATTCAATCAGACCACACTATCTCCATGTCTCATAATAGACACATCTACAATATCTTAGACAAACCACTTTGATCTGCATCTATAAGGAAATCGTACATAGAGGTGTAAATGCACGTGCATTGAGCTACTACAGCAGGCAAATAGGTTGACATTGCTGTTCTGCTTACAGCTGGTGGCATCCATTGTCTTCATCAGCTTTGGTGTGGTGGCAGCCTTCTGTTGTGCTATAGTGGATGGCGTTTTTGCTGCAAGACATATAGTAAGTGCTTCCACACCAAGTTATTGTAAAATGCATTTCTTCAGATAAGCATTGCAGTGAAAGCACTGTCATGACATACTGCTGTTGTTGTTTTAAAGGACCTCAGACCTGTATATGCTGGCCGATGTGAATATTACTCCAGTGGGACTGCGTTTGATTTAGATGTGAGTCGCCAACCTGAGAGAAGTGCTTTCACCAACTTACAAGCCTCGGAATTTGAGGGTTATGTACTAGTATAGTGGGATCCCATTTAGAAATCACATCTGTCTTGCAGGTCCACTGTCAAACTGCATCTCGGGTCTCCTGTAACCTGCGCGTGAAGAGCAACACCTGCTACTGCTGCGACCTTTACCACTGTGGCAAGTATGTGTGTGTGAGCGAGTCCCATTTGGATACATCCCTCCTAGAATATTTTCTGCAAACAGGCGGATCTGAAAAAAAAACAAACAACAACAACAACTATGCTTTGTTTTACCGTGGTTAATTTCTGGGTTATATTTGCTTGTATGGTGTGTGCTTCTATCCCTGAAATTCAGCTCTGTTCGAAAGAACGTTTGTGTTTATTTATGTTTCAGAGAGCATCCTCTTATGGGACCTCAGAATAAAGATGTTTTGAAAAAATTTAGGAAATCCTCCATGATTTGGAAGTAGGTCTTTCCACTTTTAGCCCCTCAGTGACATTGACAGCCCATTATTTGTTGTTGTTAAAGTACTAAGTGTGGCTGCATACAGTCGCTGTACTTGATGTACAGTTACTTTACTGATTAAATGAAAGGACCTAAGATTTAGCGTTCTCTGGTTCCTGTTTCACAGGTGAGGAGAGACAGCAATAATTTAGGTTTACGTGTAAAGTCTTTGATGACAGTGAGCTTAAATAAGGATATTGGATATATTTATCCATTTCATGCTCTTCTTAAGAGTGATGTGCACTGGTATGTAGATGGTTTTGTTCTATTATTTTGCATGAATCACTGTTCTGTCATGCTTTACCTCTTTTGTTGCTCTGCCTGTCACCACTATGTGTCTTATTTATTTTATGAATCTCTTGCTATAATATGTTTCTTCTCCTCGTCATCTCAGTCGAGTCGAACTGCGAGGAGGGTACCATGAGTACACAGAGGTGCGGAGCTGCCAGGATGTTGTGCACCTTTACCACCTTCTGTGGTCTGCTACTATTCTCAACATTGTAGCTCTGTTTCTGGGCATCATCACCGCCGCAGTGCTGGGGGGCTTCAAGGATATGGTGAGATTGAAATGCAGTGCAAACAACTTATATACCGGTACACTATGGACAAAAGTAGTGGAACACAACTTTTAATTATTGAATTCTGAATTTTTAATCCGACTCATTGCCGCAGATGGATAAAATGTCCCTCTGCATGGCTAGGTGCATGGCTGTAGTTCCAACATGACATCATGACTTTGCGTAAACATACACGCCACTTTCTAAAGCCAAATGGCGTGTTATCTGTACGCATTTTGAGCTATCCGCGTGTATGTCTACGCCGTGTGATTCCGCGTGTATGTCAACGCCATGTGATTCCGCGTGTATGTCTACGCCGTGTGATTCCGCGTGAATGTCTACGCCGAAACGAACCATTATGTGTGTGTGTGTCCGTCCAAAATGTAAATGGATTTATAAACATACTAAATTATGTTTTTTTGAAAATGTAAAAATGCAGAATGTTTCTTGTGATGGGTAGGTTTAGGGGCAGTGTGTGTGTGTTTGTGGACTGGTAATCCCTACGTTATGGGGACAAAATGTCCCCACAAAGATGGCAATATCCGAAATCCTCATCCTTGTGGGGACATTTTTAGGTCCCCATGAGGAAAACATCTTATAAATCAGACTAAGTGATGTTTTTTGAAAATGTAAAAATGCATAATGTCTCCTGTGATGGGTATGTTTAGGGGCAGGGGCAGTGTAGGGGGATAGAATATACGGTATGTACGGTATAAAAACCATTACGCCTATGGAAAGTCCCCATAAAACATGAAAACCCAACATGTGTGTGTGTGTGTGTATGTGTGTGTGTGTGTGAGTGTGATGGGTAGTGATTATGCATCTTGATAGCACACCAAAATGGCATACGAATTGGCGTGTCATACATACGCCGTTTCATGAGATCAGTCTGGCAGTTCAATGAAATTCCACCCCTGCTAGATATTCCACAGTCAACTGTAAAGATTTTTGAAAAATAGAGCCGTTTAGGAACAGCAACAACTCAGCCACTAAGCAGAAGACCACATCAAGTCTCAGAGTGGGGTCACCGAGTTCTGAGCTGCATGGTGCGTAAAAGTCGACAGCTGATTTCATAGCTAATGAGTTCTAAACTTCCACTGGCATTAATATCAGCACAAAAACTGTGTGGCGGGAGCTTCAAGGAATGGGTTTCCATGGCCGAGCAGCTGCATGCAAGCTTCACATCACTGAGTGCAATGCCAAGCGTCAGATGGAGTGGTGTAAAGCACGCCGCCACTGGACTGCAGTGGAAACATGTTCTGTGTAGTGACTAATCATGCTTGTTTGGCCGTCTGATGGGCAAGTCTGAGTTGGACAGATGCCAGGAGAAGGCTATCTGCCTGACTGCATTGTACCAAGTTGTCAACTGTAAAGATTGGTGGAGGAGGGATAATGGTATGGGGCTGTTTTTCAGGGGTTTGGCTAGGCCGCTTACTTCCACTGAAGACAAATTGTATTGCTTCAGCTTACCAAGACATTTTGGACAATGCTATGCTTCCAGCTTTGTGGGAACAGTTTGGGGAAGGCTCTTGTATCCCTCAGCATGAATGTGCACAAACAAAGCAAGGTCCATAAAGACATCCCAAACTCCTTCGGGATGAACTGGAATGGAGATTGCGAGCTAGGCCTTCTCGTCCAACAGTACCTGACCTTACAATTGCTCGACTACAGTGTGGTTCTCAAACCTGTCCTGGGCTGCATCCGAAAACCTAGGCAGCTGACTTGTTGCCTCGCTGCCTTATCAGACAATGACTTGTAATGGGGCTTTCACACAGGATGCGGAATGTGCTGTGCTGGCCACTGGGTTCAGCGTAGCCCTTCATATACAAAACGATTTGCGCTTCGCTGCCCAAAGCAAAGTAGGGTGAGTTTTCAAAACTTTGCTTTCCGTGCTTGTTTCGATGCACCGTTTCTATTGGCCGCGCGGGTAATCGACACAGAACGCAGCGGCAAAAGTTGAAATATTTTGAACTTTGACCGCAGCGTGCGCGCAAGCGCGTCAATGGTGCGTTCCGCTGCGCGTGCGCTTTGGTCGACGCAGCAACAAATCATCCTTGCGCGGTGCAAGCCATTGAAATTAATGGATTTCTTAGCGCAGCGGTGCCGTTGCCGCGTTCTGTGTGAAAGGCCCATTAGTAATAGGCAGCGTTTGCGCACGAAGGTACTTAGCGGACAGACATCTGAGGCAGCGGAACGGTTTAATGATCTACAGCAAAATAAAGCGAGATTAGGTGAGAACTAAACAAATATTAACTACAGTAGTAATTTCTCGCTAGAAATGACAGCAGAAGTGGAAAACGTTGGTCCAAAACGTACATTTACACACAAAATGACCAGCAACCGCAACTTTTAGACACCATCTTTCTTTTTCTGCTCAACTGTCACCGAATGGAATGCACAGGATTGTGGGATATCAAAGGCAGCGAAGGGTACATCGATGGTGCCTTCAAAAATCGATCAGATGAAGGTATCTCAGGAGGCAGGAAGTGAAGCTAACAATGGATTCGGACTTGCCTTGATGTCTTCCTACCTTGAAATGTGTCCTCCGAAGGCAGCATTTTCCAGTTTTCGGACAGTACCACCCTGGAGTACCACCAGCCCTGCACAATTTTTATGTCTCCCTCATCTATCACACCTGATTCAACTCATGATCTCATTAGTAGAGACTGCAAGACCTGAAAAGAATGTGTCAGATATAGGGAGACATACAAAATCTGCAGGGCTGGTGGTACTGAAAACACCTGAAAATCTTGTGGAAAGCCTTCCCTGAAGAGTGGAAGTTAGTATAGCTGCAAAGGGGGGACTAACTCCATATTAATGTTTATGTATTTAGAATGCAATGCCATTAAAGTTCCTGTTGGTGTATTGGTCAGGTGTCCCAATACTTTTGTCCATGTAGTATAGATGCCTTTTGTATGATTTCTGAGAACCTGTGACATTCATTGAGTCTCTGTTTTTTGAAGATGCCTACAGCAGCACCAGATTCTTGTGAGCCAGAACGTCTCCCTATTCCTCCACCGCCAGAGACTCCTGGCCCCACCACCTCCAACAACTCTTTTTACAACACTGCCCCCTGCTTACCTCCATACACTGCCTATGACCTTCAGGTAATCGCATTCACTTTGAGCTATCAGCCCATGTTGTTATGCATGCTGTAGTGCAATCAATATATATTTTTAAATGTATGCAAATAAACAATGTATATAATATTTATTAAAGGATAAGTTCGCCCAAAAATGAACAAAAAAAAATCCATAATTTTCTCACCCTCATGTCATTTCAAACCCATAAGACTTCTGTTCATCTTCGAAATACAAATGAAGATATTTTAAATGAAATCTGAGATTTCTGCCCTGCCACTTTGTCGCTTCTAAAACTTCTTAAAGAGATCGTAAAAAGAATTGATATTTTTGATTGAGCAGTTTAGTACAAGTTTTCTGAAGAGCCTGGAGCGCTTTATATGATGAACAGATTTAATTTAGGCTTTTCTGTTCATCATATAATTTATTTTAAATATTTTATTTCAGCTAACGTTTATTTTATTTTAAGTAATGACATTTTTTAATGGTTGTAGTTGACGATAATAACCCTGACTGAGAGCCTTAGAGATTATACTTTATATGTTTTGAGTGTGTATGCTATGAACAGGCCGTCTGCTAATGTGTCTCTACAGGGTGCCAGCTTGTTTCCTGACTCTTCGGGTCTGTCTGATGATTCCCAGTCTGGAGCCAGTCACATGTGGCCAAATATGATCCCACCTCGTTATTCTCCTCCTTATTACCCACCTGATGAGAAGCCCCCGCCATACAGCCCCTAAAAGACCAGTCTGAGGAAGACAGTTTCCTGGATTTGGGTATTTTTGGATATTAGTGTACCACATCATTGAACAATCATTGTTCTTGAATGAACAACCTTTGCAGAAGAGGCTCACCTGTGTGGCAGGTTAAGTTTAGAGAGACTACAACATTAACCACAGGCACTCATCACCATTCAGCAAATGTAATATGCAACGTTAAACCCCTACAAGATTCGCTCAAGTCAACAAACCTGTGTAAAATATTCATGCTAAATAGTCTCAATCCAAGAGGACTCTAACAACTAGCCTGACTATGAGATCAAGACTGTTCACAGATAAGCCTTAAAATGTGTGTCCGCTTCCGGTACAGCTTCACCTGGTTCACCGCCTTTTCCTGTAATAGGTAACCTCTGTGGGTCTCCTACATGTGATTCCTCTGTGTAACTCCATAATGTGAACTTCTCCCTTCCAAAGTGTCACAAAGTGTTTTGCGTCGCCTCTCCTTCCTCAGCACGAGGATGAGTCTCATCTTATCTTGCAATTGATTTGCACTTTATTGTCTTCAGAATTTACTGTATTCACACAGTTCTACGTAATTACTTGAGTTATTTGTAACTGTTTCGGGCAGCTAGATTGTAAAGAACTGTACATATTTTTAGGCTGAATCTTACTTTTTGTCCTGAGTGCTTTAATAGGATCAAAGATCTAACCTGTAATATGTGGTGTTTCTTTTGCATTACGTCAAGCACACAATCCTGTCACAAATTCAAATAATCTTTTGTGACAAAAATATAATTTGCTTGATACAAAGTAATAAGCTCTTACAAGAATGAGAGGACTTTCAAAACCTGTACATCTCACATTCATCTGCCATTTTGTGTTGCCGTCGTTTCTGTCTAGAAATGACAGGCCTTACCGAATGTAAAAAAGGACTAACCATTATATATATTTACCTGAATTTAAAGAATTAATTGTTCAGTACAGAAAGTGTTTCCACATTGCTAATATGAAATCACTGTGTGTGTGTGTGCAATGCAGTACATGTTGTACATAAACCGAACAATCAAACCGCCTTCTCATAATTGAGTCTTAAGACTTACAGTATTCTACTTTTCATCTGTTTGTGTACACTATGAGTGTCAAGTCTGTACACTGTACTTTATGTGCTCGATTTATATCAAGAAAATTGTCCTTTTTTCCTGAAGTGAGTAGAGATGTTAAAACAAATTCAACAATTTTATGACTTCCTGATTGATGTTTAAGTGCAACTGGTGATTATACTACAGCCACATGCTATAAAGTAAGATCTTTGCCTCAATTGTTCATGTTTGACCATGTTCATGTTACATGAAAGCATTGTTTACCTTTGATGTTAAAATCTTAAAATGAAAGACTGATAGTTCAACTCAGTATTATTAAATATAAAATGTATAGCTGGAATAGTTTTTTTTGTGTGTGTGTGCTTCTTATCACACATGCGTTTCCAAATATGTCTACCGGCATTTGCTCACTGAATCCATTTTATCCCACATCATGTGGAATCTGCACATTACAGATTATAATCATGAACTGGTGCATTCTATGATCGTGGCAGGAATGCTCATATCATTGACTGGTGGTCATCATATTGGAAAATACTTATCACTTTCATGATGCTCTTGGAAATAAAAGAAATACATGGGTATGTTCTTCAAAGTTTTATTTCATTCTATATCGCACTAAGACCAATAATAAATAGTTTCCAAAAGGGAAGAAACTGTTAAAATGAAGGTCTTTAGTACTATTATGTACATGATAATGGTGTTAGAACACTAGTTCTGACTGAAGGAATCTCATTGTATTCACAGATTCTTCACACAGCCCACAAAGCTACTTAATTATAAAACTATGCTGAAAAAATAATTGTAAAAATGATATACATGTATATACAAAATATTCAACTGAAAAAGAGAGGTCCTTTGTATTACCCACATTACGTTTTGATTACCCTGGACATTTCAGTATCTTGTTTCTCTAGACATGCCCCGACGAGGGATGAATATTTCTTTTCAGGTCCCAATGTTCATAATGTAATATAAATAAACAACCTCAAAACATAATTAATGGACAGATGACATAAACATTTAATATATTTACTCCATCCTTCTTAAAAAACAGCGGACACCAAAAACTATAAATACAAACATCTAAACCATTTCTTACTGCAGGACCAGAACCTGCTATTAACACTGATCTATCTAGCGCCAAACAATGATTAAAAACTACAATAATAAGCTGACAAGAAAATTCATACAATGTAAAATGAAACTGAAATTAATAATTGGTTAAATTTTATTTTAAGGTGACGTAGTTACATTGAGTAATATTAATGAACTACATGTACTTACTATAGAGTTAGGGTTTGGTTTAGGGTTAGTTACATTTGTTATTACTATAGTAAGCACATGTAGTAATGTGTAACTACATCACCTTAAAATAAACTGAATAATTTAGTATGATGATTTCACTCTTACATTTGATTTTGGAATTAGGACTTATGTAACACTCCCAAAAAGCATTTAGACATTAAAGTTACACAATTGTAAGAATAACTGTAATAAATCGCAACAGTCTCTACTTGATCCCAACTAATTACATCCAACATGGTTGTACTGTCCAGAACAGAAAAAGGAACAGAAAATATTAAAAGTCAGCTCTACACAGATCTAATCTAGCTGTACATAAAATATGTGTTGTCTACTTTGTCATATTATCTGACAAAGCATTATAACGATTCAATAATGGACTGTGAAAGTGAACTCGTTCGAAATATACAATAAAGCACCTTGAAACAATTTTCAGTTGATGGATACTGGAGTTGAGTTTTCAATCGAATGGTCCAGAGAACTAAGATCACCTGCGCCTCCAATTTAAACGGGAACAAATGAACAAGGCACCTGAGCCAGAGGAGTGAACGGGCATGCTCAGTACGTCTCTGGTATAACAAACTCAAATTCGTTCGTGGTTTCTGCATCTATTTGGTCGACAGGCCGTGGTCCTGGTCGAACGTGAGCCATCGGCCTGTTTTGTGCTTCGGATTCTACAAAGATGTCATCCCAGCTCAGTGGTTTGCTTTGGCTAGATGGAAGTGGCTCGTTGGTAAAGTGCTCTTTGTCGGAGTTTACATGTTGGACAGTCCCATCTTCATTGATAACCGGAATCCCTCCCGACTCCTCGGACACAAAGGAATATGGTTTGAACTGCAATGTTTTGCAAGGCAGAAGACGATACAAGTTGTTGCAAGAGTCATCTTTCTCTTTCCTTCCCGAAGGATCTTGGTTGTGCATTTGTTTGCAGTGGGTGGACAAAATCTGATAATTGAGAAACATTTCATTGCACAGCAAACACTGGTACCGTCTTTCGCCTGTGTGCGTGATTTCATGTTTGGTTCTGTACTCGGCCAGGGCAAAAACCTTGCTGCAGTAATGGCATGGATACTTTCGTTCCCACGAGTGAGTGTTAAAGTGCCGCCTGAGGCTTGTCAGGCACACATAAGGACGCTTGCACACAATGCACACGTAAAAGGTCTTTCCATCCATGATGAGTTCATAGTGATCCTCCTGCTCCAGCTTTGATTTTTTCTTTCTTGAAGGCGAGTCATTGGCCATGTTGGGAGAATCGTGTGGCATTTGGGATTTCCTACCGGGAGCCATTCCCTCCCCGGCATCTTCTTTTACTGGAACGATGTCGTAGGTGTTTTCACCAATATTGGCATATACTTTACAACCCGGCGATAGCGAATCGATTTCCGAGGCTTTGTCTAACGTTATTGTCTTTTTTGTCGACACTGCTGGGACCATGTTTATTGCAGGTATTGGTCCGTTATTGGTGCTATATGTCGGCCTTACATCCGATAGTCTGATTTTCCCAGGATGATCGGGTGAGAGCTCTAGAAGGACCTTTTTCTTTTGGACACCAAGTATTTCGTTGTTGTCTGTAGGCAGTGAGGTGCTGTGAGGATCTGAAGGGAGGCTGTTCACGTAAGTTGGGGTTGTGGGCTCACTGTGTGAGCTCGTTTTTACTGGTGAAGTGAGAATACTGCTACTGCTTTCTGGGTTTGAGAGGAGCACGACATCTGGTTGGGGCTCAAGGTTACTTTGAAGTGATGTATTTCTTTCAGAAGGAAACTTGTCGTTACTTACTTGGGCAATTCCTTCCTCGTTTGTGACTTTTTGTTTTTTAGCCTCTGGTCCTCCTTCGGAGTTATTAACATTTAATATCTTGGTCTTTTGAGCTTGCGGGGCCTCTGATTTTGAGACGAAAAGGACATCATCGTCTGAGTCAATTTCCTTTTCCGTATTACCACCTGCCATGTTGAACTCTTCAGCAGACAGTGAGAAAGTCTCAGTAATAATTGGCATATTCTCAGCTCCGGTCTCATTTTTCTCAGAGGAATTGACACTGTTGTTGTCACTTTCTTTGGACAAGCCGGGTAATCCCTTGACTTGTGCGAGCGGCGTTCCTAAATTGGCTATGAACGTCACGCCCAAAGCCTGACCAGCGCTGATGAGATCCTCAAGTCTGTCAGATCGAACCCTGTAGATTTTGGAAGTGTATATATAGTTCAAGATCATATCGAATATGTCTGCTTTGATGAAGTTCAGCTCTAAAACTTTTCCAGCAACTGAGAGAAGTTGGCGGAAATAGGTACTCGAGGCAGACAGCACACATTTGTGCGCCCTGAACTTGCGGTCTTGCACGATTATGGTGATGTCACAGAATAAACCACTGTGTCTCTCATCATTGATGGACTTCAACAGGGATGCTGGGTACTGAGTGTCCGCTGCAGATATTAGCTTTAGTTTCGACATGCCTGTGAGGAAAAGGGTAAAATAAAATTGAATGTACTTTAATGTAACAGTTTTTTAAAAGATTAGTAATAATAACAAATGAATTCTATTATAAAACATGATCAAATGTAATTAAATTCATTATGCAGAGCGTTGTACATTGTGCTGTCAATTATGCAAGAGACACATTTCAGCTGTCTGGCAATGAAAAATAAATCATATTTTCATTTTTTTTTCCTCTCAGATTGTTATGTCGTTGTAAACATACTTTAAAAGTTCGATATAACTTTATTTAGATTCTAAATTCAAGGCAACAGAATGTGGAAGCACGAGAACCAAATGCACGCTAGCTGGCTAATTGTACAGCAACAAAGACAAGCATAAAGACATGCGACTTGAAAAGTAACCTAAAACTAATGCTTTTTAGTAGTTGGATGTAATTAAACAAAATACTATTCCTGTGAGCCCACAGCTTTTTGATGATAGCACTCAGAACTGGTAGGACACCGGTGGGCAGCGGTCAATGTGGAAACAAAAACAAATGGCTCAATTCAACCCTCCTTCCTGGTTTGGCGGCAGCGCGCGGCCTATCTGACTATATGATGCAGAACAACGCGTACGTAGGTTAAATGAGATGAATTAAAGTTGTAATCTCCCACAATCTCGGGATTGAATTCTCAAAAGCCTATACCTGCAGAGCGACCGGATAAAATCCACGATTCCCTTTGCTGAGAAACAATAATGACAGCGATAACGTGAGTCGGTTGCCGTAGACAACACAACGGAGCTCGAGTTCCTTGTGTGAGAGAAACGAGTCTCGCGCTTGCGCCTCCACCAGCCGACAGGAGTCGCGCACAACAGTCTGCCTCAATATACGCGGGATGAATGTTAACGAGGGAAGGAAAGAAGATTTTTCTTAAACTTGACTTGTATTTGCACAAGTACAGATATACAAAGTCACTGAGAGCACAAATACACGATGCAATATTATAGAGAAGATAGATTAAAAATATATGCACATTAGGCCAAATTCCATACATTTAAAAAGGTTTATGAGTTTTACATTGTAGTTTTAGGTTTTTTCCCCCCATATTTGAAAAGGTTTCCATATATTTATTTCAGGTTAGTATAATACAAGAGTTTTAGGTAACACTTTATTTTACAGTGTATATTATGTTACATGTACTATTAAATTATGCGTAATTATGCAACTAACCCTCAGCCAAATTCTACTCCTACCCTAACCTTATAGTAAGTAAATGTAGTTAATTAATATTACTGAGTATTTAAATATATAATTACACTGCAACAATGACACCTTAAAATAAAGTTTGACCGAGTTTTTGTAGTCTCATTTTGTAACTATAATAACCAAGTAGGTTTATATTTTCCATTTTGAGTATCTGGGTACTATATAAAATAATCACAGTATTATTATTATCACTTTAATAACTGAAAGTGCTTTATTGACAATAAAGTATTGCCTACAATAGGCGTACATAGTGTGAACGTTTTATTACAGTATTAACAATCTCATAGTTGTTGCAACTATAGATTAGGCAGATTGTCAAATGGGTAAATTGGTTTTATCTCAGTAACTAGCAGCTTTTTAGTAAAAAAAAATCCAAATTACAAAATTGCTTATTCTAGCAATGGTTTTGTGTTGGTTTAAAAAACCTTGTTCTTATATTACAATTATTTTATACGTTATACTGGCAAAGACAAATTATTAAATCAACATGCATTTTCAATACATAAAGGGAATCCAAAACACATTGGAGTGCCATTTTGTCCAAATACACACGGTTCAGGTCGCCAGGGGGCGATATTGCGTGTGTCGTGTCACAAATCTTCCTAATAGAAGAATTTAACGTAACGGAAACGTAAACACAAGCAGAGCAGACACAAACAGTAAGTCAACGACACTATTTTGGTCCCATAACCCGCGTTTAAGTTGTTTACCGGGTTCGTGGGAATTCATTTAAATGAATTTTTTTCTCAGTCTCAGTAGATAAAAAACTTGAAATCGAAGGTCGCTGATCTGGCTAGATTAGCTGTGCTAGTTCTTGGTGAACTGTGACATGACAACAACATGTAACTAAACACGACGTTTTTGACCTAACTAGATACATAAAGCAAAACGTCATCAAATTAACACGTTAAAGTTATCAAGACAGATTACAGTAATGCCCGAGCTGGACGTAAAATATTCAGGCCCTGTGAGCCCGAAGAGACGCCGACAGAGCCGCTCCAACAGCCGCTCACCGGACCGGGGGCTGAAGAACCACAGATACGACCAGGAAGACGACCACAAATCGAGACACGTCGATAAAGATAGGAACAGAAACCGGTTCCGATTTGGCAATTCTCGCAGTCGCTCGAGGTCAAGGGAAAGAGATCGGACAAATTGGTCAGATCAGAGAGACCGAGAACACGGTCCTGGATCAAGATCAGATTACTATGATAAGAGAGATGATGCCCAGCGACAGAGACAAGACGCCTTCATCGCGAGGTTAGACACGTGTGTCCTCTACACTTGTGATTAAAAAGTTGTTTGTAGTAACATACAAAGTCTGTGGCATTAATTCTCTTTCTGTTTTCTCTATTAAGGCGTCTGCAGGAACGTGAGCGAATTGGTGAACTGGGGTGTCCTGAGGTCTGGGGATATTCTCCAAGAGTTAGAGAACCTGAGTAAGTACATATTAAATACCATATCTATCATTACTCAGTCTATACTGTTATAATATCTGTGTCATAAAGCATAATAGGTGTCGAATCTTCAATCAAATGAGTGCAACACAAAAAAATCTAGATACATTTTTAAAATGCACCTTTATTTTGACACATATGCATTTCTGCGTTCTCACTAAGCTGTAAACAAATATTTAGTAAATGTATTTTCCCACTACTAATCTAATTCAGTTTTTTTCTTGTATTATTTAAAAACTAAAATGTGTTCATTTTTTCTTGGATGTACAGGATTTGAGAGTTCAATTATTTTCATGTCATGTTTTAGTTGCATTTCTGAGTTGATAAAAATGTTTAGACTGGTTAGAAACTGGTTAGAAACTGGTTAGATCAAATTATAGGCACATATCACCACAATATCAATGTATTGATTGAAGGCCCCTAATCTGATCAGATCACATTCCCTATAAAGTGTCATGGTTTAGTGCTTAAGCACATTTATTCAGTGATAATAGCAAGAATTTAGTTGAAACCCTAAAACAGTGTATTTACAGTAATATATCCGTCATATACACAATCTCTAATCTCTTGTAATAGCTCAGACGAACACACTCCTGTGGAAGAGGACGTGAAGAACAGCAGCTCTGATTCAAGTTCAGAGGGTAAATGATTCTTTAAAAGCTCAGTTTTTGCATTACAACAGGTTTACTGAACATGACCTGGAAGTTGTTGAATGTTTACTAAATGACTGATTTCATGCCCACAGAGGAAAAGAAAAAAAAGAAAAAGAAGAAGAAGAAGAAATCAAAGAAGAGGAAAAACAAGAAGCACTCAGAGGACAGCGAATCAGAAAGTGATTCTGAAGGTTCGGGGCAGTCATTTTTGTTCTAAAACGTGTTATTCTTATGATATGTAAGATTATATTAAATGTTTACCTGCTTGTTTTGCAGAAGAGATGAAAAAGAAGAAGAAAAAGAAGAAAAGTAAAAAGTAAGAATTGTGTTTTCATGTATAGCAAGTGTATTGAATCAGCAAGGCTTGAATAATTTTATACAGGAGCATGATTTCGCCATCACAGGAAGAAGTCAAAGAAGAAGAAGGCAAAGAAGAATCACAAGGAGTCCAGTAGCTCTAGCAGTGAACATTCCGAGGAGGAAGAAGAAGAGGATGTCAATGAAATCGCGTGGGTGGAGAAGACTGGTGTTGGAGAACATGTTGTTGGACCTGAAGCTCCTCTCACTCACCTGTCCCAAGATGATAAACCTTTAGAGTAAGCATTGGATTCCTCCTCCACTCTGTTGCTTAGTTATAACAGTCGTTGTTTATAAATCATGTGTGATCCTGTTCATCATTTCTTCCATAGTTTTGGCCACGCTTTGCTACCAGGTGAAGGTGCGGCCATGGCAGAGTTTGTCAAAGCAGGAAAACGTATTCCGAGAAGAGGTGAAATCGGCTTGACTAGTGATGAGATTGCTGAGTTTGAGAAATCTGGCTTTGTCATGAGTGGAAGCAGGTATGAAGCTTTTATACATTTACGCATATACATTATCGTTCAATGATTTTGGGTCTGTTTTTTTGAAAGAAATTAATACTTTTATTAAGCAAGGACTCATTCAATTAATTGAAAGTGTACATACATTTATAATGTTGCAAAGATTTCTATTTCAGTTTTATTCTGTTCTATTGAACTTTCTATTTTTTTTATTATCAACATTGATAATAATAAGAATTTTTGCTTGATACTAAATCAGCACATTAGAATGATTTCTGAAGGATCATGTGACATTGAAGACTGGGGTAATGATGCTGAAAATTCAGCTTTGCCATCAATAAATTACATTTTAAAATATATTACAATAGAAAACCATTATGTAAAAAATGTTTTAACTTTAATGGTATCAATTAAATGTAATCTTGGTGAGAAAATAAATATTAAAAACTCTTACTGACCCCAAAATTTGTAGGTTATACCTTTAAAAAGACGTAGCTGTTATAATAGGCATTGTAGGTGTATCATGCACATTTTTATACGCTATATGCTATTATGCCCACAGACATCGTCGTATGGAGGCTGTGCGTCTGAGAAAGGAAAACCAGATTTATAGTGCTGATGAGAAGAGAGCGCTTGCATCCTTTAACCAAGAGGAAAGGAGAAAGAGGGAGAGCAAAATCCTTTCCAGCTTCAGGGAAATGGTGTACAGAAAAACTAAAGGCAAAGATGAGAAGTAGACTGTCCTGCAGAAATATATTTTCAGTTTGTTTGACCTTTTTTAAAAGGAAGACGACAACTTAAAACATGATTAAGACAGATTTTACTGAAATATGTGTTTGTATAAAGTTTTCTCTGCTTGGACATCCTCCTGTGCAATATACAGTGAGATACTTGTGAACTAAAATTGTTGTGTTTTTTTTTTAATTACAAATAAGGAATAAACTATGATCAGTAGAACTCAAATCATTACCCACTGCAATATCCTTCATGTGATGTTTTTTTTTTTGTTGCATCTAAATAAACAGAATGTTCATGTGATCCACCGTCATGCTGGAACTTTCATTAACTATAAGAATGTATCCCTTAAAAAAAAAAAGAATGTATCCCTTCTTTAGTAATAACCCTGTTATGTGGTTAGGTACTCCACCTTGTGAGGTTAGTTAAAGGGTTAGTTCACCCAAAAATGAAAATTATGTCATTAATTACTTACCCTCATGTCGTTCGACTTATATAGTGATGACCGATTTCAAAACAGAGCATCATGAAGCTTCGAAACGTTATGAATCAGCGAGTCGAATCATGATTCGCGTGTCAAACTGCTGTAATCACGTGACTTTGCCGATCCAAACCGCTGAATCGACTCACTGATTCATAACGCTTCGAAGCTTCATGAATCATGATGCTGTGTTTTGAAATCGGTCATCACTATATAAGTCGTTATTTAGGTTTTTATTGCGCACAAAAACTATTCTCGTCGCTTCATAAAGTTATTGTAGAACCACTGTAGTGAGATGGACTTTGTAACGACGTCTTTAGTACCTTTTATGGGTCTTGAGAGTGTAAAGTACATTGCGCCAATGGAGGCCTTTCTGAACCATCAGATTTCAACTAAAATATCTTCATTTGTGTTCCGAAGATGATCGGAGGTCGTACTGGTGTCGAACGACATGAGGGTAAGTAATTAATGACAGAATTTTCATTTTTGGGTGAACTAACCCTTTAAACAGTAGTCTTTGTTTTTTAAATCTGCACTTTGACTATCTAATTGCAGGAACTTTCAATACAATATTGGAAGACAATAATGGAAGAATATTCCTTTTCTTAAGAATTATTTCATTTAAATTCAGTGCATTTTACATGGCAACATAGGAAGTAACTCGATAAAATATGTGATTACATTCAAGATCAGTTAAAGTACAGGTCTCAAACTCCTGTTTTATGGGAGTAAAAAAATTTCAATTGCTAAACAAGCATCATTAACAGCATGAATCTCACCTCCAAAACGCACTCAGACCAACAAAACACTTCATATATGTCTGATAATAAGCTCGTTCCACCATAACACTGGCAACAATTCTTATTCAGAAAACATCCATTGTCAGTCATAACACACTGAACTAAAAAGCACTATCAACAGGGAACATTACATAAATGATTAACTTTTTTCTTTAACGTTTGAATGATTTTTCACATAAATCAGTATTTCATTATAGGATAAGAATGTATTACAGCATGAATCAATGATAAATCCAGCCAGGAGGCCTTTCTGTGTGGAGTTTGTATTTTCCCTGTGTTGTTTTTGGTTTCCTCTGGATTTCCCCCTCAATAATTATATGTGAATATGAATGTGGGCAAGTGTGTCATCCCTGTGATGGACTAGCCATCTCTCCAGGGTGTTTGCCTGCCTACGATCAGGATGCTGGGAAAGGCTCTAGCCTCCCCACTACTCGATAAACGCTTTGGAAAATGGATGGATGGATGCACAGCACTTTAAGGATTCTAGTCCTGCCACTCTTCCTTACCCACCTATCTGTCTCCCTGATTCATGTTTCAAATAAAAATCGCTCTAAAGCCATCCCGATTTACCAGATGACTGAAAAAAATGTACTAAGAGAGACTAAAAATAGGACAGCTGGTTCGGCTTTCAGATGAAATTGTAATTTGTTGTGTTTGGAATAATTAGTATTTTATTTAATTGTAAATATTCTGCTACGATTTATTTCATTTTAATTTCTGCAGAAATGCACAGTTTGCCATCATTCTGATTTGTGCTTTTATCAGTTTTGAAAGCAGCGTGTTAGCATTCGAAAAATGTGCTAATATATAATGTTTTGCGGATGGTGAAGTATGAATGACAAAAGTGTTCATGGATTTTGGAAAATCTTGTTATTGAACGCATTTTGTGTGGAAGCACTGAAAAAATAGTTGGCTTGGTCCACATAGACTTCTGTTTCGCTAAATATGTTTTTAGCAATATCTATACAAGTGTTTTTCCTCTTCTTTTTTTTTCTGAGCTTAACTAGAAATGCACATTCACTATAGTCAATTTTTATGACTTTTCCAGGCCGGAAAGTCACAATTCTCTGACAGTAAGAGCCATGAAGAGTGCTGTGAGCATTATGGTTTGAAAAAGAGTATGTAATATGTGCTTGCTTGCTTCTTGATCGTCATCTCAATTGTCTCCACTGGACTTCTAAATGGATTTAAAAAGCACACATAATTCCCTTTACAAAATAAGTGTTTCTACTTCAGTACAATGTGTTTGCTTATTGCATCCCACACTGTATATTATGTCTACCGACACTCCATTTGAAGCTGTCAAAAGGATTATGTGCAGCTTGTTTACTACATAAACATATTACAACCCGTTTATGCACATTATGTGTACTTTGTATATTTTTCTTTCTGTAGGTCCATTTAAATGGATCAATTATAATTATTTTAAGTACTCTGCACATTTTATAGACTGTGGAGTATATATTATGTATAATGTATCTGTAAAAACTCCAGGGATTGGACCATGCACTGTATTTTAACCCATCATTAAACTGGAGTAGGCTACGCTACACAGTGAAGTGACAAAAACGTTATTTACTTTAATATTTTGATGTGCCACTTGAATTCTGGCATCAAAATTAGACTCAATTACTAATAACTAAAATGTATTAATTGGGTTAAGGAATTAAATTCGATCCCCTTCAATAAATCTAATACAGTAAACCATCATATCTAAATGTATATTCACACCACAGTGGACCAGTACCAAAACAGAACTTTATAACCCCATGAAAATATTTTAAATATGATAAAAAAAAGATGACCGCAAGCAAATTAATAATTTAGAGACAAAATTTTAATAGACAGCTGGACAAAATGTACATTTCAGTTTCATCTGGGTCGCTCTTCAGTTGATGTTTTCAAGTCCCTGTGAAAACAACCAACAAAGAAAAATATTACAACACCGGCTTAGGTGGGAAAATATTGTCAGTACTGATACATATTTACACTAGCTAATACAAGGTTTTAATTATAACCTTGGCTCGGTAATGTTCACCACTTCCAGACAGTCTCTTGTCTCTCTCCATCAAATACCAGTGATAGGGAACCCGTGCAATCCGCTTTTCCTAGTTGTTAAACAACAAATGGATTAAATGCTGCAGACATCACAAATACAAGGGCATACAGAAATATCTGACAAATGTCAAGTTAAAAAAAAACGTTCTAAGTATTGAAAGATTCCCTAAAGCGTATACTTAATGACTAGAGAGTGATAAAACATGTTCATCATTATCACTCACCTTTCCACCGTTTGTGAACTTCTGGATTTGAGCAGTTGCAACACCGGGAATGATCAGACAAACTGTCATAATAGCAAAACCGGGCAATATCTCATACCACATGATTGTGGTGATATATGAGTGTTAAAAACACAAAGAAATTGTTGAAGCGGCCGCGTTTTATTTAATGTTTTCCCCCCAAAAAAAACAAATCTTGCAAAATTGTCGTTTACATGGACCAAAATGTCTGACCTTATGACGGTCACATAAACAACTTCCGAGAAGTGTATAATTCACTTCCGCGTGTGTAAACCTTGCCTGTAATACTGCAGCGCCGCATTGTGGCTCTTGCTTTAAAAACAACTTAATTTACTACTTGGGTCATGCGTAGCTCAAAAAGACGTTTCTGATCATTTTAAACAATATAACATAAACTAAAGGGTTGGGAGAATCTCAGGAAAGTCTAGTCTAGTCTGTAAGAGCTACTTGAGTGAGAGAAAAACAAAAACAAACAAATAATAATATCTAAATATTAATGCAAATAAATAAAATAATAAGGCCTTGCTATTTCACAAAATATTAAATAAATAAACGATTTAACTTATTTTTGTTTGTACTGTAACTATATAGTTTTCTAATTCTTGCTATTGATATTGCACCGTACCTCTTTGTTTGACATGCCAGAAAATATGATGTTTCTGGTTGCAGTAAACAATGAACAATTTACATGTCTTGGTTAAACATGGATTGTAAAACTTTCATCTTAAATTAGTTCATGCTTACGTTAATTAGGTAACAACCAGGCCTTTCTAAAATTAAGTTCCAAAAAACTTTTACTTTTTATGTGGTAACATTTGTTTGTAATAAAGATGTAATTAAGAAACGTGTATATAGTATGAAATACCTCAACACAAGGAAACGAAACCAGGAGAGATGGCACCAATTACAGAGGCAAATTCTCCTATTAAAATTATCCATAACTGTTATCCGATAAATCATAAACTTGCTCAATTTAACAGTAGTATTTCACCCAATTGCTCTTTTTGCCTTCAGTATGAAGAGACTATTAATCACTTGTTTTGGGATTGTACTTACTGTAAAATCTTCTGGATTGATTTTTCAAATTTTGTTAAAAAATATTTATATCCAAACTTCTGTATAACCCCCAAAATTGTGTTTTTTGGTTATTCTTTGAAGTTAGACCCTTCTCATTGTAAATGTATTATTAATTTGTTGCTTTACTGTGCTAAATTGTACATTCATTAGTGTAAATTTTCACACACACAAAAAAAGATTTTGATATGTATTTAAACTTGTTAAGAAATTCTGATAATTCTATTGCATGTAAGACTATTTCATGGTGTACATCCTTTAAGCTAGCTTAATTTGCTTTATTGTTTGTAACCCTTATTGTTCTTTGTTCTTTGTAATTGTAATTGTTGTTCTCTTGCATATTAAAAAAAAAAGAAAAAAAAAGAGGCAAATTCTTTGAGGGACACACAGGGAAATTAAAAATGTGAAATAAATCCATCCTAAGTCATTAAATACCACTGAGAATTCAACAACTGCCCCATCAAAGGGATCCCCATGTCAAACCAAGTTTTAAAAAATATACACTTAGGCTTAGGCTATACAAAATATTAAAATTATTGTGAAAAGTTAACGCTCCTTGTCCTTTAAGCGACTCTTTGCGTCATAAGCCGTAGCCAATCAGAGGCGCCTGCTGGTGTTACGGAGAAACAACTGCGGAAAGTTGGGGGCACTAGATAGCAAACACGACTCATAACAACAAGAAACATAACGAAGTCAGACATCGGTGTAAAAGTTGGCAAGGGATCATGAAGGAGGACAAGGAAAACACGCGTCCCAGAGAAAAGAAATTGGAAATAAAATGTGATGAAAACGAAAAAGCTGAGAAGCCAAATAAAGAGAAGAAGGAGGCTATGACAAAGGTAGTTAGTTAGCAGGCTAGCTGGCTACATTCCTGCTACAAATAATCTACGAACAAAGCAGCTTGGCGCTTTCATTTGAAATACTATAAATTACTGTTTGTGGCTGTATTTGTATCAAAATATTTACACATTAGTCGCTGTTTGATATTTGACATGCCTGAACATACTTACAGTCTGGTTAGCAAATCCTCCTGTCAAAGTTTCCAGTCACTGCGGGGATTTGGCATTATAGTACAGAAGAATTATATAAAACTATTCATTGGCATATAAAGTAAAATAGACATGATTTTATTCCAACATGTTATGTTAACAACTCTTACTCTTCCACCCTTAACCACGCAGACTTTTGTGTCATATGGTTAATACAGTGTATAAAAAGATGCGTGTATAAAATGTATGTAAGTCATTCCAATATTGTTCCCCCAATTATTTTAGATTGTGATTCGACGTCTGCCTCCAAGTCTAACTAAAGAAGACTTAGAGGAACAACTGCAGCCTCTTCCAGAGCTGGATTACCTGGAGTTTTTCTCTAGTGATACTAGGTTTGTAGATGCTGCATTTCATAAAAGAAAGCAGAAAAGTGAAACAAATAAAATGTATTTTATGGCTTATCAAGGTGTTTGTTTATTTGCAGTCTTTTCCCTCATCTGTTTGCAAGAGCATATCTGAATTTCAAAAATCAAGATGACATAGTTCTCTTCAGAGACCGTTTTGATGGCTACGTCTTCATTGATACTCGAGGTTTGGCTCTTATGTCATTACTATTTCTAGCATTCACTGTTTACTCTGTAGGCAAGGCAACAGTTAGTTGACCAATGTGATGTAGACCTTTTTAAACATACAAACAGCACAAGAAAAACATTACAAACCAATATTATACCGCACAGAGACATCTGACCACGCAACATAAAATGACAATATCACTAAAAGTAACACTAATCAGTTGTTTTAGGAATCAAAGCTTTGCAATGTTGTACCGTAATTATTCTCTAGATTTCTAATAATTCATTATTATTACACATTTGTTATGCTTCAGACTGAGATGTTTTCTATACTGGTGAACTTCTCTTACAGTAAAACCTGTTTTTGTTTTGCATATCATAGGACAAGAATATCCAGCCATTGTTGAGTTTGCACCGTTCCAGAAAGTTGCTAAGAAAAGGAGCAAGAAGAAGGATGCCAAAAGTGGAACAATTGAAGATGGTAAAATATAGTTGTCCCTTTGTTTGTAATCATTGCAAACAATGGTTAACATGGGGAAAATGTTAGTCACCATAAAATCTAATTTGACAATTCTTATTATTTATGGTATATTGCAGTGCTTATTATAAATGATCTGTCCATCTGCATAATTTTTTATTAATGTGCCCTTGTAATATTCATTCAAACACATTAAAGTCCTTGTTTGTCATTAAGCCTTGTCTGTGAAACTGGGGGCAAATTTGTTTCTCATTCGAGAAGCCGCTTCAGTTGCATGTACATCACAATGGGGAGAAAAGATGATTTTCTGATTGTGTCGAATTTCCGATTCAAGCTGACTCATACCTTTTTCTTATTAGATGCTGATTACAAAAAGTTTTTGGAGTTCTACAATGGTGATGAGGAAAAATTTCCTTCCAATCCTGAGACTTTACTTGAGGAAATAGAGGCTAGGACAAAAGAACTCAGTGGTGAGTTTCAGCACAAAAGTATGGAAACTTGTTTCCGCCATGGAATAAAACAAATACAAAAGTTAATTGCGAGATATTACGCAATTTTATATAACTCAGAATTGTGAGTTTAAATCTCACAATTCTGATAAAAAAAGAAGTACACTCGCAATTGTGAGAAAAAAAGTAGCAATTACCTTTTGCATTGAAACAACTTGATATAGTTTTCACTCTTCATTTGAAATAATTTTTTACAAAATGTTCTTTCCCCAGCTAAAAAAACAACACCCCTCTTGGACTTCCTTAAGAATAAACAGGTAAAGTGAGGGTGTAATATTTACTGATGTAATTGCATACTTCATTAGCCTGTCACCAGTTAATTTGGTTTCCATACATATAATATGCCATACTGTATGTGTAGTGTGTTTATGTACTCTCATCCTGTCTTTCCCAGAGAATTAGAGAAGAGAGGAAAGAAGAGAGGAGACGGAGAGAGCTAGAACGCAAACGCTTGCGAGATGAAGAACGGCGTAAGTGGAGAGAGGAGGACAGAAGAAAAAGAAAAGAGACTGAGAAATTGAAAAAAGGAGAAAAGGCATCTGATAAGGATAAGGACCAACCTAAAGATGAACAGCCAAAAATCAAGGTTTGTAATTATGAAAATATTAACTTCCTTGTTTCATTATTATAGTTTCATTATTAAAAGAACACAACTTTATGTATGTATATGCACAAAAGTGTGGGGTCAGTTAGAAAAATTAAACAGTAATAACAGTAAAACGGAGTTAAAACAGTAATATTGTGAAATATTATTACAATTTAAAATAGCTGTTTCTATTTAAGCATATAGAATAAAATGTAATTTATTCCTGTAATGGCAAAGCTGAATTTTCAGCACAATGTCACACGATCCTTCAGAAATCATTCTAATATCCTGATTCAATTCTCAAGAAACATTTCTTATTTTTATCAATATTGAAAACAGCTGTGCTGCTTGATATTTTTGTGGAAACCGTGATGAATTTTGATATCTTTTGTAAGATTTGTAAGGTCTTCACTGTCACTTTTAACCAATTTAATGCATCCTTGCTGAATAAAAGTATTCATTTCCTTCTAAAAAAGTTTTGCTGACCTCAACTTTTGAACAGTAATGTAAACACCTGTTGTTTTGTCTTTCAGCTCTTAAGAAAACCAGAGAAAGCAGACAATGGTGATACTGAGAAGCCAAAAGACAAGCCTAAGAAACAAGACAGAGAGAAACAGAAGGAAGATCGACCTCCTGGAGGAGGAGAGATGAAGAAGCGACAGAATGGTGAACACAGAGAGGAGAAGGGGGGCAAGTAAGTTTGGTTACACTCGACACTAGCGCTAGATGAAAAACATTCCCAGCCTTACTCGACCCATCTTTGGCATTCCAAGTCTTCCCCTTTCATTATCACAATCTCAATCTGCTTTGTCATGCAGATCAGAGGATAGTGGCCATAAAGATTACAGAGATCGTGATGGAGACCGAGAAAGAGACCGGGACAGAGACAGAGACCGAGACCGAGAGCGAAGACAGAAAGAAAAAGAACGTATCAGAAGGCAGGATGAGGAACGGAGGAGGAGAAGGGACCGTCAGGATGGAGAAAACACCTATAAAAAGAGAGAGGACGAAGGGAAGAGGGACAAGGAGCGTGTTTGGGAGAAAAGAAAGAATGAAAATACTGGAGAGTCCTCAGTTAATGCTCATCCTGAAAAGCCATCGAAGGACAACAGAAGAGAAGACAGTTCCAGAAAGGACCGTCTGAGAAATAAGGTACTTGCTCTTTTTTATGATACTTCATCACTGATTTAATTTACATATGGCTAAAAATTCATTTTACATTTCTGCCTTAGGATCGGCCTGCTATTCAGTTGTACCAGCCTGGGGCAAGGAACCGTACCCGGGGAGGAGGAACAGGAGGAGAGGCAGCGGACAGGAGGGCTGAGCGGGAGTCCAAGAGTACTCAAGAGAAAGTGGCTGAGTGAGGAAGCAGCTCTGCTAGCATGAAATGATGTCTCAAGAGAAAAGGGGCTGTGTTCTAATCAGGACAAACACCTTAAAAACATGGTGCTGCCAGCAAAAGAAATCCCCACACATTAAAAAAAAACAACTAAAAAACTCGTCACTGACACGAGAGCACATACCTGTTGCCCTCCAGTGCCTGAATGAGCCCCTAAAGTTCCTGTTCATGAGCAAGGCAAGTCCTAACCGACGGTTAGATTTGAGAAACGGGGCAAAACCACGAGAGAAGCCAAAGTGATCGGACCATGATAACTCAAAGTGGCCTTACTTTTGGTACACAGCCAAACTTGTTTTACTTCAACTGCTTTTCGGTTTCATAGTTTATAAAAGGTCTGATCTGGCTTGCTCAATATTTTTCGCTGTTCCGCTTTAGAAAGATCTTTCGCGCCTTACCTGAACCCTTCTATCTGGTATCGTACAGTGCATTTCACTTCAGACAATCAGTAATGAATTTGTGTTCTTGGAGCATGGATTGTAGCCTGCAGCCATTTCTGTTCTGATTAGGGATTGGTCAGGTGGGAAAAGAGCCATGCTTTATGATGCTGATGCCTTGATCACTGTTAGTTATTATCTGCAAGTCGACTAAATTATATGCAAAAACAGATGTGGCCTTTTATAGTTTTGGAATTGAAGCATATCCTACCACTCAGAAAAATGCATCCTCTGGTTAGCCTGGTTTGGAAACTGTCACATGTGCTCTCATCCAAATGTATGTTCCATTGTAACTCAAAACACAGCTTGTTTTCCTTTTATAGTTGCAGCTTTGTCAAAATGTGAAGAGAAAAGACAATAAATGAACCAACCTATGTGTTACTTCAAGTGTTTTGTTTGATTTATTATATTTCTTTGGTCATTTTTTTATTTTTATTCCACGAAATAGGTGCCTTTTTTTTGTTGAAAAGTAAATTTCTATAAGATTTTAAACATTCTATCAGACAGATATCTTCAAGTGTTAATTGCAATTACCTCTCACACTAAATGTGTAATTTAATATTTAGATATATAGAAATATAGCTAATACTTTAACCTGCCGTGTGCCACTCTCCACGTATGAGGACATATTTTAGGGAATTTCTCTGACACCATACATGTCACAGTTTTAAGTCTAGATGTCCTGTAAAGAGCACATTCAGGCCTTTTCAGAGATACCATTTATTTTGAGGTTTCACCATGACAACAACTTCTTGGTCTTTAAAATGACTGAATGATCAAATGTAGCACTTATGGAAATATGATAATATTTAGTAATTTACCATTTAAATCTGACTCTTTCGGTTTTTTGTTATAAATCAACATCTCAGGAAAATGTTATGGGTTATTTAAATCAAAATACGATATTCTGTTATGAAACAGGGCATTGATTTCATAAATGTCCACTGTAGAGGACACCGGGACTTAAATCATGTTTATCAGGCATTTTAGGAGACAAGTGAATAGGGAAATAATCTATTCTACATATCAATATTCCTATAAAATATTAGATATTATTATGAAAATGTTGCCAACTATTACTGTACTAATAATAATACTGTACTATTATTACACTTCTATTTTTCATTACATGTTGCTCCAAGAACACATTAATATGCAAATTACTGACAGTGTATAGATTCATTACATTGAATGGGAAAAGCCATTTATGGCCATTTTACCCACATATTGCTTAAAGTAAAATGGTTTATCAATTAACTCCGTTCAACAATGTAATGACATGAAAAAAATACTTTTCCCCCTGGGTCTTAGGAGGTTAAAGTTGAAACACCCTGTGCTTGATGTAATTTTTTGAGAAATAATTTAATGCTGATTTTGCTGATTTTTATATATTAAGTTTCAGTTATTTGTTTACTGTACAAAATCACAGTAGCAATGTTGACAGAAGCCTAATACAATACAACAAATTGATAAAAAAAGAGAACATACACTTTTGAGATGAACAGTGATCTATGTTTGTATTGAAGTATAAAAGAAACTTTGGTGTCAGTTTTTCCATTGTTTATGTCATCGTTTGTTTGCACATATATTCATGAGGGAGGGACATAAAATGCATCTTTTTCGTGGAATGACCCTGAGGTTTTAAGGTTTTAAAAAGACCCCTCTTTGGAAAACAGCATACAGTTGCTGAAATATCAGCATTACGCAGTTGCTCCGTGGAGCCACTGGTCGTCGCTGTGATGTAAAGGAGTAGGTCTGTTCGTGACTCGGATATACAGCGCTTGCGTTTCCCATGGTTCCTTCTCTTCGACTACCGCCATAGTGGTGAACGGATTGCGATCCACGAAATGGTAAGCGAGAATCATAAAACATCGTCCAACAAGTAACTCTTTTTCTGCCCATCTCTTCTGTTTTGTATATAAGTTGAAGTCCTTAGTTGGTGGAATGTAATATTGAACATATAATTGTTTGATGAGTAATGAAACATCTCATTGAAGATGAGTCGCAAGATGGCTAACTTCAGCCATTGCAGATTGTATGACTGTGCTTCACATTTGTATTCCAGGCGTCACACAAGACCTTCAGAATCAAACGCTTCCTCGCCAAGAAGCAGAAGCAGAACAGGCCAATCCCACAGTGGATTAGGATGAAAACTGGCAACAAGATCCGGTAAAGTGACATGGTTGTGCAGTAGTGGTTATATGCCGCTGTATTGAACTGCTAAACTACACTCGCGACTAGTCCAAGTAGTCCCTGTTTTCTTCTGTAGTTTATAGTAGCCAAACGAAAGCAGGACGCAATTACAGTGCTAAATTTTGTGGGAGTACTGCCATTATCCTGCTGAGAGCATCATCTGCGGTAGAGTCATGAGTACTGTCATCTCCCATATGACACGAATGCTCTGTTGTGGATACATATTTCATAGGATTATAAGTTGTTAAAGCTAAATGTCCCCATTAGACATGTAAATGCGCATTTAAGCAACTTTTGCTTGTTTGTTATCAGTACTTTTGTTGCTTCTATGTTGTCAATGCGTTTAAGTAATACAATTAGTGACTTAATTTAAACCTGCATTTGATTTGGTTAGCTTCCCACTCTTAAAATTGTAAACCCTCCTATTCATGGTTTTCTTAGCCATGCAATTGTTGGTTTTTAGAGCAGTGCATGTTACAAGAAAAACCTTGATTCTAATGTAATTCCATTTTAAATGGTTGGTTTTCTGTGTGATGCTTAATATTTGCAAATCTCTTTGCAGATACAACTCCAAGAGGAGACACTGGAGAAGGACCAAGCTGGGCTTGTAAACACAAGATTTACTTCAGCATCCCCCTCCATCTGTTCTTTGCCAGGACCACCAACTCCTCTAGCTGGAGGGAAGCCATGCTATCTGGAACAGCAGACTCTCTTTTGTACAGATATTCTGGTTATGTCCTTGCTAAATAAAAGATTTGTCATCGAACCAGAATTATGTGGGTCTTTCTGTTTTGTGTAAACTTCAACTTTGGCATTTAGTATATTCCTGTGGGAAAGTTGTCCTGCACAAGAATTAGGTTTTGTACCAATACACACTTAAATAATCTTTCTCTGAGCTTGTAGGCTCATACTTGGGATAAACAGGTTTTGTTTGTTTAAAAAAAAAAATGTTGCCAGAATTTGTTCCTTGCAATTTGGTTTATTAATGTTACAGTTCATAACACACAGCACTGTTATCAGGTTAAGTAGTTGCTATATTACCATGCAAATCTTGTTCCGATTAAACATTTCAAGTGTATAACTGTATTGTCCTACTTTTGGTCTTAAAGCATCACATCTTTTCAAGCAGACCAACATTGTACAACAGCCTCCTAAATGATGTGAATCGCTGTCGTGTAATTCCTCCTGAGCCGTCCACCTCGTCTCTATTTGCTTGAGTATGTACTTCATCTGCTTGTGCTTGACCTGCACTGTTATTCATATTCAAATGCCCTATGGAGTATTCATCATCCCAGGCTCCCAGAAGCTCCTTCATTTCTCTTGGTGCGTTGTTTTTAAGATACTGCCATGCTCTTTTCCCACTGTAGTCCATGATGTCTAGGTTGGCACTGAATGCGCCAACCAAAATCTTCACCACCATGTACTGGTCATGCATGGCAGCCAAATGGAGAGGTGTCAGACCTCCACTGCCTCTCAAATTCACATTCACTGACAGCCTCTCTTTTTCAGCATGCCTGAGAAGCTTGATCAGTGTCTCATCCTTTCCATTTTTGGCCAACCAGTGGAGAGCCGTAAAACCACTTATGAAGTCTTTTCTGCTCAATAAACTGGGATCTTCAGCGAGAAATTCCACCATAGTGTCATAATGCCCATCCACAACAGAGAGCATCCACGCGTGCTCCATCGGATCCAACGCCCAGAGCGCGCTGCTGTTCACCGTGTCGCCGTTCGTTTCCTCCTCCTCTTCTTTTGACGATTTGTGTTTGGATGATAAAATACTTGACAATCCAGATTTGTTATTCAGAAACAGCTCTTTTAAATACTTCTTACGCATAGCGGGAGTGAGGGAGCCCTTGTCCGAAGCGTCAACGGAGAGTCTGCGGGAGGCGCTGCTGCCCGGTTCGCAGACATCCAGCTGTTTTTGGAGTCTGGATCTGCGCGAGGAGGCGCTGAGCGCAGGAGACACGGGTCGAGCACCATGTCTTGAGAATCTCTCTTCAAGATTTGAGCGGAACTGGCTTGTTATCCTGTTTGTAGGGCAATCTGAATTACTTCCATTATTGCCTGGGGCTTTACAGTCTGAATCTGGTTCTTCTGAGGGCAGTGCTGCTTCTCCCACAGGGGTATTTAAATGTTCCTCAGACCTGATGAGCCCACTGCTGCTCCCCTCATACATATTGTCAGGTCCCCGGGAAGTTATTTAGATAAGATCCAAATTGAAGAGGCTTACATAACCAGAAAAAACCATCTTCCTTGTATTCACTCCTCTAGGCTATAAATGTTCAAATCTGGGTGGGGAAAAGGAGTATAACATGCGTAAATAGAATAAGATGACTCACTATCTAAATAAGTTTAATAATTGTTATTTAAAAGGAAAACAACACTGGCTATTTAAGCAACATTAATGTTTTTGTTTTCTCTCGGGGGAAAAACGAGCACTTCTTCCTCATTTCATTTGTGTTCCTCTTTTTACGTTTGCTTTTAAAACAAAGCATTCACATTAATGACTATTTTACATATAGGCCTATACAATATCATATTATTCAATCTTTGAATCTATAAGCTCATAGTTTAGTTTATACGTTTAATAAATTCAATGGTCGATTAAAGTCGGAAAAATAAAATTACATCGATTATTATCGTTTCTCCTCATAATGCTTTACGAGTATTCGCTATTAGTTTTATTGATAAGTTTAAGTGAATCTAACCTGTATCTCAGGTAACTCATCAGAGATTCCGACTCACCTGTTGTCCGCACACAGCTTTTCAAAGTAGACTATTGTTCTCTCGTCCCTCTGAATAAAGCTGCTATGCACGGTTCAACCAAGTAGGTTTATTGGGCTTCACAAACATTTGAACGCTTAGTTAAACGACAAAATGTCCTTTCTACGAGTCAGAAAATGAGTTCTGTGAGCTAACCGAAACTACTCTCAGTGGCCATTTCCGACGTACAAACCCTCCCCTTCATAAAGTCTAAAGTTCAAATACCACTGTCTAAATCAACACTTGTCTTCAAACCCACGACACTTGTGACCATTCAGCTGACCGATTGAACCGAGACGGAAGTTAATTCAATAATGATTTAAAATAAAATAAAATACAAATAATTTCAAATCTATTTTATAGGCCAGGCTACTTTATAAAATGTTACGTTATAGTTTTCAAATAAATCACATTCAATCAACAACATTACCATCATAATATTCATAAAAATTAATATGAAACATTTAGAATATACGTCATAACACGATGCAATGACATAATATAACGAAAGTAAAATGGGTTTAAATGGGTTTCGGAAATTTTTACTATGACTTAGCTACTATTAAACGGTTAGACCTACGTTCCACATTTGCATTCAAATCTTTACTTCTTTTAAAAATCGAATAATTAAGATATAATCTGTGAAAAGTGCCATTCAGCATCCTTTACTATAGTTATTAGACCTGTGGAAACATGCGTTGTAGCTGTTGAGCTGAAGATGAAGAAGACTGTACCATTTAATGAAATATGGGGGTCGTGTTGTGGCACTATGTATTTATTATTATGAGTTTTCTGAACGCTGTACGCATCAAACTACGTGTATGTTGCATATGGGCTAATTCCTAAATTATCACAATTAAAAATTGTCCTATAACAAAATAACAGTATGGCATCAGTCATGAATGGTACAGTCCATCGTATCTGAGTTCGTCGCCGTAGCTTCACTCTGCGCGCTGCTGCAGTTTCCTGTGAACGGTTGATGCAGGAGAGAACCATGGCGGCCACTGAGATAGCGCGACAAGCGGTAAGAGCTCTGTCTTATTACAACGATGTGCTCTCGGGTTACCTAACTAGACTGACGAATTTGTACCAGTTATTTTGCCGGTGTAACATACAGTATATATAACAAAATAGCTTTCGCTAATAATCTATTCGTGAACGTGATGGCCCATTATCAACAAACCAATCAATAATACAGTATTTAAAACAGCTGGTGTTGTTTATGTAAATTATTCGAATATATAATCACGTTTTTGTTGCATATTTTAAATTATACTTTTATCGCCACGCAGCTGTTTTGGGGGAAATGGCTTGATGTTGAGGGCCAACAATAACGGACGATCATCTCGGTTTGAAGTGACCACGACTGATGAATTATCATAACCAACGGTTTAAAAAAATAAATAAAACGCGTTCTCGAGCGTCAATGTGTTGTGAAATCCATTTAATTCTAGCGCGTCCAATACCGTTATTTTTAATTGTATTAGTATCATTATGCTCGCTGGGCGTTGTCTATTATGAAGTATTTCGTACATTCATGTCAGAAACTGACATGCTAAACCTTTTTATTTTGTAGCAGCTTATGTTCTGTGCATTCTGACATCTCCATTGTGAGTACATCTCTAGTGAGCAGGCTCGAGACTGAGCTCAAGCTGTTAGTTGTAATAAATGACGTTTAAATCAGTCTTTACTATTCAAACCAGGGGTTTGAACCAGTATTTTCTGGTTACAGAGCAGCCAGTGGGGTGTTGCAGTCATGATGACCCCCCTTTGGACTCCTTACAGTTGTCTGGTTTTGGAATGTTGCACATGTGGGTCAGATTGTGACTGTTTGTTCAGTCAATAAGATGCTCTCACAGTCTGGCTTCTCTTAGTTGCCTGTTTTATATTTATTTAAATGTGCATTTCGTCGCTAATGTTAATGGTTCCACAGTAATCCTCATAACAGAACTGATCATCTGCTTTGGTTCATTTCCCCGAAAAGTATGTGCTTTTGATTGCCTTTCATTGCAGTTTAACTTAATGAAATGTTTCCAGTTGGATAATGATAATAATAACTTTATTACATTAGACCTGTGCTGACTGAATGCTCACCCTTCCTTTTTGTTAGTGTTATTTTAGCAGAAATCAAATTAATTGGCATGTTCATTCTGCTCATCGCATAGGTCACACAAATGCAACCCCCCCCCCCCCCCCCACACACACACACACACACACACACTAAAGGATATGCTGTAAAATGTGGGCAGACAGCCTTTCCTGCCAGAGTTTTTGCAGGCCAGGTGGCAGACCTGTGTGAACAATGGTAGAGGAAATGCTGAAGACTAATATGGCCGAGATTTGACATTTGTGTTACGTTATTTACAACCGATTTGTTGCACAGATACCTGTATTACATGATAACGTTAACATTTGTCTGTGACTGCAAATGGTTTACGTGTGTGTTTGCCTAAATGTGGTTTCGGCTGTTGAGATCAGACAGGAAAGAGGAAGTGCACAGAGCTGAACCTTCGAGATCTGCACTACAGTATTACAATTTATGTCAAAGAGCTTACCTAGGTTATGTGTTTGAATGTTGCGTACCTTTTACGTACTAAAGTGATTGTTTCTTTTTGGCACTCTCATGAATCTAGGTGCTTACAAATACTTTCCATTGCTGACAGTGAGAAACCCTTCAAAGGATCTGTATTGGTGAAAGTTGTCTTGCTTGATATGGTTTGCTTTTTTCATCTTGTTTTAGGGAGAGGGTGCACGTGCCGTCCCTCTTGCTGGTCATGTTGGCTTCGACAGCATGCCAGACCAGCTGGTCAACAAGTCCGTCAACCATGGCTTCTGCTTCAATATCCTCTGTGTGGGTGAGTGTGTCGTGTAGAAGCTCCTTTTTTCCTTGGGGCGAAACTAACCATTTGCTTCAGTGTATGTCACACCCCTTCACTGTGAACGCATACTGATTCTGTCCTGTGACCCACTTACTAAATACTGATGCACTGATGGAGAGCAGTTGCAGGAACTTGAGATTTGATTTGATTCATATCCTGATTTCATGTGCTGATTGGAGATTATAAATCTTCACTAACTTTGCCTCTAAAAACAGTTATCAAAAAATAGGGGAAATCGTCTTTAAATTATACATTTATGCATGTTATTTGTTATGGCAGTGTTGTATTTTACTGACCTGGGCTGTGTTTCCCAAAAGCATCGTAAGTCTAAGTAGATCATAAAAACATTACCACCAATGCTCTCTACGATCAACTTGGCTTACAATGCTTTTGGAAAACACCGGTCAGTAAAACATACTACAGACACGCCTTCTAGGAGAAATAGAGTAGCCTGTGTCATTTCAGATCTGTCCCAGTAAGTTATAATGATAAATGTTGTGGGAGTAAGTCTTAACCAGGTGCATGCATGTGTGTGTTAGTTTGGCAGAGAGGCTGTGCCATCTGAATTCGCTTCTTAAATCCAGATGTTGTTTAGATTGGACCAGCCGCAGCGCTGGTGTCTGTATTTCAGTTCAAAGTTGTTTAACGTTGTACGGGTGTAATGTTGTGGTAAGATTTTACAAGAAGGATGATGTTCGCACAAAGCAATAATAATGCATTGGGTAATTGAATGTAGAGGAAGTCAGACCTTTACTTAAGGCAGAGTCTAAGACTGATGCAGTGTGCAGGCGCACCCTTCTTTTTAGTAACAGGTCAGTGATGTCATCGGGCTAAACCTGTATTAGTTTTAACACTTTAACTGGTAACATACCAGAAAAAAACGATCATTGGTTTGATTCCCAGGGATGAATTGATCAAATGTTTTGTCTAAAATGCAGTGTATTCATTTAAATACATAAAACGCAAACAGGTAAGTATTATGTTAAATAAATGTTCAGTATTAAAAATCAACATTGTAGTATATTTTATTTTTAAACGGTTGCTTATTTGTGAATTTACAATTATATTACAATTATACAATTATAAAAGTTATTTACACTTACCCCGGCCACTTTTTATTATGTACAGAAAGATAGTATATCGGGTTGGACCCCTTTTTGCCTTAACTGCCTTGATTTTTCGTGGCATAGATTCAGCAAGCTCCTGGACACATTCCTCAGAGATTTTGGTCCATATTACCCTGATGGCATCATGCAGTTGCTGCAGATTTGTCGGCTGCATGTCCATGATGCAAATCTCGTTCCACCACATCCCAAAGGTTTTCTGTTGGATTGAAATCTGGTGACTGTGGAGGTGATTTGAGTATAGTGAACTCATTGCCATGTTAAAGAAACCAGTTTGAGATGATCTGAACTGTGTGACATGGCGTGTTTTTCTGCTGGAAGTAGCCGTTAAAAGATGGGTAAAGGGATTGACATGGTCAGCAACAATACTCAGGTGTAGGCTGTGGCGTTTAAACAATGCTTAAGAAGATGCTCTTCCACATACCTCGGTTATAATGAGTGGTCATTTGAGTTACTGTTGCCTTTCTATCAGCTGACCCAGTCTGGCCATTCTCCTCTGACCCCTGACATCAGCAAGGCATTTTCGCACACAGAACTGCCGCTCACTGGATATTTTCTCTTTTTTGGACCATTCTTGTAAACCCTAGAGCTGTTTGTGTGTGGAAATCCCAGAAGATCAGCAGTTTCTGAAATGCTTAGACCAGCCTGTCTGACTGCAACAAAACAAAAACAATAAACCATAAAGAGAGAAACTTTATATGAGAGAGTTCTTAATAATCCTGTCTTAGTTTATTTTGTGGTGTTGACTGCCTGGTTATGCATTTTCACGTACAAAGCATGACAACAGAAACAATGAGTTGCAGCCTTTGGTCAAATATATACAAATATTGAAATGTTTCTGTAAAATTAACAGTATGGTGTGTGAGGTGAGTTTACAGCAAACTGTGAAAAGGCATATGATTCTGTCCCCTAAGTAAGAGCTCGTCAATAACCCAAGTGAAGTTCTAGCTAAATCCTTGCGCTTATGGTACTATGAAGTCTTCATGCTTTTGTTATTCGTTTCGCCTTTGAAATATTTATACGAAGACATTGTTTCAGATTCTTTGTTAGCATGCCCTAAAGTTCAGAGCATCTGCCGGGGCTTTTAGTCCATTTCTGCTAAAGCTCTAAGGATGCGACCACAAAACTCTCTAGAAACTAATATAAAGTGAATTTGGTCTGTTGTCAAGCCTTTCTTCTCTTCATTCCTGATCATTCATATTAAGGTTCAGCTTCAGGTTTAGTGAACACTGAGTACTTTGGCATGCTGTAAATGTCTCGCCGTGATTATCTGGAGAAGAGAGATGTTTGTGATTCATATAACCATCAGCTTTGAATGGGTTGCCTTTCATTCAGTCTCAGGAAATCCATACCTTTTGATAGTCACTGCTAATCAGCATTTGATCTGACTGGGAAATTGCTGCTTTATTTTTAAGCATCAGACCAGGCTTTTTGCCCATGCCTGCCCTGGCCCTGTAGTGAAAACTTTACAGGGGCTCGTGGGAATGGGATCTGCAGGCTGAGTTTATGAAGAAATGGCAAATGTTAGCCATCCATATAATTAACATTCTGGTGGTGTTACATGATGTCCATTTCTACTGTGCTTGTGGTTGTCAGGAGAGCAAGAATAGCCAGGATTGCTGCATGGCTTTTAGACTTTTACACACAGATTATGTGGGTTAAAATATGAAGTGTATGCATCAGCTAAATGGTGCACTTCTGTACTGTGCTGATGTGTGTAATTTTTATGTAAAAAATTCCTTATCCTGTCCCAGTTTTCCAGTTGCTATTACATATCAAACCATGTTTAATTATTTGAGTAGTATGGTGTTATTTTATCTTACAAATCAGGTGGTCTTATTGTAGGGCTGTTTTAAGGTGCTCTATGTAACATTTTTTCAGTAAATATCCAAAAACCACTAGGCCAGTGTTAATATATTTTGTTCAGTTGAGTACTTACAATATCAATGTTTCCAACTATTTGTAAATCATGAGAAAATTGCTATTTTAACCAAGGAACCGGGACGTGTGAGAAAGTCACCTGTCAATTGCGTCATATCTGCGTATTTATAAAAAGATGTTTTCTTAAATATACACATGCATGTGTGTGTATTTATATATACTGTACATAATAATTATACACAGCACACACAGATATATTATGTAAACACAAACTTTTATTTTGGATGCGATTAGTCGCAAGTAATCGTTAAACAGCCCTAGCTTATTGTTTTGTCTTTGTTACAGGGGAGACTGGTTTGGGAAAGTCCACCCTCATGGACACCCTGTTCAACACCAAATTTGAAGGTGAACCTACACAGCACAATCAGCCTGGAGTGCAGCTCAAGTCCAACACTTACGAGCTGCAGGAAAGCAACGTTCGCCTCAAGCTCACTGTGGTCAACACTGTAGGCTTTGGAGATCAGATCAACAAAGAGGATAGGTGAGATCTGCTTGTGATCAAATATTTTTGGGCAAAATTATTTTCATAATAGATAAACCTTAGATGTGTTTTCAGGATCAGCTTTATTTGTCATTGGTCAAAGAACATTAGCCATGTTTCCATCAAAGTAGTGAATTTAACTTATGGTCAAAATTGGAATATTGCATAAAACATATGCGAATAAAGCCTCGTTTCCATCTAGTGAGAAGAAGAGAACAAATTGTCTCTTCCTGATAGACTGGTGCCAAATGTCACTGAGAAAAATGTAAGTTGGCTGCAGTAGGAGTAGCCACTTTGGGTCTTTTTCGTATATAATTTATGGATGCACCGATATGAAAATTTTGGCCGATACCGATAACCGATAATTCTTTATATTTGAAAGCCGATAACCGATATATTGGCCGATAAATCTAAATACAAATTTTAATAAACTTTGAGACCCTGATTACAAAAACAAAAGGCTCACCATTAAAAGCCATGTCCCAAACACTTCAACATAAATCAAACCTATACACTACAGTAGCCTATTTGAACCAGTGTAAGGTTCCTTACCGTAAGGTTTAATTTTTGTTAGCATTAGTTAACCAACAATGAATGAACAATACTTCAACTTTTCGAAGTGATTCCAATTATATTTAGAGCAATTCAAACCCATCATGATGGATAGCGCGTCTGTCTCAGCTGAAGGAAATAATACATTATCTATCGGCTTGACTATATCGGTCAAATTTTCTTATCGGACCAATAACGCTAACATCAAAAATAATCATTTATCGGCCGATAGCGATATGTTGCCGATATATCGTGCATCCCTAATATAATTAACTTGCGCCACAGAGTGCGCAGGTGATACGCAATAAAAGTGGTCATGGCGTCTTGCATTCAGAGGTTGAATGCTGTTTGGGAACGCAGTTGTGTAAAACCGTTATGGTCTTACACATTACGCAAAGACGCATTACTTTTTTGATGCGTATCAAGATTTGGTGCGTGTTTATGTGCATGTTTTTTTTATGTGCATCTTTACATTTTCCATTCGGCTTTTTTTTCTTTTCTTTTTTTAAAATGCGATTATCTCAATGAGCATAAAAATAGGTGGATGGAAACAAAGCTATTGTGATAGATTACTGGCATATTTTTTTAATTGTACAATAATAAATTATTAAACTACATTTCCTGTTACATTAAAATATGGTTCTACATAGGCAAGGCAAGGCAAGTTTATTTGTATAGCACATTTCATACACAGTGGCAATTCAAAGTGCTTTACACAGAAATGAAGTTAAAATAGTTATAATTGAATAAAATAATAATTGAATTAATATAATTGATTAATATAATTGAATACATAGAGCTCGCTACCCTCTAATGCAGTGTTTCTCAACTGTTGGGTCACACTACTGTTTTAAGTGAGTAAAGGAGTAAGTAGTCAAAGAAACATAATGAACAACAACATGCTTAATTCTGTTTTTCTAATGCAAGACTTTTGTTTTGAAAGACGTGTGTTTGTGTGTGTGTGTGTGTGTGTGTGTGTCTGTGTGTGACCCTGGACCACGAAACCAGTCATAAGTCACATGGGTATGTTTATGGCAATAGCCAACAATATGGGTATGGGTCAAAATTATCGATTTTTCTTTTATGCCAAAAATCATTAGGATATTAAGTAAAGCTCATGTTCCATGAAGATATTTTGTAAATTTCCTACTGTAAATGTATATATAAAAAAAGATATTATTAGTAATATGCATTGCTAAGGACTTCATTTGGACAACTTTAAAGGCAATTTTGTGAATATTTAGATTTTTTTTGCACCCTCAGAACCAGATTTTCAAATAGCTGTATCTCGGCCAAATATCCAACTCTAACCAACAATACATCAATGGAAAGCTTATTTATTCAGCTTTCAGGTGATGTATAAAACCCATTTTAAAACATTGACCCGTATGACTGGTTTTGTGGTCCATGGTCACATATATATAAAAACAGGGCTTGACATTAACACCTGCCAAATGTGGGTGGATTTCAGTGATTCGTGTGTCATGTCTTAAAGTAACAGCACCCTAATATACCTGCTGTCAAATAATGAGATATTATGAATATTAAACATTTCTATATGGTAGTTTTTCCCCATGGTATCGATGTCAAAATTGTAACTATTAACTTTGGAAAATCACTAGCCACAGTGGCTGGAGGAGAGCAAAAAAGTTAATGTCAAGCCCTGAATAATGTATATATATATGTATATGTATCATTTAAAGCCCCTGTTTTCTTTGGGACTTTAGAGCCTTTGATGCAATTTTCATAAGAACAAAACAAAAGAGAACTCTGTTGTTCCTGCTTTTCTCAGTTGCTGTCATATGACCCTTTTGTGTGCAGAGCTCATTATAATATAGAGGTTGGATGGTATTATGACATGAGATTCCCCACTTTCAGGTTTCTGATGCCGTAGGCTAAGAATGTGCCAGTTATAAAGATTGTTTTCAGATTCTGCTAAAACAGCATGTTATTAAGCTGAATGCTTGTGACCGGCTTTATTTTACCTAAAGATGGGCTTTCATGGGTCTTAAGCTAGCATATCCAACTATTTATAGATACCCCAACCAGTACCTTTTCCCGTCAAAGCTCACAAAGTTTTATTTTACAGTTCTGTAATAAGCATGAAGCTTATACTATATTAACACTCCTCTTTATTTTAGTGCTACTATTATCTTTTGTGTTTGTGTTGTGCCTCTAAGTACCTTTGAAATATTTCCCCCTCTTTCATTGTTCAATTTGCAGTTACAAGTCTATTGTGGAGTTCATCGATACTCAGTTTGAAGCGTACCTTCAAGAGGAACTGAAGATTAAACGCACTCTACACAGTTATCATGATACACGGATCCATGCATGTCTGTATTTTATCGCTCCCACTGGACACTCGCTAAAGTCCCTTGACTTGGTTACTATGAAGAAGCTAGACAGTAAGGTTGGTGATGCATTTTATTTTTAACAAATGTTTGAACACACTCGGGACTGACAAGTATGATTATATGGTCAATGGTAGAGACATGAAAGTGTTTAATACTGTGGTGTGGTCAATCAAAAAACACATTACTATATGACTACATAATTTTAAAAAATGATAATCTTTACAAAATTAGGAATTACAAAAATCAGCTTTAATTTAATGAAGTTAATGTCTGCTATATGTTGTTTAGCATTATTTACTGTTTCACTGACTGTGCAGAGCAGTTGTTTTAAGATGTGGGTTATTAAGCATTCAGCTGATGGCTATGCCATGTTTAATGTCATTGGATCTGTAAATGGAGTTAGTGAAGGTCAGCTGTGTAATACTGCATTCTGTTTCATCTCTCTCTGTGCTGGACAGACTGTATGAGCAAAGATGCCCTCTTAGATCTGAAGCTGAAACTAACAGTAGCCTCGCATGCTTGAGTAGAGTATCCTGTGTACTCGCACTGTGTCTGAACCTTTTTTTGAAGTGTCTGTGTTAACCTCACAATTCGTTAGTAGTAAATTACAGGAAACAGACAAAGCGTAAAGCTAGTGACCATTCTGACCAAGCTACTGAGAATAGTACTTAGATGTTGGTGTGGGTGGCAGGAGTGTAAAAATTGAGTGATCGGGATCAGAGCACTCCATATGTGCACTTGTGTGGGTGGGAGGTGGGTGGTTGTGTGTGTGTGTGTGTGTGTGTGTGTGTGTGTGTGTTTTTTGCTTGTGTTTGCGTGTGTGTGTGTATGTGATAGAGAGTCATGTGGGAAGAGGGGTGTTTGAATATGAGACCCGAGATTAAAGGAATAATTCATCCAAACCATTAAAAAAAAACACATTTACTAACCCTCATGCTGTTCCCAAACTGTATGTCTTTCTTTTGTGGAACACAAAGGATGAATGTTTGACGTACATCCAGGCCATTCTTTTCTATATAATGAAAATGAATGGGAACTGGGGCTCTCAAGCTACAAAGATGCAAATGTAAATTTTTAAGTGAACTATTGCTTTAAATACCCTCTCTGAATTGGTTTCAAAGTGAATAGCAAATAGCTGCATATGCTGAATTCAACACATCTATCGATACATTGATCAATTGACTAAGGATAAAATCTATCGTTGCGTCGTGTAAAAAAACCTTCACCTATATTTTTTCAAGAGACCCCATTACTTTGACTCTCTCCACATCTTCACGCACTGTCCCTCTATGCATTACCGGCACCAACACGTGCGTTCTCATTTAAACTCACCTGTCAGTGCTTGACAATAAGGACTAGACAGATGCGGAAAGACGGTACTGTCACTGTCCCAAACGGAGCAGTGCTGCACCGTCACAAAGACGTAAAAGAGAAATGATTTAGGAAATTATCACTTAGGATCTGTGTGAGAAGTTTTCTGTGCACACACATCCATAGCGCACACAGAGAGCGAGTTCTCTTTCTCTTCTTTTGAGCTTGAACTGACAAATACAGACAAAATTATGAATCTAATTGTATCGCATACTTTTTTATGTTTGTCAGCAAATCTTGTATTGCTGGTTATGAGACTCAATATCAGATCATGATGAACCGTTCGATTTACACCCCTAGTTTGAGGGCATATTCAGATGTGAGCAGGCTGAGGTTATGTAAGCTTTCACATGGTTCTATAGAGTTCATTTTGATTGGATTAGCTCCTCCTTATTAAAAATGTAAAAAGAGGATATCTATTTGTGTCATTTTCATTTCATTTTTTGTCTGCAGCAGCATCTGCATATAGCATAAAGTAAATTCAGCCTTTTCTGTAATATGTCAGCTATTTATTCAGTTTGCTCAAGCATAAAAGACATGATGAGAGAATCTCAGTGTCTATATTTATCTGGACTCAGCCAGATGTTCTGAGGTAGCTTTCAGTTGCTTGCGTCCAAATTTAGTAATTTACTGCCTGAGTAGTTGAACGTTAGCTATCTGAAGTGGACATATTTACTCACCATAGCCGTGTGAGGTTTTATATGTCAGTATGCACTGAAATCTTCTGTCCACTGCTGTTTCTGGTTGACGTCAACATCTTAAGTCATATTAATATATATTGATTCAATTTCTGATTACAAGTAATCTTTCTCCTATTATATACAGGTGAATATCATCCCCATTATCGCCAAGTCAGATGCCATCTCAAAGAGTGAACTGGCAAAGTTCAAAATCAAGATCACGAGTGAGTTGGTTAGCAATGGTGTCCAGATCTACCAGTTTCCCACCGACGATGAGACTGTGGCAGAGATCAACTCAACCATGAATGTGAGGAGCTTTATGCTAAATGTTATTCATTTGTATTCATTCCTGTTGTTACATGCACTAAACAAGATGTGCTTTTAAAGTGTATTGTAAGTTATTAATATTAATAGACCCTTAACTCTTTAAACTTTAGTGCATAACTCATTCCACACTGTATGTGTTTCGGATATGAGCGATACCTAAAATCATGCTGATAATTGAGAAAAGATGTGCTGCTATGTTTCTATGTCTAAAATCTACTATGTGCTATATAAGATAACAAAATATACTTCTCTAAAGTTTGTTGGTATTATGAAATTAGATAAACAAGATTAAGAATGAATGATGTGTTCCTATTCCACTTGAAATTCTTTTACGTAGTCAATGTACTGTCCTGTTTTGCTTGGAGACAACACAGCCATATTTTATACTTAAGTGCTCGTCCAGTTTGCGTATCACATCGCAGTTTATGTGAGAAAGAGTCCATATGGGGTCCAGCTTTCTTTGCTGTGTTTGCTCACAGGAAATGACACCACAAAAGGGGAGGCATTCTTCATCAATGCACACTCCCAACAACATAGAGCAGGCTGCATGACATCCAATGAATGAATGTCACTTTCACCACACAGCCTGTGCCTGCGGGGTTACTGTGGGGGTCTTCCAGTACTGGTTAACCATTGGAAACAAAGCTAGCTGACCTCAGGACAAATCCCATTTGGTTCAAATGGGATGTGCCCTCATTTCTTTCTCAGTGGTTTTAAACGCTGTTCTTGTCTTGTAAATAGCATCTTAACAAGGTGATTTCTTTACAAGGTCTTCGCTACTGTGAGACGTAGTGCTTCAGTAGGAAGGAGGATACTATATTGTTCCTCATTGTGTTCCTAGTATCTGAGACCAAGACTGATTGATAGACGAGTGCATTTAGTTACATTACTGTTCAAAAGTTTGGGTTTGATTTATTTTTTTGATAACTGATTCATTCATTTTGTGGAAACTGATCAGTTTTTTAGGATTCTTTGACAAATATAAAGTTCAAAAGAACAGGATTTATTTGAAATAAAAATTTTGTTATTTTGTAACATGGCTTTTACTATCACTTTTAATCAATTTAACTAATCCTTGCTGAATAAAAGTATTAATTTCTTTAGGGTTTTTTTGTATTGTCCCCAAACTTTTGAAAGGTAGGTATGTGTAACTAATTTCACTAATATGGATTTAAATGCTGTGTCATCTTGTCTGTTACAGTAAGAATTGAAAATAGACTGCAGTATTTCTGCTAAATTATTTGTTTATGGGATTTTTTTTTTTTTTTTGCTCTGCAGGGTCATTTGCCTTTTGCAGTGGTGGGAAGCACTGAGGAAGTGAAGATTGGGAACAAGATGGTGCGAGCACGCCAGTACCCTTGGGGAACCGTTCAGGGTAAGTTCTGGTCACGTCTTCCAGAGGAAATGACACTGAGCTCTTCCCTCTGTTTGGCCATGGCCTCTTTGTTCAGGACATCCAAACCCATCCCGTCCCTCCCTTTCTGCAGCGTTGTGTCTGGACACTCCCTCTCAGCATACCATCCACTTTCTTGCATATTTTTCACAGAAGGGCAGAATGCTAATGTATTAGGGCTGTCAAAAAGAGAAAACAGCTGTAATTTCAATGTGGCTAACCAGTGTGGAGCCACAGAAAAATTACATCAGGACAGTGCTGATTGGATGATGGCACCAAAATAACACAATCCCAAACCCTTCACTAATGAATATCCTGAGCAGTGATGTGAAAGATTAAACATCTGCTATACACTACAATTTAAGTTTGGGAACAGAATGTTTTTTGATGCATGTTGATGAATGTTACACATGCTTATTGCAATGCCTTTTTCCCTTTTATGAAAAAAGAGGATCTAGAGTACAATGATGTTCATTAGTCATGTTCAATAAGCTGTGCAAGTCCAGCTCACTTCATTCACAATTTGTCCTGTCAGTCTTTATTGATGCGTGTTATATGCATGCAGTGATTTGATGCGTAACATTAGAGCAGCAGTGCTGTGACTGTCCTCAGGCTGTCTGTGACATCACTCTGAATCTCTCTTTCTCTTGCTCTCTCTGTCTCTGTTGGCACATGAGGCTGCGGGGCAGCACACGTGGTATTACTTAATTTAGCTTGCTGCAAGGATGAACTCACTGAGGGAAAAAATGGATATATGTGATGTGTGTGTTTTCATGCACCACTGCTGCTGCATGTCATTCATTTACTCAAGATTTTGGGGCACATAGTTTACTTGAATTGATTAAAGGAACAATTTCTTGGATTAAAACCATGAAGAAAGGGATGCATTTTTATGAAAAAGTACAATAACAACTGCAGGGAATGTTATAGTGTCAATAATACTTGATCACAGCTGCTCAGAGTTATACAAACGGACTGTTAATAGAGGTCATATATGTTTTTCTGAAAGGTTTCCTTGTTTCAGTGGTATAAAATAAGTTCTATAACTGGTCACCATTTCTTTAAAGCATTCTTTTTTTTACAGTCTCCTGTATACACCTACAAGAATTAAAAGAATGCTTAAAGTAGTTTTAGGTGAACCACTCTTATTTGGTACAGTATGCCACGTGAACTAATAATCTGGAACTTTTCCATAAACTACCCATATCTCTAACTTTTAGACTAACTCCACCCTTAAAGGGAATGTAGTAATTAATGTGTGTGGCATGTCCTGGAGGAAGTTATTCCCTTCTTTTTTTCATGTCCCAATAAGACTTAGTGCTCATTTTCCATTGAATATCATGTGTTTTCCAGTGGAGAACGAGAATCACTGTGATTTTGTGAAGCTGCGAGAGATGCTGATCAGGGTCAACATGGAGGACCTGCGAGAGCAGACTCACACTCGCCACTATGAGCTATACCGCCGCTGCAAGCTGGAGGAGATGGGATTCAAAGACACCGACCCCGACAGCAAACCCTTCAGGTGAAGAGAGTCATGATCACACCAACAATCTGGAAATAGTTCTCTATCATTTGTATATAACTTATAGTCTGCATTTACTGGTATAAATTAATGGTTAAATATCTTTTGGATCTGGTTTGTTGTGTTCAGCCTTCAGGAAACATACGAGGCCAAGAGGAATGAGTTCATGGGTGAGCTGCAGAAGAAAGAGGAAGAGATGAGGCAGATGTTTGTCCAGAGAGTCAAAGAAAAGGAGGCAGAGCTGAAAGAGGCAGAAAAAGAGGTTTGTTTGTTTGTTTGCAGGTATAACCAGTAATTTTGTAGCAATTTTGTTATAAAGGTCTCCGAAAGTGTTACAGTATATCTGGGATGATTTATAATATCAAATACAACTAAACAGTATAAAAAAGTGTTAACTCCTATAAATAGCTATTTACTATTTACAGTAGATATAAAGCGTTGTTTGTTCAGTAACAGCTCACATACTGACACTTTGGTGTTCACATCACAGCTTCATGAAAAGTTTGACCGTCTCAAGAAGCTTCACCAGGATGAGAAGAAGAAACTAGAGGACAAGAAGAAGTCTCTCGATGACGAGCTGAACGGCTTCAAGCAGAAGAGGACGGCCGCTGAGCTGCTGCACTCACAGGCCCAGCAGGCAGGGAGCTCTTCCACACTCAAGAAGGAAAAAGAGAGGAAAAAGTAAGTATTGACCTCTCCACGTGGTTCTTAACCCTCACAACCTTCCCTCCCCAAGACACCAGACGATCACGATGCAGGAGAACATTTGTGCATTTCATTGACCACTCGCGTAAGATTGCAGGTGACGTTGAATTTAGATCATTACCAGAACTATGGAATTCAGATGGATGGTGTTGACACCGTGTCTGCAGTTCAGTGAAAAGAAAATGAAAGGTCTAGTTTGAGCATATAAATACACTACTGTTTAAAAGTTTTAGGTCAGTAAAGATACTGATACTTGATTTAAGTCAAGGATGCATTAAATTGATTAAAAATGGCAGTAAAGACATGTATTGCGTTACAATAGATTTCTATTTAAAATAAATGCTCTTTTGATCTTTCTATTCATCAAAGAATCCTGATAAAATGTGTCCGTCTCCACTAAAATATTAAGCAGCACAGTAAATCAGCATATTAGAATGATTTCTGAAGGATCATGTGAAGACTGGAGTAATGATGCTGAAAATTCTGCTTTGCCATCACAGGAATAAATTACATTTTAAAATTTTATTTCAGAATATTACTGTTTAACTGTATTTTTGGTCAAATAAAGGCAGCCTTTGTGAGCATAAGAGACTTCTTTCAAAAACATTTAAAAATCTTACCGACCCAAACTTTTGAACTGTAGTGAAACTATTCATATTATTGTGCATTTATTATATAAAACTTGCAGTTACATCCAATACATTTATAGTATTGTTCAACTGTATTTCCATTTATGGGAAACTATAGCATACTTTAATTGGGACCTCTTAACATCACCCAGTCTGATGTGTGGTATAAGTCATGTATGAATAGAACATTTCTAAATAGTTCTAATTATATATGCTATGTAATTATATGTAATTACGACCAATTTTCATGGTTTGTAAATTGACTGCTTTATTAACAGTACAATATTTAATCAAAGGGTCATGCACATTCAATCTAAAAATGGTACTTGTAATTAGAGCTGAAATAAATTGCTTAAATAATGCCTGTAATCAATCATGGTTGTGTATTCAAGCTGATTCGCTGCATTCACCTGAATATTGTGTTGGAAGAAGACACTTGCACTGACAAGGTTTACCTTTTTGTTGTTTTTTCCCCAATCGATCTCTGCTGTATTTTTAACCGTTTTCCCCTTAAGCTTCCTGTATGTCCTCACGAGGCAGCAGACACTGCTTTAGCAAAAACACTCAAGTTACATTTCACAGGAATGAGATACTGAGGAAGCATTTTTGTAATGCATAAAGTGCAAGAACAGGCCCTTTGGCCAAATCCAATACTTGAGAATGAACTGTTTCTTACCACTTCATTTTTCATTATCTAGTGGGTGATATTCATCCCTGCACATAGAAGATAAAATGTTACAGTTTTCCTCAGTGCTCATGTGGGGCAATATTCATTGTGATGTTGCTTGTAAGGTGTCTTGTCTAGTTTGTACACGTGTCATGTACGTCTCATCCATGCTGTTTTCCAGTTAACTCATCCTCACCTGCTCCCAGTCCTGCATGAGTCACCTTATGCTGGTAAGGCTTTCAAAGTATCTCTTAAGGCACAAACCCTCGTTCGCACGAGGGGACTAAATTACAAAAACGCATGTAATGATGATGGTCAGTTACACTGATCCTGTAATTGCGGTGTTAATGCACTGCAGTAGTAATTACTACGTTTCCTATTCATGTTTAAAAGTCCTAAACACTGACAATGTGAAAAATGTCTGTGGTAGCAGCAGGGGATATTATGTCACCAGTGCAAGGCGAGAGTTTATTGCGCTCCCGATGTGATGTGCAGCCATCTGCCATCTGAATCCAAAACAATCTGCTGTTGTTTGCACTCCACTGCTCTTCCACGATCTCACACAAAAGAGCCTTTAATGGCTCGGCTTCTACAGCTGGGTCACACTAGTCCTACACTTGGCCTAAAATAAGCTGTTGTTGAGTGAGCTATCCCTTGCCACAGACCTGTTAGTAATAGTTAAATAACACATGTTAAAGTTGGGATCTCCGGTTTATGTAAATAACACAGCAGAAGAGACAATGTAGTCCATTTTATCCAGCACAAAGAGAACAATTCTAAGCCTTACCACATACACCCCCTGCAACTGCTTTCAAGTGTTTTAACAGATGCACGACTAACAATTTGGATCTTTTTATTTATTTATTAATGTGTGAATACAACAGTGTGTAACCTGTAGGGAACAATAATCTTCCTTCTCTCTCGTTTCCAGTTCAGGATTCCTGTAGAAAGTGCCCCCCCTGCCCGCTGTGAATGAGCTCTCCCCCCTCAGTGTTCCTGAGCCATGCCGTTCCCGTTCCCTCCCCCCTCTCTCCCGCCCCTTTACCCCCCCCCCCCCCCCAGTTTCACGCATAATACAGCTGAGGAGGGATATTAACTGTGAATGGAATCCTTCTTTAGATTGTTTAACCTTTTTACATTTTTTTTCTTCTATGTTTTACTTGCTATTCTTTATGATGTCATGATATTGCTTTGTTCTGCATGACTAGTGTATGAATCAACTTTAACATAAATGGCTACTGTTGCAGTAGTGAGTACACAGGTTAAAATGAGACAAATTTAATTTGACTGTTCGTACCATCATTTTCATTGGTACTATAATATGAATATATATACGAGCTGCTTTCAGTTCAGTCATTGAGCTTTAAAGCGTTTTTGCAGTTTTCTAATAAAATTTAGGAATGAGTAGTAATGAAGTGTTTTTTTGTTGTCTCATTTTAGCTCATGCATGTTATGCAGATGTCATCTGCTGCCATACCTCAATGTTGTTGTTTTTTTGTTTTTTTATAAACATGTTATTGCTATGCTTGTATTAGTGTAGAAAAACTTAATATTGGCACATTTCATCTAAATGTAAGCACCTTTTTATAGTTCTTTATTTTTGTGATATTTTATTTTTCACAAAATTAAAATAAAAATAAAAGCACACTTTCTAATCATTAAATATCAATTGCAAGGGGACCAATAAAGCTTCTTTCATAAAGCTTAAAACTGTGGAAAATCATTGTGTATGGTTACCAAACAGTTAATTAACGTAATATCATTGTGACTAAATGTTTATGCACTGGGGGTGACATGGCCAGTGTTTGATTTGCTTGCTATGTATTGGAAAATATTGATTCCTCAATTTATAGACCTTAGTCAGGATGGCGCCATATTGAATTTTTGACAGGAATGAAAACAAGGCTATGAAGAATAGAAGACGCAATCCAATTGTTCAGCTATCGAGTCTTTCTAAAAAAAACACAAAAAACCTTCAACTCCATAAAACCGAGTTTTGAAATCGAAATTGTGATCTAGGACCTTTATACAGGGCGTGCTGTTGTAAAGACTGTACGTCTATCCCTCACAGCCTCGTTTTCATCTGCATTAAATTCAATATGGCACTTTAGAGAGGACCTTTAAAGGAATTCACTATATCTTTATGCTTAACTGAGCATATCTAATAAGACTCGCTTAGTCTTACATTTGAATGTACTTTTATAAAGGTTTGTGGCCTGTATTATCAAACAAAGAGCTGCTTGACCACTGCCACAACTCAAATGAAGCCGTTTATTATAAGATCCTGGAAATTTATAGGCGATCATTAAGTTTTTAATCCATTTATATCTATCACTGCAGAAAATTACATTATTTATATATAAAATTATTTTCAGTCTCTTAAGCAAGTCACAATTAAAGATAGCAGACTGTTCAGCAAAATCAAAGGGATTTTATTGGTTCTGTGCTGGATGACATTTATTTTGGATGGTATCTGGATGCTGTTCTTTCAACAAGTGGTATTGATGTGATTGGTATTTAGCACTTTTATTAACTCTCTTGCTCCCTCCAGTCTCCCTGCTCACTGCCGTGTGTGTATTTACTTTCCTTTGCAGTAATCCCTGGCTCTGCACTGAGTAGTATGGCTTTGATAAGGGACCAGGCCCAGACTCTTTGGTTAACCGGTACCCCGAGGCAGTGTGGACCCGGCCCTCTGTGTTTCTTATAGATCACCTCTTGTGTTTTCATTGTGTGCTCTTTCTGCAGCTTTTACTAACATTTATATTTATGGTGTTACCTTTGCTGAAGGCTGTGCTTATTTGCGGTGTGTTACTAATATGCTTAAGATGTTTGCCTCTTTAGAGATGTGGGGAGTTAAAATGCAATCATTATAATCACTGTCCCAATTAAGCTGTTTTATTCCTTAAAATGTTTTAGATTAGGCTACTCTTGACCACAATTGTATTACTTTTAGAACGCAAGCTGAAAGCAACATTGCATTGAACGAATCCGTGCATGTTTAAAAGTAAATTGTGAAGAGGATGCACAATGCATTTGAAGCAAGGCAGAAGGACGGTGTGCTCCTATCCGCCCACATTCCGAATGCTTCATGCTTTTGGCTGGCAAAGACAAGAAAATTCGGAGTGCCCATTTCCAATTGACTGATGTAAACTTGTCTTCCCACTGGCACTGATGCCCAGTTCAATGCCCTCCTGATACTTTCTCTAATCTGCGTTTGTGTCTCCTCTCTTCCTCTAGCTTCTTTTAACTCTGTCTTGGCCATCCATTGGAAGAGGGGATTGCAGCTTCCATGAGAACTAAGCGTCCACTCTTCTTCCTGTCTTTTTCACTCCGTCAGCCTTGTTTGAATGTTTTATTTAACTGTTTTTTTCTTTTTTAAACTTTTATGCTGTGTGCCCTATTGAACATGGCCTTATGTGGGCTTAACATGGTATTTTTCAACAAATACTAGCTCTGTTTCCTAATTTAGGGCATGCTAAGCAGTCCCTCATTAGTATTTTTACAGACATCATTTGCTGGCGACCCCAGAGCCAAAGCTCTGATAGAAAGGCTGTTAACTAAAGCAATGCTTTTGAGTTTTAGTTTAGCATTTTACATGATATTGCCTTGTTCAATTAAATGGTTTCATTTCTTTTATGGATACGTGTTTGTGAATAAACCTGCATGTACTCCTCAACATTAACACAGTGTTAACTGTGAAGAGCGAATGGATACTAACTTATTTGCAAACACTATGTTTAATTTAGGATGTGGACGATAAGTTGAGTAAGAATATCTTTAATTAGACTTAAACATTTTGACACGCTGGCTGTGAATATTGAGAAAATCCAAAGAACATGGGCCCGAAAGTTCCTGGTTACTGCAGCAAATGTGTTAGGTGAGAGATATTTAACTGTAATTTAAATGAGAATCTTTATCTGAAAGCATGAGCAAAATCGCAGAGGTTTGTATTGTATGTTTTGTAATGCCCTTTTCGTTTTACAGGACACATTTCAAGTCTTAAATACTCGCAGCAATATAGTTATTTTATTTCAAATATAATCTTAGGGAGTACCGGACCATCTATTGAAATACCATGTAGGTCACATTCAGTGCCACTTTTTTATATTCTTTATCTTCTGTTCTTTTGCATGCCCTGAACATATTTTGTTTATAAAAGAGTTATTCTTTGCTTAGACATATTTACACATCTTACTTTGGACCATTTTATTACGTGTATTTATTCTAGGTACAATGTGCAGTTACATTCAATTTATAAATGTCATTTCCCATTTTGCCAAATATTGCATTGATATATACATCAAGGGTTTACAGTCATTTAATTTTTAAGTAAGTCAGTTATGAGGTACAGACATTCATGCATATGTGTGCACTACATATAATTTTTAAGGACCTATTTTGGTGTATCAACGTTGAAATCTGTTTTAATGATTAATGACATTGACAAGTGACTATTTTCTGTGTGAAACAAGACTGGCCTACATTTTTCTAGTCATCTTCCATATTTTCCCCTTAATGTCAATTACCCCCACCCCTGTAATACCAGAAATTTGTGAAATATTTAACTGTAGTAAGATTCCATGGTGTACATTTTCAATAAAACTACATTAAAACAACTTTGATATGCTATTTCATAATTTACCCTCTTAAATGGCCTAACAACTTTTTTTTTTTAAAGTGTGTATATATATATATATATATATATACACACACACACTATATATATTTATATATATATATATATATATATATGTGCACTATATATTTATACTGTACACTGTATTGCCAAAAGTATTGGTACACCCCTACAAATAATTGAATTCAGGTGTTCCAATCACTTCATAGCCAAAGGTGTATAAAATCAAGCACCTAGGCATGCATGCAGACGCTTCTACAAACATTTGTAAAAGAATGGGTCGCTCTCAGGAGCTCAGTGAATTCAAGCGTGGTACCGTGATAGGTTGCCACCTGTGCAATAAGTCCATTTGTGAAATTTCCTCATTACTAAATATTCCACGGTCAACTGTTAGTAGTATTATAACAAAGTGGAAGCAATTGGGAACAACAGCCACGAAGTGGTAGGCCATGTAAAATCACAGAGCAGGGTCAGTGCATGCTGAGATGCACAGTGCGCAGAAGTCACCAACTTTCTGCAGAGTCAATAGCTATAGACCTCAAAAGTTTGTGTGGCCTTCAGATTAGCTCAAGAACAGTTCGTAGAGAGTCGGATGCAGTGGCGTAAAGCACGCTGTCACTCACTGAACAGTGTAGATGTGTTCTCTAGAGTGACCAATCACCCATCTCTGTCTGGCAATCCGATGGACGAGTCTGGGTTTGGTGGTTGCCAGAAGAACGGTAGCCTACTTGCCTGACTGCATTGTGCTGGGTGTTAAATTTAGTGGAGGGGGGATTATGGTGTGGGGTTGTTTTTCAGGGGTTGGAATTGGCCCCTTAGTTCCAGTGAATGGAACTCTTAATGCTTCAGCAAATCAAGACATTTTGGACAATTTCATGCTCCCAAATTTGTGGGAACAGTTTGGGGATGGCCCCTTCCTGTTCCAACATGACTGCGCACCACAAAGCAAGGTCCATAAAGATATGGCTGAGCGAGTTTGGTGGAGGAACTTTACTGGCCTGCACAGAGTCCTGACCTCAACCCGATAGAACACCTTTGGGATGAATTCTCGTCCAACATCAGTGCCTGACCTCACAAATGCACTTTTAGAAGAATTGTCAAAAATTCCCATAAGGGAGAGCGGTGCACAACCTAACGCAGGGTTAGTTGTAACACACATGGTGTCCTCACTTCCACACTTTCCACACATGCCAGGATGAGGAAACTTAGTGTGTGTACAAGTTGCCATATCAACACTATATAGAAAAAAAAATGCGTCCAAATTAATTATTACTGAACATTTATTTAACCATAGCAAAATTAAACTTATTAAGTTTATTTTTCATCTCTGATTTTTGCGTTTATTTAAAATAAGACAAATCTTATATTATTTTTTAATATTTTAATTATTTTAAATCCCAGTTGTGCAGAAGGGGAATGTGGTCACACTGTTACAATGAGCCCCCATTAGAACTATGCTATTATATTCTATACTTTTATTAATTCTATTGAGAAACCATGAGAAAAAGGTGAATAAAGACTGAGTCAATGTTCAAAAATGCTTAACTAATATTATGTTTTGAACTATGCAATTTAACTGTGTTTTGAGGTGTGTTTGTTGTCAAACTCAACTTTTTTAATGATTAAAAAAATGGCATTATTTTTATTCGAAAAGGTTAATAAGTGTATTTTATTGACAAAATATTTTAGTTTGTCTTGTATATTTTTGGATTATATCAGATAACATTTTAAGCTCTCATTTGGTCATGTTACGATGTGCCCATCACATGTTACAATGTACCCCACCTATGGGTCATGTTGTCACATTTCACTTCCATTCTTTCGGGGTAAATCAAGAAAAAAGCATACACTGTATTAATGAAAAAAAACCACATAATTGTACTAGACGTGTGCAATTAATGTGGGAAAAAAAAAAAAAAAACTCTGAATCCCAAGTGGATTTAGGCCTACACACAAACTGAGAAAGTCAAAAAGCGTTAGGTTGTGCCCCGCTCTAAACCTTCCCAGAAGAGTTGAAGCTGTTATAGCTGCAAAGGGTGGGCCAACTCCATATTAAACCCTACGAATTAAGAATGGGATATCATTAAAGTTCTTGTGTAAAGGCAGGTGTCCCAAAACTTTTGGCAATATAGACATTTATTTTGTACGCAACACTGATAAGATGAGAGGAAACATGAGGGATTAGATGCTACTACACAATGGTTAGGTGTGACAGTAGACATAGACTGTGTCTCAAAACATAGTCAGCTTCCTGCCAAGACAGCATTTTTGCCATCATAGTCGCTTTCAAACCTAGACAGCATAGGTAGGCAGCTTTTTGGCACTATGTTTTGAAACACAGCCACATCGTGTCCTGCGTTTCCATCTCTGGCCACTAAGAGGCGCTGTCACACTCAGGAATCGTCAGCTATCAGCACTCGCCACTGGACTGTACAGTGTCCTTCGTCCGCGCACAGAAAATAGTAATATTTAGATAGCTGCTGTTTATTATACTCGATAAATATGTCTACTACGACCGGTGGCGGAGAGTTCGGCAACCCTCTGCGGAAATTTAAGCTGGTTTTCTTGGGCGAGCAAAGCGGTAAGTGTTCAGATATGTGAGACGTGGACAGAGAAATAGACAGGCCAGGTGAAAGGATGCTCTATAAGGATAGATGTTACTAAATACACATACAAATAATGATCTGACATTTTGGACTGATACGTTTGTCGACACGCACTTAAAATACACTAACATTTACAGAAAAAGTGTAGCATGTAGCATTGAACATCCTTGCAGTAACGTTACACGAACTATATACAAAAGATGGGAGATCTGAATATCAACTCCATTATGCTTTAATTGATAAAGTATATGTATTTTCTGTCTTCCCCTTAAGTGTTTATGTATTTTTGAACGTATACATCGAGGGAAGCCATCAAGTCCTTGTATTAGCATGTTTGTGTTGTCTGTTCTTAGCCACAATAGAGATCTCCCATTTTAAAGGCCTTTTATATGTGATCGCATTCCCCGTTACTGTTTGACACATACAATGCAAACGATATAGTGCTAGCACTGGATATTAATATGTTTTAATCTATAAAACAATACTGTCTGGTGTGAAAATGGTTGCTAGCTGTTAGCAGTTAGCATGTTTCTAGCTAGCCGGCTGTGACAATCAAGATCATAAGATTATAAACCACATCAGGGATGTTTAACTGCCACATCATCCGCGTCACATCCACGTTTTCATTTCATAATGGCTGGATTTGACGCAAAACGGGCAGCATCAGCCAGCTGTCGTAAACGAGAGTTTCTGCATTTCTTAGCCTGTATTGATGCAGTATGTTGCCGTGGAAAGCAGGACGGCGACACCCATGTTGCCAACACAGCGATCAGAGTTCAGAATCATCCTGCAGACCAATGCATCCGTTCCCCTGACAGCATCGATGCGAACACCAAACATGCTGTCTATGTAGGGATCCCACTAGGTTTGGAGACGCATTCACTGTGAGGTCCTTATTTTTAATGCGTTGTTTTTCTTTTCCTCCACAGTGGGCAAAACTTCACTTATCACCAGGTTTATGTATGACAGCTTCGATAATACCTATCAGGTAACATCTGCTGTGATTGTTACAGTCCATGTTATGTTCGTGTGGCATGGCACATGCTTACCATGTAAACTTAACATTAAAGTGTTATTGACTTTGTGAAAGCTATCATGAAGTCCGTTTGGTTACTTAAATGAGTTGTTCGCTCACTAATGAAAAGTGTTTATTCGTTTACTTATTGTCATGTTGATCCAAACCTTTCCTTTTTCCATGGAACACAAAATGAGATACTCTGTAGAATGGCCACGCTGATATTTTCCTTACAACCAAAATTTCATGAGGTCCAACAACTGTCTAACTCTGTAGTTACAGTTCAAAATAATTTTTGAGTTTTACATTATTTTTACAAACACAAAATATACTATTCAATAGATGTTTTAATATTTTTTAAAGATGTATTTTATGCTCACAAAGGCAGCATGTATTTAATCTGAATGCAATAAAAACAAAATATTGAAATATTATTACAATTTAAAATAACTTTTTTTTTAAATGTAATTTATTCCTGTCATGGAAAAGCTGAATTCAGTGTCACACGATCCTTCAGAAATCATTCTAATATGCTGATTTGGTGCTCAAGAAATATTTCTTCTTAATATTAATGTTGTGCTGCTTAATATTTTTGTGGAAACAGTTTTTTCCAGTATTTTTTAGGATTTGAAATAAAAAAGAACAGCATTTATTTGAAATGTTTGTAACATCATAAATGTCTTTACTGTCAGTTCTGTTTGATTTGATAAATTATTTAATTAATACTAGTCAAACAGGCAAATAATGTTTCAATAATGTTTATTTTACTTTGCAGTGCCCATTTTTACTTGCATTTTTTGGAGCTTGGCGAGTGGTAATTTAGTTTGTGGCTGTCAAATAAGCTATCCTTCACGTGTGCGTTTTGGTGTCAGTTGAAATCAAATTTAATATCAAATTTGACAAACTGTCTGTCTGTTTGAATATGCACGAGAGTGATTTTTTGATCTTGACAGATTCATTGTAAGGAAAAGAGCAGTATGAAAATTCTGCAAAATACCTAATTTTGTGTTCCACAGAAGATAGACAGTCAAAATAAATATTCCTTAAATGGCCTGTATTTTACAATGTGCCCCAAGTTAACTCATTGTTTCTCTCCATAGGCAACTATTGGTATAGACTTTCTGTCAAAAACCATGTACTTGGAAGACCGCACGGTAGGACAGAAATCAACATTTCTAGAATAATTTCCATGGAGTCTCTGTGTGTCCAAGCCTTTTTAAAAGCCTTATTTAGTTTAAATATTGACTATCAATGTTAGTACTGGTGTAATAGATGGTTTCGGCACACACTGGCTCAAGTTATTCACCTTGACGTTTTCTAATATCATCTGTAAGGTCTATAACGCCCTATTCGGACAGGACTAGTTTTCTAAACAATGTTTGAGTTATAATTCTTATCACCTGACATCTGTGATTTCATTTAACAATTCGGATGGAACTAACATTACAGAAGGTCACCTACTCTACTACATATGCCGTATATATTTTTTCATGAATTACTTATTGATATAACTTTAATATGTTATTAAAACACTATTTAAATAAACTTCAGATTCGTTTATAGAAGTAAGTGAGCAGAGACATCACTTATCAAGTATCTTACCTGACACTGATATTAAAATGGGCGATTTGGCTCTATGTATTAATTTTATTATTAAATTTTTTTCATCAGATACCATCCATATTAAAATGAAATGGAAAGATTGGTGTGCAAACGTTAACTCGGGTAGGTCAAAAAACAAATGAGGCATTAGTATGATACATTATCGGCAATTATAGACATTCGCATTCGGACGAATTTGCCATGTAATATTTTACTGAGGTTGTGTGAGAAAAACAAACATGGCAGATTTGGACAGGATTAAAATCACAAAGTTCACCTGTGAAACGCAAATTTCTCTAATGTCCGACTAGGGCTAGTCCACCAGGTGATTTCACTGTCTGTGTCACAGATTCATCACAGTTATCATTTGCGTAATTCCTCGCGCATGCTTGTAGCTCATTATACTTATGTCATTAGTTTGTCATTTATTTTGATTTCACCTTTTTTAAGTTTGGTTGTGTCTTTGTCCACCTCACCCCACTCTCTTCCATGGCTGGGTGCTGAATGGGTCCCCATGTCTGTTGTGCCGCATGGACGGTCATAGATTCGGCTACAGCTGTGGGACACTGCTGGGCAGGAACGCTTCCGTAGCCTCATTCCCAGTTACATCAGAGACTCAGCAGCCGCAGTGGTGGTCTATGATATAGCAAGTAGGTAGCTAGTGCTCCTGCTTCACCACATGGTGGGGTTTAGTTGGGTACTGCTTGAGTAAATGGCACTCATGGAGCTTTATAAGTGTGCTGGTTTATTGGAGCATTCAGGGTAAAGTTAAAGCAGTAAGATGAGAAACGCTTTAACAATGTGAATGGATATTTCTCACCTCATAATTTTCTCACCCTCATTGTTCTGACATTTCAAATATTGCTGAATCAGAATGCTAGACAGTTGAGATAATTTAACCAGATGAAACTAGATTAAAGGCTGATAGGGCCTTTTCTATTATGAAGTTCATATAAAATTTTCCCCAATATTGGATGTTTGAAGACCTATCTTTTTACTGGATTTTACACCTAAGCAGATTTAATTTAGAGTTAGTTTATATTATCATTTAACTCATCTGCTGGAAAGCACAGAAGCGGGTATAGATGTAATTTGTATTACATTTTATTTGTATTGAACACAAAAGATGCCCTTTTTTTGTCCATACAATGTCAGTCAGTGCGGTCCAGTGTTGTTTTGGACACCATTGATTTTTATTATATGGACAAATACAGTTAAAACATTCTTCAAATTAAGTTTTTTTTTTTGTGTTCCGCAAAACAAAGAACGACATAAGGGTGAGAAAATAACAACATTTTATGAGTACAATTTGGGCTTTTACCAATATTTCAAAACCATAAAGTATGTCCAGCAACACTTGTGCATAAGGGGTGCCATTTGCAAAGCATCTTGCAGAAAGCAGGATCATTCAGAGAGCAGGAATGGAGAAATGCCTAAAATCTTGAGACTATGATCTATAAGCACAGAAGCAAAAATTGGTCAATTCCGTAGGTGCATTTCTCCTTTTCCTTCAAGATTTGCTTCTTTGATGTTGTCCTTTTCTTCTAACCCTGCTCCCTTGCCCTGTCCTCTCTTTATGCCTTTCTCTTTCCCCTGTTTTCTTTGCACACCACGGTTTGCTGGTCCCTCAGGTTCGGCTCCAGCTTTGGGACACTGCAGGGCAGGAGCGCTTCCGCAGCCTCATTCCCAGCTACATCCGAGACTCCACTATTGCTGTGGTGGTCTATGACATCACCAGTGAGTCCGAGCCTCACTCATTGGGTCAGCAGGGATTTATGCCCTCAAGGCACAGTTAACACAATTCAGCAGCTGCTTCTAGGTCATGGCAGTTCATCTTAGTATGGTTGCTTGGGAACAATGTTTTTATTATTTCTTTCAGATTAAATGAAAAGTACATCGAACGTGCTTCTCTTTTAACATCAACTTGCAGTTACTGAGCATGCCGAGCATAGAAAGGAACTGTGATTTAACTTAACCGTCCTCTGTTTTGTTGAACTTCATTCTAACAGTCTGCTTGCATACTTTCTTTGAAGTGTATTTTTGCACTGCCAAATTTTGAATTTTCAATTAATGAATCAGTTCCATTTTTCCTCTAGTAAATCCAGGCCTAACATTTTCCTTCTGTTCTTTAGATCTCAACTCCTTCCAGCAAACCTCAAAGTGGATAGATGATGTCAGAACAGAGAGAGGAAGTGATGTCATTATCATGTTGGTTGGCAACAAGACAGATTTGGGTGATAAAAGGTACAGTCATTTCGAAGAGTTTGATGAACACATCTTTTGTTCATCCCTCAGTCTTCACGTTTTAAGCCCTTCACTATGTGTTATTTTTGTGTTCAGTTTTCTCTTTATTATTTTGAATGTTATGTTGAATAATTTGTGCCATTGTTGCTTTTCAGTTTGGTCATATTTTCTCCTTTTATTTTTGATTTCCCATTACTACTTTTGTTTTTCATATCCATTCTAATTTGAACTGTGTCCACACCTCAACTATGGACTATGGCAGGCAAGTGTCAGTAGAGGCAGCAGAGAAAAAAGCCCGGGAACTGGGTGTGATGTACATAGAGACCAGTGCCAAAGCTGGTTATAACGTCAAACAGGTGGGTGACACGATACAGCTGTTGTGTAGGCCTAGGGTTCTAACTTGCATAACAGAATCTGTGGCATATTGTCGATTTCCACAGAAAATCATTTTGAGACTGTCCTCACTTTGTAAAAACTATATACAGCTATATACACAATTACAGTCGTTTACAGTAGAATCCTAGCAACAAAATGTGCAACACCTCAAATCAACGGCTAATATTTAGTATAATCGTAAAGGTGCAGAAATTTTGTGAGCAGAAAAAGGTCCATTTTCAATAGTGTAGCAATGCATGAAAGTATAGCTCACGCAGAGGTCACTAAGAGGTAAACCTATTGACAATCTTGAACCCAATATAAAATCTACATTTTTGCCTTCAGTCGAAACTCGCAATTGTACTAATTCCAGTTTGAAACAACTGAATTTCAAACACACATTATTTTTGTAATAGAATCACGTACCAAACTTGTCAGTTTGTCAGTTAACTGCCCAAGGATACCTCGAAGAAACATGGAAAGAATGCAACATAACACCCACACGGATTCTGCAGCCATAGAATTCAGCAGAAAGTTCTGCTGATTTTCATTAAATTGGAGCATGTCATTTACAAACTTCTCTTGTGTGGCCTTTTATTAAATATTTACTTTTAGTGAACAATATATGCCTAGCTCAGTTTAAAATGTTCTAACGTCTTAATCCATTTGGTTAACATTCAATGTCCCTCAAATCAGTACAGAAAATGTCAAAAGATTCTGTCTTGGTCCGGGCATGACTATCTGTAAAGCACTGTGTACATGGAGCTGATGTCAAAATTATTGTCTGTGGGAAGTCGATCAATTTGATAGAGTGCCACAGATGCGCTCTAGAGACAAAAGGATAGTTCTCCCAAAATACTGACATTTCTGTCATAATTCATCACCTTTGTGTTGTCTTCCATGGAACACAAAAGGAGACGTTTAGCAAAATTTCTTTTTTTACTATACTATAGAAGTGGATGGAAAGGAGCAGCTTGGACATTCTTCTATGTAACTCTTTTTGTGTTCTGCAGAAAAAAGGCTTTAAAGGTATAGTTCTTCCAAAAAAGAATTTTTGACTCAGTCATTGACTCAGCCTTATGTTATTCCAAACTTGTATGAGTTTCATTCTTCTGTTGAACACAAAAGAAGATATTTTAAAGAATGTTGGTAATCAAACAGTTGACGGTAGCCATTGACTTTCTTAGTCGATGACTACCTTCAAATTTCTGGTTACCAACATTCTTTAAAATATCTTCTTTTGTGTTCAACAGAAGAATGAAACTCCTACAGGTTTGGAACAACATGAGGGTGAGTAAATGATGACCGAATTACATTTTTTTTGGTGAACTATTCCTTTAAATGACATGAGGGTGAGTAAATAATGACAGAATCTTCATTTCTGGGTGAACTATCTCTTTAAGCTGAAAATAAACAAGGGATATTTCAGTGACCGGAGTGCCAAAGACATTATCATCCTTGATGAGGTGTTTATTTTTGTTGTAGATTGTCCTCAAGTAACAAATGTGTTCCCAGTGAATGGTGTTTTGTTGAACTGCAGTGCAGTGATCTCTTTTCAGCGTTACGATTTCAGCCATTTCTCAACTCTGCAACCTGTGTTGGGGTCCTATCAAAACACTAATTCCTCTTTTTTTCCCTATTACTAATGTGAACTTCAGTCAGCCTCTGTCTCTTTCTCTTCTTCTTCTTGATGCATTTCTTTTGTCTGTCTTTATTTCTTTCCTTTCCCCTCCCTGCTCCGGTCGAGCAGACAGATTACCACAGAGGAGGGCGAGCAGAGGGCTAAGGAACTGAATGTCATGTTCATTGAAACCAGCGCAAAGACTGGCTACAATGTCAAACAGGTAGAATCACTGAGAAATGAGGACGGCCCAGCCCCACCTTCCCTCCACCACTCTATCTTCTGCTTCCTTTGGTTTCTATCTTTCTTCGCCTCGCCCATCATTAGCCATTCTGCCCCCGCCTCACATTCACAGGTGTCCTGTGCTATTATTGGGCTGCTCTTTTTTGTGTTTTTGTTTTGTTTGCTTGAAGTTGCTCCCCATGTACTGTTTCACAGTTGTCCTTTGCATGTTGGCCAAGCATTGCTAGAATATTTTTTCTCTATGTGCTGTGTTTTAGCACCACTTAATTTCATTGTGCATTGTGTTTTTTAATATTGCATTGCATTTTGTTGTCAGAATTAGTGGATCAGGGTGTCTGTATATTTTTTTCTCATAATGCTAGTGTCATTAGAAATGACCTCTCTACTACTGGGAGTTATAATTTGTTTTAAATAGGGGAGACCGGGGCTAGTTGCACATGAGAGAGTTGTCATACGAGCCACACTACTGAAATAAATCAATACTTTTATTCAGCCAAGAACACATGAAATTGATCAAAAGTGACTGTAAAAACATCTGCAATTTTACAAAAGATTTCAAATAATTGCTGTTCTTTTGAACCTGCTATTCATCAGAGAATCCTGAATAAAATGAATCATGGTTTCAACACAAAATATTAAGCAGTACAACTGTTTTCAACATTGATACAGGATTTTAAAATCCTTTTTGTTGGAACCAGCCAGGGAATTGTGTAATTCCAGGGAATGAGAAAGCAGATGCTGCGGCAAAAGGGACTGAATCTTCAGGGCTCAAAAAATGCCCAATTCTACCTTCAGACTTCAAATCTATATCCTCACGAAATGGCCGGCTGAATGGGATCAGTGTAATAGAAACAATCTGTGTTTGGTGGAAAACGTGTCCATTTTCAAAATCGCTGTGACCATGTTATCTATACTGCCCACTCCAGACTAACCCATAACCCGTCCTTCATCGCTGAAGCATATTTTGATGAACTGTGATGGCTTGAACTGTCAGGACTCTGTAGAATTTTGATCAAAGATAAACTTTTAAAAAAAAAGTGTATATTTTTTTATTTTTATTTAGAAATCAGAATCGAAAAGATCGAATTTGTCAGGTTCAAGTTTTAAAGATTGAGTTTGAAGTTCTCACATACATTTCATATATTGTAATTTACAGCTTAAGAGTTTTACATTTTTATTAGGGCCCGAGCACCGATGGTGTGAGGTCCCTATTGTAATTGCTTGGCCTATCATTCTTCTCCGAAATTAATCGCATTTTTGAGGGCCTAAAGATGCCCGAAAAACGTATGAAACTGCACACGCTTCAGAAGTGGTGAAAATGTACGTCTGATATGGGTTTCAGAATTAGTTTTAGCAAAATGGCTCGATAGTGCCACCTACAAAATTTCAATTAAGCGTCATTCGCGCTACGTTTCGCACATGTAATAACCCAATACCTACAAAAGTGTCCCTGATTGCAAAATCTGAAAACCCCAACAGGAAGTGAGATATTTTGAATTTTCTTTGCCAAATTGTTGCAGTTTTTGCCACTTCCAGACTTTGTACTTTAACAAACTCCTCCTAGATATTTAATCAGATCAAAATCACATTTGGTCAGTTTAATCTTAAAGGCTTAGTTCACCCAAAAATGAAAATTAGCCTATGATTTACTCACCCACAAGTCATCCTAGGTGTATATGACAATCTTCTTTCAGACGAACACAATCTGTTATATTAAAAAAGTCCTGGCTAATCCAAGCTTTATAATGGCAGTGAATTGTTGCATCGTTTTTGAAGTCCATAAAAGTACTATATACTAAAATATGCAATTGAGTACTACACATGCTAGAAACATTCTAAAACATGCTAGAAACACTGCTAAAGCATGCCATCATGAAACAGGAAGTTGTTGTAACTCAAGCATACAAAGTCCATTCTGCCTCAAAATCCACATGTTTGATATGTGCCCTTGCCTGAAGACATCTAAACACCAAGATTTTGTTAATCATAGCGCCACCAGCTGGGAGTTTTGGTGTTTAAATGCACTTGAAAAGCCTATATGTTTTTTAATAGCAGCTTGCATTGTGACAACTTACTCAATATAGTAAAACAATTTGCCACAAACAACCTATGAGCCTATGTTACCCGTCAACCTATGAGTAAAATATGATACAGCTAGCCCCAGTCTCCTCTACTAATAAGACATTTTGTGTTATGTGAAGCCTGCATTGATTCCTGTACATTTGGCTCAAGCATCAGTTTTTAAGTAATGAACTTTCTTTTCTTTTTTTTAGCTGTTTCGTCGTGTTGCTGCAGCTTTGCCTGGAATGGATAGCACACCAGAGAAAAGCAAAGAGGACAGTATCCTTCACATTTACTGTAAATTTGCCAGTAAAATGTCAGAGTCAGTTTGTCCACAACAGCCTGATAGCTGGAGATCAGAAGCATGTCTGCTTGTCTGCCAGTTTTTTTGTCTTACAGAAACAAGTGAAAAATAATCCAAGGGTAAAGACGTGCTTATTCAAATGATCCAGTCTGCATCCGATCCTTAACATAAACTTTCAGTGATCGACATCAAACTGGAGAAGCCTCCAGAGCTGCCCGTTACTGAGAGCAGCTGCTCGTGCTAGTAGCCACCCTCGCCCCCCACCAGGTCCTGCGTCCCACTCACTCGACCCCCTCACACACAAACAGCTTGCCTCTCAGTGGTCACTCGCTCCTCTCACGGCCCCGTGTCATGAGCGGAGAACCTTTTCTTTCTCTTCGACTCAGTGACTTTTCAGAGTAACCGTGTGGATGTGCTATTACTCTGTATTTAAAATGGATTCCAAAAATGCATATATTATTAACGAAAAAATCACAGCATAGATTAAATGCTAAACCATTCAGATTCTCATCTGTTCTGGCTGCATGGCATTATATGGGGTTGCAGACTGACGTAAGCTCATATGCTCTTAGGTTTTCACACATCAGTGCCATCATAGTCGTTGTGAAGTTAACATGTTTCAGAGCTGGGGCTGATGTCATCATTTTAAGCCTTTTTTTGCCTTCTTTTTTAATTTCACTGGAGGAAGAACTTGACATTATTGTGTTGAGAGGCTGTTACTGATTTATATTTTTTGTCGTATTATTTTTACATGAACATTTACACTATTATTTTGTTTGTGTTTTTTGGCAGAAGTGATTTAAAAGAAAGATACAGAAGGGATCTCTTCGATTTTGAAATTATCGTCGTGAAAAAGCACCATGGACACAATATTCTGTATAATTGGATGCTTTCATGTTAATTATGGTATTAGGGACCAGATATATCATTTAACGTTTTTTTTTTTTTTTTTTTTTTCAGGAAATATACATGTATGGGCAAAAAATTAGCAAAATTAGTTTTGTTTGCGACAAGCCTGAACAAGCTGATTTTATACTGAAATCTTTGGAGGGTTGCATGGAAGTACAATGTATCGAGCTGTGGGGGGGGAATTGGATTTAACGTTCTTATGCCGGTTCTTAGAAAAGGGAAAATTGCTATTTAATTTAGTTAAAATTCAAAACCTAAGATATTTAATGACTTATCCACAACTGTAGTCACTTAATTGTAAAAACGTGTATGTACTAACCAAACTATCGTAACCCGTCGCTCTGAGCTTGGATAGGGAAAGCATCAGCAATTCACACTAATTCTGCTCATTTTCTGTCTTGTTTTTGCTGCGCAAGTGTAGGAACCGCATGCAGTTTAGAGACAGTTTAACACAAAATGCCTTGCTTGTTTGGTTGTCATGGTGCACCAAATCAGGCCACAGTGCTGTGGTTTGCTCGAGCCTATTAACGTTGCATAGAGCTAATGAGGTGAACGGGACATTTAGATTTCTTCATTCAACACGGCTATTGCTTAGTGTACAGACACATCTTGGTATTGCTCGTCGTAAGACTGTTGGTTTCATGTGTTTATTTATTATCTCACTAGTTAGTGATACAATGTGTTGTGTGCTTGACGGGAATGGCAGTTGGCAATGTGTGGGAATCAAAGGTTGATGTATAATTTGCATTGCTGCCTAGCTACTGTATCACAAAGACCTAGTCGTGTCACAATCGTGCCACCATTAAAGACTTTCACGCCCCATCTGTAATGCTGGGTTTCAACAGTATAGCTTGAATGGGCTTTTATTTGCTGGAGAGGTATCACCATACTCCCAGCACTGTCGCTTTTCCTCTTTCAACTGTACACCGACAAATCCTTTCATCACTAAGACTTAAAAAGGGCATCAAGTGTGTTTTAAACATTAACATTTACTATGGTTTGATATGTAGGAATTAAAATAAATAAGAGTGAAAACCCTCCTGAACAGCTCTATCACGTGTCACTGACTGAATACTCAGCTGTGTGCTATTCTGAAGTGTGTTGGTCTGTTTGAAATACGCTGTCTACTAGTGTTTAGCAAAGTTTGTGTGACAAAGTACTATTATTATATGCTGTAAAAAATGGACGGTTAAAGAGACACCAAAATGTATCACATGAATAAAAGATATTTCACCAGATTTGCCGTTTGTCCTGCTTCTGGTTCCTGTATATAGACCAATACACATAATGTTGGATATTAGAAACATACTTGTTACATAATAATTATATTATGTACAGTAACTTTCATGGATTACTTGATGATCACACCTATGTAAGTGCATTTACTGATTAACCCCCCGAAATTGTACAATACACCGCCTTCTGAATGTTGATGTAGGCCTACATATTAAATATTAATAATATACACACAACAATGTTAGAAACAAGCTGAGACCAGTATTGTGTTTTGACCAAAAACATTTTGATGTATACTGCATAGTAAACAAAGGGTTCTCTTTGGTCCACTGTACCATAGTGACAATACAAAGAACAGAAACGTCTATGAAATTCCGTTTCTTATTAATGACACACTGCACAACAAGCCTGTTGAATGTGCCTGTGCCGGTGAATTGAAAGGTTTCGGTCGTGAACACAAGGTCGTCATCGGGGATTCCGTTATGAATGAATCATGCAAATCAGTGCAGTAGCAGAGAGAGACCACTGGACCCACCCGAATGCCCAATCAATATGAGCGGTCCGACACACCCAGTTTGTGCGAGTTTGTCAACAGTTCTCACTTGAGTACATAAAAGCCATTGGGTATAAATCAAGATCATGTCAGTGTGCTAAATCACTGTTGTCCAGAGCTGACAGACTAGCTGCGCACCTCGTAGTTTTGTAATACACCTGTTCTACTCCCGGAAGTGGTGACGATATTTTTTCCACGCGCAAACGCTGACGCCAGGTAAGGAATTTGAGAGAAAAATCTTGTCGAGCTTGAAATGCTAATCTGTAACTACAATAACTACGCATCATCCTTAGCGAGTAGAACAAAGTTATTGAGCCTCGGTCGAAGATCTGTGTATTTCTCGCGGTGAAAATCATTGGTGAAATTATTGTTTCAGGTATGTCTCGAGGATCGGGAATCATTCCAGATGAATTCATGTTTAATGAATTCAAAAAACAATGCTTGGCCACCGAGAATTGGCTCAACAAGTATGATAAGAATGACATGGAGGTCTGGGTCGAGGCGGCACCTACTTCTTCAAGCAACAAAGGGTACTTATCCAAAGTGCACAAAATCAAGGTAAGATGTTTGCCTACATTTAACTGTTATGCTATGTGTGTATAGCAATATAGTTTTGATATGTCTTTAAAAAAAGTTATGGTGTCAATGTTGCCTTTTAAAATCATTTACCCAGTGGTTTTAAACTTTACAGCATACATATAATTTTTGTTTAAACCCTTAATAACATTTATTAGGAACATTCATTTTACTACATCATGAAATGCTTAATGGGTTATTGGTTAGACATGATTGAATGGTATTATGAAAATGTGCTTCGCTTGCATATCATCTCTATGGACCCCCAGTAGATCACACATCTCTTTTTTCCCCCCTCTCTATTACATTTCAGTTTAATTTACATTCCCGGTCCTCTGTGTACTGCTGCCATAACAACACTAATGCAAATGCGTTTTTTTTCCAAAACAGTGTAGAATGAACATAAAGGATGTATCGGCTGCCACCATGAATGACGTGCTTCATGACGGTCAGTATCGGAAGTCATGGGACCCTACGATGCTTGAGAGTTTTGACATCGCTCGCCTGAGTCCCAATGCTGATGTGGGATACTATTCATGTGAGTCATGTAATCTTTTAAATCTCTGTCCATTTTTTTTATACCTATTTTAGCGTTATTTTGTCTTATGGTTATTCTGTTAGTTCTTTTGTGCATTTGGTGGCTTATCACAGTGCAGGGCTGAAGAAAAGCCTCCTGGGACCATGTTTTTGTGTGTATTTAGTCAACGCAGAGATTATTTTGTTCCTCTTTTTCTGTCACAGGCAGTGAAGTTGCGTCTCTTTATGGGCCTACATGTCATATAAACCCCCCACCCCCCCTTCTTTATTCACAGGGCTTTGTCCGAAACCATTGAAGAACAGAGATGTGGTAACCCTGCGCTCATGGCATGCATCTGAACATGAGTATGTGATCATTAACTTCTCAGTGAAACATCCGGTACGTCTTTTTATTTACTTACACCTCATATTAATGAATGTCCAGATAAAGCTAATGGCCTTGAAATATGTCTGCACCAGTCCACTAGCACAAATAATGACTGTTTTTACCCATTCAAATACACAGCCCGGGCAAAAAAAGTTGCTGTTTGGATTCAAATGGGCAAATGCTTAAGAGTCTATGAGTGATTATTATGTACGCATCATGGCCATATTCCAAGATGACAATGTCAAGATTCATCAGGCTCAAATTATGAAAGAATGGAATGAATGGCTGGGAGGGAGCCTTAATAATACTTTACACACTTGAATTGGCACCTCTGAGTCCAGACCTTAAATTCATTGAAAGTCTTTGGGATGTTCTGTGGTAGATTTTAGAGTGCTTGACTCATGCATTGTCAACACAAGATCTTGACCAAAAATTGATGCACCTCTTGATGGGAGTAACATCAAAACATTTATTTCCATCAAGAGGTGCATATATTTTTGGTAAGGACCTTGTATATGGCCATGATTTGTCTTCCTACATGGTTGTTCAAGAAATGGAAAGCTACACACTCCATCAATTACGGTTGGAAGAACTGTTGCCAAACATAACATGCTAGAAACATAAAAATAATGATCCAATCATTGACTCTTAAGCATTTGCGTATTTAAATCCAAACAGTGGCCTTGCAGTGTATTCTAACATTGAATATTATACTCATTATTTTATAATAACAAATAATGTATTAGTACATAAATGTAAAAATAAAAATACTTTAATAAAGTGTTGCTTCATTTCTTTTAGAAATATCCCCCACGAAAGGATCTGGTAAGGGCTGTTTCCCTTATGACGGGTTACCTGATCAAACCAACAGGGCCCAACAGCTGCACTTTCACATACCTCTCACAAGCTGATCCCAGAGGTATGAATCAATTCGCTGCTCCTTTCCAAATGTTAACGTTACCCGTCATTCATTTACATTGTAAGAATTTAATTAGTTGCTGTTTTATAACCATTTTTTTTAAACCATCTTTTTAGGGTCTCTTCCAAAATGGGTTGTCAACAAAGCATCTCAGGTCCTGGCTCCAAAAGTAAGTGAACATGTTTAGTCTCTTACTACTCTTTCTGTCGATATACTCTTTGAGGATTGCGAGTGTGTGTGGGTCTGTGTTTAAGGTTTTTGAAATCATAATTGTTACCATGGTAACCTACTGGAATATCTTGTGCTGAAGACGCTCACGCAGCACTTGCTGCACCAACGTGAAACTTGTTTATCTTGTTCTGTCTGTAAGCTGCATGACTACAGTCATTCTTTTTATTTACAGAAGAGTGCATCACTTAGGGTCCTTTTAAATCTCTTTTCTTTATTACTCTTCTATGAATATGACGGACACAGTTTATTATAAACACCTATAATAATGCTTCAATTTGCTGTTTGTTTCATAGTCTTGTGGAATTACAGCATATGGTAAGGCTGTTTGCAGTGTTACCAGACGGTATCTCTGTCCAAAGGGCACACTGATAACATGGTGTATACTTCACACTTGGTGTGTTATACACTATTATTTAAAGCTAAGTTGTGTTTGTCTTTCCACTGACCATTGATCAGGTTTAATATTTTATTAATGTACATGCATGCATATGCATTAACGTTAACATTTTTTTGTGAAATAAGTCTATAATGCTCACCAAGGCTGCATTTATTTGATAATACGGTAATATTTATTACAGAACTCTTTTCTGTTTAAACATATTTTAAAATGGAATTTATTCCTGTGATGGCAAAGCTGAATTTTCAGCATCATTACTCCAGTCTTCAGCGTCACATGATCATTCAGAAATCATTTGAATATGCCGCTTTTGCTGCACAAGAAAAAATTATTATCAATGTTGAAAACAGTTGTGCTGCATCATATTTTTTTTGTGGAAACTGTGATGTAACACATTACAGTAAGGTCTCATTTATTAACATTAGTTAATGTACATGAATGTAACTTGCATGTACATTATGTAACATTTGTTAATGTTAGTTAATAAAAATTCAGTCACTTATTGGTAGTTCATGTTCACAGTGCATTAACTAATGTTAACAAATGTAACTTTTGATTTTAATAATGTAATGGTAAATGTTGAAATGAACTAAAGATTAATAAATGCTGTAGACGTGCAGTTAATTATTAGTTCATGGTAACTAAAGTGAACTGTTTACTAATGAAACCTTGAAACCAACTTAATCTAGTAATTATCCATTACCTTTAGTTCAGAAGTCACACTTTATAAGTAGTATTGCATGCATACTGATACTTTGTGCTGCCAAAAATTCAGAAGACCCAGGCAGAAACCAGAAACACCGCTTATTTATAACTATGCTTGAGCAAAAAGACTTGCTGTAATCCGAGTCATTGCAAAGCCTGAAAAAGAGGTGAAACTGGATTCCATTTCATTGTTTGGGTTACACAAGACTGAAAAGCGACCAAAGTTCAGTGTCACTTCCGTTGATACTTGTGCCACACCCTGACCCTCTTCTGTCATTCCACAGGTCTTAAGAAGCGTTTATAAAGCCGGTCAGAGCTACCCTGCATGGAAAGCAGTAAATTCTCCAGATCATAAGCCGTGGCTGTTCCCCAAACAGAGTGAACTGGCCATGATTGATCCAGCAGAGCTGTCCATCCAGCGCGGAGACTCGCTCGAGAACGTGGATGAGAGCTCATCCAGGGATGTCCAAGAGAATGAGGACAGCAGCTAAAATGATGGACAGTCTTTAACTCTGATCCATGTCACCGGGTCAGTCTCTTACCTCTTACCCAACCTATAGTTTGTTGACGTCAACATTCCACCCTCCCGCTCACAGAGTAAGAGTTTACAATCACCGTGTTACACATTCCTTTATTGATGTCTGGGTTTCTTAAGGCATCGTACGTGACATAATGGTGCTTACTTGAACATGGGAAAATACTATATACTATGCAGTTCTGCTCCTTAATTTAATTTGAAAGCCTCTTGAAGGTGGTCCATTGTCTTAAATGAGATCCTTTTTTATTTGCCTCTGTAATTTATTACTAAATGGGTTTGATGAAGCTGCACCTAAATAACATGCAGGTGAATTGATTGTTTATTTCTTTATGTGTGTAGACTAGCATGTTTAATCCTTATTTTAAATCTCCATGGTTGGGGAGAGGTTCCTTGCAATGTCATCCTTTATGTTTTGTGTATTTCTGTATTTATGGGCCTTTTCAAAGAGCTGTCTGTATTGATGTGTGTGGGAAAATGATTGACACCAAGCAACCATGGGAGATACCTGTGTGTAATGGCCCTGTAATATGACCAAAGCAGTCCAAGACACTGAGTGGTATTGCCTCGAGATTTATTACTTGAAGTGGTATTAGTTAATTTGCCTGTAACAGGCAGAGGAAAACAGAAGGCAGAGAAATGCAATGATAGAGCTGTTCTGTACTTCTCAAATATGTATTTGTTTGGCCCTTGAACATGAAAGAAAATGGCATGTTAACAACGTGATACCAGTGGATCCATGCAAAGACATTTGCACTATAGGTTGCAAAGTTACCCAGATTTGACATATTTTTCTTTCTGAGGATGGATGGATATGTAAATTTGTGTTTGAGAACTTGAATTTCATATATATATGAAGTCCCAACTCACTAATGGGTAATATTGTTTTATACTTTTAATTGTTTTTAAATAAATTATAATGTTGAAGACTGTTTCTTTTATTTCATCCAATGAGAATGTTGCATAAAATGATGTATTTGCACCTGAACAGCACTGTTTGCATGAGCAAATTGATTTAATAACAATTAATCTAGTCAGTAGCAATGTGTTTGTCAGCAGGACATCCGTTGATGCAAATACTTTGCCTCAGAATGCACAATTAAAATGCAAGCACAAAAAAAAGACAACGTTTATAAAATAAAGAATATATGATATATTAGACATTAATATCAGCTTCATTAAACAAATGCCTCTAAAGTGATTAATAATAGCAGATCATAATTTATTCATGATGTACCATTTTCCCTAGAACTGTATATAGTTATTTCATTCAATAAATAACACTTCTACCGTGGTTTTTTTTTTATACGCATGACATATCACATAGAATATGCTTATTTTCCCATAGGAATGGGATGAGAGAAAAGACAGGGAGGAAAGGATCTGGAAATTTTACCAGTTGCATTCAAAACTTGCACCGCTCAAAAAAAAAGATGCGTGAAAGCCACCAACATGGGTGAAGAAGCTTTGAATCCGGCATGTTCTGAAGTGTTTGAAGATGGTTTCTTTTGAGTAGTCATTTAGTCAAAGACAGTAGTTAGTAGGAGGATGATGATGATAATGATGATGATGGTGGTGGTGGTGCAGGGAAGATGAAAGTTTCGCTGACACACCAATCCCTCATCAGCTGCGTCACTCACTGCTTCAGTCATGCAAGTCAGCTCTGCCACCTAGTGTACAGTCCTCTCCTTCTGCCGTTGGTAATCTAGTAAAACAGATGCAGAACACATTTATGTCAGGTACTCCAATTGAATCAGTTACCTACAGTATCTAAATTAAAATAAACTATATAGCTGGGCCATACAAATCCCCCCAAAATAATTAGAAATTGAAATTATTCCCCCACAAAATATGTTTGTGCATATTTAAAATATATATATAATAGTTTACTTCATAATTACAATAGAACTGAAACTTTTATTTATTCTTATTTCTTTTTCTTTATTTCCTTAAATCCATTTAAAATCCCCAAGCCTAAGACATGTTTAGCCTTGCTATATAGACCGGTATTCACAACAGAAAACATCAAGTCTGTACAAGGGAAGGATGAATATAATACTCACTGTAAGGAAAGTATCGGACCTTCATCAAAATCTCTCTTGCGGTCTTTAAAATCTCCACAGCCTAGGAGAAATTAGGAATACATTAATTCTGTTTAGAGGAGAAGATATCCAGCGTGTTTCTGTCTCTTGGAAGGACATATGTCTTACCCTTGAATGCTCAATGTCTTGAAAGTCCACATCATTGACAGAAAGCACCTGATCACCCTCTTGTAGTCCTGCTCTATGGGCATCTGAATCTGGCACCACCTGTCAACACATTTTGAGCAAAACCAAGATGATTATGGCAGTTCTTTTGATTAGCAAAGAAGGAGCTGTAATTGATACAACTCACCTTTGAAATAAATATACCAAGCTGCGAAGCCTTTCCTCCACGGATATTGAAGCCCAGTTGTGCTCCAGGGGGCTTTTTTAAGACTACGGTGCGAGGTAAGAAATGAGTGAGCTCATTGTTATAGTCAGGGTGATGTATCCTCTGATTATAAGGGAGAAAGGTATAAATAAGGTCAATATGATCACAAAACAAAAGTTGAAACCATGTATTAGTAGTGTTGAAGCACCACCTCTTGTGGAGGGATCCATGCAGGAGGGCTCTCATAGGATGGAAGAAACACTACTGGCAGTTGATAGTCATCGTAAGGAATCTTTTGGTCCATGTTTTGAGCTAGAAATTGAAGATAAGCGAAACAACAACAGCGACATTATGATGGTCAGATTGTCCTCGATGTATTTTAAGTGTAATTACCTTTTTTTAAAAGACTAAATGAAAATCTTTACAAAAATGTGACTAAAGCATGAAATGACCAAATATTTATAATGAAAGGGATGTAAATAAACTCTCTACGGTTCTCATTGTACAGTGAGTACAGCAGGCTAGCTTGCTAACACTCAACAATAAACACAAGAAGCACTCCACGATGAACCATAGCCATGAAAAATGATCAAAACATTGCAATAAACTGCCGTTACAAATATGCTCACACTAAAATGAAAGACAAGCAATATATACCGCTGCCTTTGCTCGACAGTTTTGATTTTGTCTGTCAACTCACCAAGAACTCCTTCTTCTTCTTCTTATTTTGGTTTGCGGGTTGCGAACCAACTTTAAAGGTGCATACCGCCACCTACTGTGATGGAGTGTGAAAAGAATGAACTAAATACCCCTATATTCTATTATATAACCCACTATTCGTAATAAATCTCATGACTGCCTTTATTTGTTTTCCTGACTTTGGACCATCATTTAATAAATTGGTTATAGTAAATTCCTGGCACCCTACTACCTGTAACTCTTCCTTAAGAATCCTCCTTTCTTTATAATAAGCCTTACATTTCTTCAATACATGTTCTACTGTCTCCACTATTAAACAGGCATCACATAAACCTGTGTTATGCTTCCCCATAATATGTAAAGTATGATTTAGATTTGAATGTCCTGTTCTTGAATGTGTGAAAATAGCTTGTTCTCTTCTACTTAAGTTGTGAATTATATTACTTCTCTTTATGGTATTTTGGACTTTGTAATAGTGCCGACCTGTATGACATGAGTCCCAAACTGTCTGCCATTTCTTATTACACGTTTTTAAAATAAAATGCTTACCTTCTGATCTACTAAGTGAACTATTTATATTTGGCTCCTTCATTTTTAATGATTCCTTGGCTATTTTGTCTGCTTCCTCATTACCTTGAATTCCCACATGTGCTGGATCCCACATAAACCGAATTATTATTCTCACCTGTCGTAAACTGTATAACCTGATCATGATTTCTGTTAAAATGTCAGTTCTATTTGTTTCCAATGATTGCAAACTCCCAAGAACTGCCATTGAATCAGAGCATATTATTACTTTATCAGGTCTAACTTCATAAACCCACTCTAGTCTAGTGCCATTAGAATAGCTGTCATCTCAGCTGTATATAATGATGTGCCATCTGTTATCCTTCCAGCCTTCCTCACCTTAAACTCTGGAACATAGAATGCAGTCCCTGTTCTTCCAGTCTCTGTACTCTTCGAACCGTCTGTATATATTTGAAGAAATTAATAGTGCGAGTTATTTATATACTCAGTAACATATTTGTTTATACTAACAACTTCATCCATTTCACTTCTGTTCTCATGTAATTTTATGTCAATTTCTGGTTGTGCTAGTATCCAAGGTGGAATTGGGGATATTACTACTATTGGTGCAAATGATTTTGAGTCTAGACTCACCAAGAACTCTTCGAGAGAACCATTAGCCCCGCCCTTTTAGAAATCAAGTGACCAGCTTTTTTTTTTTTTTTTTTTGGTCAACAAAAATTATTATGAGCTAAAGAAAATATTGTTATTAGGACAGTTTCTCGCAATTCATCCTGAAATGTTGTTGTGGCCTCGGTCATCTCTGACAACTGCCCTTCCTGTCCCGTTGCTCAATTTCAAGAGCATCCTGACAATTTCTTTTTTATTATTTACATTTGAACAAAATGGACTTCAAGGATATGTTCAGCAACTTTTGTTGGTAAGACTTTCAGGTATGTGCCCAATCAGTAATAGCTAAAATATTAACCCTGAAAAAAATCAATGGAGTAGGAAAAAATGTCAACAAACTTTGAATCTAAACAGTTTCCTCTATTGTCGTCTTGTCAGTTTTTGTAGAAACATAATCAGTGGCTTCAGTTAATCAGCTTAGGCTATATGTGTGTAAGAAAAGAGTAATAATTAACTATATGTGACATTAGCAACCCAGTGTTTATACAGCCAAGCAGGTGGATAATGCACGTTCTGCAATATTTCAATATAGTAAGCTACATCTGTTCCTTTTTCTCCCCATCATCTGGGCTACCTGTTCTTGGCAAGACTTTAAGCTGCATGTCACATTTCAATAAAACAATAAATTGATAAAATATACAATGTCTTGTTATACTTTGAAGCATGGCATGCTTATTTGAAAAATATATATATATTTAATAAAATCTCTATTAATTATTCATATTCTATAAATAAATATTATTTGTACATCCACAAAATGTGAACAGCATAAAAAAAAACATTTGCATTACACTACATTTAGTTTACATTTCACTTTAATCTGGTAGCCTATATTGAAATGTACAAAAGAACCCATAAATTAATAGAATCTATGACATTTGAAAGTTCTCGTTTCATTTCAGTTTATATAAATGCTCTTTTTTTATTTATTTTTTTATTTCTACTACTGATTTTGTGTTTGCTGCTTATGCATGCTGTTATACCTATGTAAATGTAAATAAGGGGAGGAAAAATATTATTAATCTGAGTACAGGTACATCTGTGCGATGTTCATGCAAAGCATCTCCTGTGCAAAAACAAACATAAAAGATCAAAAAAGCAGTCTTAAATTCAAAATCTTAAGCATCTTAAAGACGTTTTCTAAATGTCTATATGACATCTAATAGGATATAGACGTCCTATACGTATTGCAAATGAGAAAACACTATAAAAAGATGTAAATGCAGACATCAAATAGACATCTCCGAGATGTAGGCCTATTGTGCTCTCTGGTCTAAGATTATACCAGGGACTCTTTTTTAATAGGAGCTCTGGCATGGGCATTTGCAGCAGTTCACAATACACTAACTATATATTATACAGGCGAAAATTATTCATTTGTGTGTCAGGTAGCATCTCTTGCTTCTAACAGATTTAAATGGTTACAAATGAATGTCGCTCTTTGTGTGCCCTCTGTTGGAGAAAAATGGAAAAAGAAAAATCACTGCTCTCACTGATTTGGTGGCGCTCCACACAAAAGCGACAAGAAATGTGAAGCTCATTCATTGTTAGCGCCTCATTAATATTCAATCCGAGGGGTTTAAGCAAAGTCTCATCATGATTTCGCGTGCAGAGACTGTTGAAAAGTGCTGAAGTTTGAGAGCCTGATTTGGATGCCACTTTCACCTTTGTGTTACTTTTTCAGCAAGGTATGGTACTATTTAAACTCAGTTTATTCTTTCGGACTATATCTGTTCTGATCCAATGTTATTAAAAACGTGTGAGCTAAATATCGTCAGGTGTGTCAACTTAAGAGTGTCATTACAGGTGCTAATATCATCCTAATACGAGAAAAAAAAAGATTTAATTGATCAATGCTGCTATTAACAATTAACATTTATACAAAAACAAAAGTTTTTTTGTGAATATTATCAAGAGATTAGACCATGTTTAAGGGGAAATGTTTGATTCGGTTAAATATTAACTTTTTTTTGACAAATACTTTGATGTTGCAGATTGTTGAGAATTTTTTTCCCTATGTGGTATGTGGTATGTGGTTGTTGTGTTAAACTACATTTGACCCTTAACTACATTTTAATACCCTTGAGTAAAAAAATGACACAAAACTCCCCCATGATGTCACTGAACTGCAGATCAAGATCTGTCTTTGTGGATACATTTTAAAATGGGTTGAAAGCTCTCACAGCCCATACGATTATACTTTAAGAAAATTAAGTGGGGCGACAAAAACTAGAGCTTGTGTATAGTTTGTAATATTTGCAAATTGAACAGATGTCTGTATCGCAGAGGTGGACAGTAGTGAAGTATTTTTACTTTCCATGTAATTTTATTTTTCAAGTAGCCTATATGTACTTTATCAGTGTTCTTCTTTGGAAAACTTTTACTTCACAACATTCCAAAACATAATATTGTAATTTTACTGCACTACGTTTCATATTGAATGTCATTTAATACTTATTTAGCTACATTAAAAATGTAGTACTGTATACTTTTACTCAAGTAAAAGTAATTTAAAGTTTTACTTGAGGACAAGTAAGAAAGTACTACATTTTTAATGTAATTAAGTATTAAAGGTTAAAAAAAAACACTTTAATTTATGAAATGTAGTGCAGTAAAAAGTATGACATTATGCTTTGGAATGTAGTGATGTAAACGTTTTCCAAAGGAAAACAGTGATACATATACTTGAAATATGTAGCCTACTTGAGTAGAATGTAAAAATACTTAACTACTGTCCGCCTCTGAAATAAAGGAAGTGAAATTATTAAAGTCCCTGGAAGGCAATTCTGAGATTTGTTTCTAAACACATTATGTTATAAATGTATTGCTGAAACACATTACAAAGACTGTGAACTGTGTAGTACTGAACTGTGGAGTTAGACCGTTAAACAGTTTTTCACTATTGCTGTGTTCAGGATTTTTTAGGCCGGGCTAAAACGGTGGTTCGATGACGCACTGGAGCCACCGAGCCTGGCTCCTCCCCTAACACGATCATAACTAGAGCACATTCGCAACAGTTTGATCGCGAGTTACTGTCAGTATCGTTAGTTACAACAGCAGCAGCTTACAATTTACAAAACAAAAACGATGATATCAAGAAGAGGTGGATTAATTTTGTGAACAGCTGCCTTGATGGCGAGCTGAGGATCACCACCAACACCTGCCTTGCAGTGACTATCAGTGTTGCCACAGTTACTTTGAAAAAGTAATCTGATTACTGATTACTCCTTTAAAAAGTAACTTAGTTACTTTACAGATTACTTGATTTTAAAAGTCTAAGTTAGATTACAAGTTACTTTATTAATTACATTCAGCAGTTGCCGACAACACCCCTGCCGCCTCAACATAAAAATGACAACCATTTTTGCCAACACTCACTTTATTGGAAGTGCATTTTTAACAGTAACGTTCAAAAATGTATCTCCTGACATTTTAAGTTGAAATAAAAAAACATTCCTGAAAAAAAACCGTATGAAAAATGTCTTTCTTGACTTCACTTAACATTTATGTTAATACTCTCCCCGAGACGCAAGAAGAAAGCAAAAAAATTTATATTTTTACTAACGAAAATGACAAAAATAGTAACTCACAGTGACTTGGATAAGTTACTTTAATCTGATTACTGGTTTGGAAATAGTAACGCGTTAGATTACTCTTTACTGGAAAAAAGTAGTCAGATTAGAGTAACGCATTACTAAGTTACATCACTGGTGACTATACACCGGATAGTTTTACAAACGTTCATCAGACACAATTGATAATCCGTGCAGAATGGGGCCGAACCGACTATCTGCCGCCCGGCTTTCATCCTCCCGTCACACCGACATCTGGTGCTGTCGTGAGCAGTACGTGAGTAACGGTACTACTGTTGTTTACTCGTGTGTGCTTACGGCAGCGTTCCCGCGAGTGGGCGTGGTTTCGGCGCTGACAGCGGACACGCCCCCAGCGTTTGAGAGCAGAAAATGCTGCTTATTTTTTCAAGATTTTGATAAGCTATTTCATTTACTTAGCTGATTTTTTTATGATTCAAATGTGGCTGGGTGGTTAATAACACATTTGTCTGTGTTGTGACAAACTCAGAACACATATTTACTTTTGACTTTACAGGGACTTTAAGACAATTATCTTTAACTGGTTATGTCACAACACACTGTGTTCAACAACATTTGCTTTGGTCCTTTAGGGACTTTAAGACAATTATCTTTAACTGGTTATTTCACAACACACTGTGTTCAACAACATTTGCTTTGGTCGTTGGATTTGTCATGTGCAGGTTTTACATTAAGCTTTGCAAAGGCTGTTTTCCTTTCATTTTCTTTCTCGCAACCATATTTAAAAAAATATATTATTAAATATTTTTTTCACATTTAATATAAACATTTCTTTAAATAAAAAAAGTTTGCATGCACTGAAACACTTAAATAAAAGAGGTGCATACCTAGACATGTGATGTTAAATATGTACAGTCATCAAAGGTCTGATATTTTTTTTATTAGTTTTGCTTTTCTAATGATTTAAGCACATACAGTAAAAGCCTGACGATAGAGTGTATTTGCTGAACTGTGAGAAAGTTGTAATGTGTTTCTTCTGTGTTTTTCTAAGATCTCAATGGCTGTCAAGTCAAGTCATCTTTATTTCGATAGTGCTTTTCACAACACCGATTGTTTCAAAGCAGCTTTACAGTGATGATAGGAAAGGAATTTTGTTTTAGATGAAAAGCTAGGTTTTTGATTGATTCATTTCTATTGTAAAAACGCATTTAAAAATATATTGTACAAAATAAAAACAATAATGTAAATATTATTATTATAAGTGTGAAAAAAAATAAAAGAGCATTAAAAAAATAAGCATTATTTCATCTCTTAAATGTGTTAGTGTGTGTTTTGGTCATAATTTAGACTTTAGTCCTAATTTCAACTGTTTATCTCACAATGACTTAGCATGTCATATTTTTTAACATTTTATCTAATAATGAGGACTTTTAAAATCATATTTTCAACATTTTATCTTATAATTATGACTTAGCATGTCGTATTTTCAACTATTTTTCTCACTATTATGACTTTTAAAATCATATTTTTTGACTTTTTATCTAATAATGAGGACATTTAAAATCATATTTTCAACAGTTTATCTCTTAATTATGAATTTATGATAATTGAAATTAGCTGATCAGTAGTTGAATATTTAGTGTGTGAAAATAATGCATAGTTTGTCCACATGTGAAAAGGATTTCTTTTTTGACCCTGTTGAAAATGTGATTTATAGTCTTTTTTGGAAGTCCTGTTATACCTGTCTGCACAGGGGTAATAATCTTAGCAACTGCAAATATTTGCGTTGTCTTCAAGCTGCTTCAAGCTGTGCTCCAGTTGTACCTAAAAATATTGTTATAGAAATCTCACATTCACAAATATCACAATTTGTCCTCAAGTCTATCCAAGCAAACTTATCTTATGTCGTATGTGTATCATTCATGTATTGAGGACCCTGTTAAAGTTGAACACCACTGAATTTCTTATTGATAATCAAATAAGTTGTTGATATCACAAAAATAGATTTTTCACAAAATGATGGATGATAACAGAGATGTGAATGACAAATCCTCTGTAACACTCTTTGTGTGGTTTTTAGTAGTTAATTTACAGCCATGGCCAAAGGTATTGGCAGTGACACATTTTGTTTCACAAAGTTTACTGCATCAGTTGTTGTGGTGTTCCTTCACATATCCCCGGTGTCACAGATAAGGCTTAAGCCTAGTCCCAGAATAAAATGTGTGTTTGAGCTGTTTTAACTGAAAGCAACTTGCACTGACTTATTTTAAAATATGTCAGTGCCATTATTTTGTTTCAAGATGCACACCAGTATGTCATGTTGCCATTTTATAAGGCATGTTTATTAAAGCTACTTAAATGTCCTAATTGAACGAAGGCTTAACCTAAACCCTGTCTGTAAAACCAGTCCATTATTTTTAGATTATTGTGCTGAGTGATCACATTTAAATAATTGCAAAAAGCTTCATTGGCCAAAAAAACCCCTTGGATTTCAAAATGATCAGCTAACATTTCACTAATCATATCATCAGCACATGGCTCGAGTCTGGTGGAATCACTCTATCATTCTGATTGGATTATAAGAGCAGTCTGATTGCTATGAAAGGAAGCCATCATCGCTTGGCAAAATGGCCTAACATGCAAGGAAATTGCTACAAAGAATATTGCACTTGAAATAACATTTTACCAAATCATAAAGAACTTCAAGTAGAGAGGTTAAAATGCAGTGAAGAAGGCTTTAGGATGGCCCAGAGTGCCCAGCAAGCGCCAGGACCAGCACCAGGAGTTGGATACAGAATCGTGTCACCACCAGTGCAGAGCTGCTCAGTATTAGCAGTCATTGGGTATGATGCATCTGCACACACAGTGAGGCCAATACTTTTGGACAATGGGCTAGTGTCAAGAAGCCACTTCTTTCAAAAAAACAAAAAAAACAACGATTGGACAGCAGAAGACTGGTGCAAAGCCCCCTTCCAACTGTTTGTGATTTCTGGAAAAACAATTATCCTGAGAATAAAAGGTGACCACTACCATGAGTCCTGTGTTGTGCCAATAATGAAGCATCCTAAGGCCATCTGTAATGACTAACATGTGAGGTTGCTTTTCATCCAAGGTAGGCTCTCACAATTCTGGCCATAAATGAAGAATGGTATCAAAAAGTCCTGCATGAGCAACTTTTCCCAACGATCCAGGAGCAATTTGGTGATGATCAGTGCATTTGCCAACATGATGGAGCACCATGTCACAAGGCAAGAGGGATAATGAAGTGGCTCTGAGATCATTACCTGTAGCCAGGCAATTCCCCAGATCTTTTTTTTTTTTTTAGACATTTCAGGAAGTAAGAAATATTTTTTGTAAGACTCCTTTTGATTAATAATTCCTAGAGGTCAGTTCATATTGCAACAAAAGATAATTTGAAACAAATAAAAACTTAGGCCATAAACATGACAAAGGAGTTTTCACCATGTTCTAAGAAATGTGGTGTGATGTTGAGACTGTCATCCATGAATTGTCCCAATGCAGGATGGTTTTTAGTGTTGTACAAACTGTTGAAACAGGTAATTTAATCATAAACCGCTGCAGTTGGCAAAGTACTTGGTGTCTGATCTTAAATGGGGTTAAGTGACTTTTTAAAAGTGCTGCCATACCTGTCTTCAGAGCAAGGACATCAACTGTTGACAAGCTTCCTTTCTTTCTTTGTCAAGCCAGAAGAACACTTCTTGCCTCAAGTTTTATGAAGTTTGTCACTGTTAGCAAAACGGCTGCTTATACTTGGCAAGAAACTGCGGCACATGACTGTGGTTACAGTGTGTGATGTACTTTCAAATTTGGCACTGCCTTTTGTAATTCATTTACTATGGTAGATTTGTATCCTTAATGCTGGAATACAGGCTAATGCGCTAATAGCAGGAATTGCACTGACCCTGATGCACTGATACTCCTATTTTTATCTTTTACTTGATTTATTTATAATTCTACTTATGTTAATACTTTTTATTCTAATTTTATTCTATTTCTATTTCAATTTCCCCTTGTGTTTCTTGTAACTGTTATTTGCACTGTCCATGGAGCGGACCTGTTTACATTTCACTGCCAGTTGTATATTGTGTATATAACTGTGTATGTGACAAATAAAACTCTTGAATCTTGAATCTTGAATACACCTTTATGTATATCAGTGAGTCAGATCTGACAGTTGCATTGGAAATGTTTAGTCATGGCTTATGGACCACAACATCACCCTCTTCCACTTTGCTTTTTGATAGTGTAATATTTATGCATTTGTGGAGTTTACCTGGCTGATAGACAATATTCCTGATGGAAGAGTGAATTGAGATACATTGCACTGCAAAGTTTGCTGTGAAAATGAATCTAGTCTTATGTGTGTTATTTTCAGTGTTATTGCATGTTATTGTCAGCATTCCTTTTCCAAACCCCCAAAAAACAATTTGCTATTATTACATTTGAAAAGCAATAATGGACATATTGGGCCCTATTTTAACAATCTGAGTGCATGGTCTGAAGCGCATGGCGCAGGTGCACTTAGGGTGTGTCTGAATCCACTTTTGCTAGTTGAGCAACGGAAAAAACAGTCAGCACGCCAGGCCCATAATCCAAAAGGGGTGTGTTTTGGCCGTAACATGCTATATACCAATCAGAGTCTCATCTCCAATTCCCTTTAAAAGCCATTTGCGCTTGCACCATGGTGAATTTGCAATTTACATGGCGGAATTTGCAAGCGGAAAGACTGAACGCTTCTCCCGAGAGGAATCCTTTTATTTTAATATTTGGCATGTTTGTTTGCTGCTGCGCATCCCTGTGTGTGTAAGTGTAAATGCGTTGTTCACCTGCCTATAGGCGCATATTACTAACGCGCCCTTTAAATAACAAAAAATACTGCGACTTTAGACCAGGTTTTGTTGGTCAATGGCGCAGTCGTGTTCAGGTGCCTAAAAATGGCAAAGCTCCAACAATGCGCCTGAACACACCTCGTTTTCAGACCAGCACGCCCTGATCAAATTGTGTCCTGATCAAAAATACAGTAAAAAAATGTAATATTGGGAAATCTTATTACATTTAAATTTTTTTCTAATTTAATATATTTTAAAATGTGATTTAATTCTGTGATGGCAAAGCTGAATTTAGCCAAATTAGCCATTACTCCAGTCTTCAGTGTCAAATTAAATAATTTCTTATCTATTATCAATGTTTTGACTGTCATTTGTACATTACAAGTGTAAAATAATTCTACACAAGAACATAGAAGTATTTCATTTATATGTTCCAGTTTGATTTTGCCCTTCCTGTTGTGCTAACCCTCACCTCACTGTTGCCTTTAGCACTTAAGGCACTTTTTGTTTAGACATGTTTATCTGATCCTGGGTTTCACATCCATTGAACCTAATATATAAAAAAAACCCTACAGCACAAAATTCTTCATAACATTGTGGGTTATATTTCATTTTATACACACCCTGTCAAAATATGAACAAGGTCCTTTTTACTCGCTCAGAATAATCTTTAATGTCTCATGTCAATTTAATTTACAGTAGGACAAATTTAAATTGCTGTGTTTAAGCGTTCCGTTAGGAAACATTTGATTATAGGATATAGTTAAAATATGAATGTGTTATATTTAATACATAGTATTTATCATTTGCACAACTGCAGCAGTGAACTTAAGTTGGGTTAGAACATTCCATCTTTTATTAGAATTGAGTGATTGATATTAGCTCTTTCTCACATGTTTTCTTGTAGTTTTCTGCTTCAGGGCTTTTCAAAGCATGCCACTCCTTAATAATTACATTTAACCTTTCCATACGTGCTCTGTCATGTGTGACTGGAGTCATATCAACTATACACTCACGCTCTTTCTCTCTCAAAAATATCGTTATTAGGGGACAGCTTTTACTTTTCCTGACTAGCTAAGCCAGGCAGTGTGAGCTTAGTTCTGTTTTGAGCTAAAGAACAGGTTCCCATCTTGTATTCTCTTCTCTTCTCTCATACACAGGTTCAGGTGTGACGGAGTGAGTCATTGATATCAAACGCCTGCACCAGTATATATGAGGGTTAACCTCACCTGACAAGAAACCCATCCATCTGTGTACTTTCAACTGGAGTCATTTGATGTGTAAAAAACACAATGATCTCGATTGCCAAAGCCTGCCTCAGAGGGATCTACGGTTGTCATTGGAACAGTGATAATACAAAACAAAACGTGAGATTTTATTCACATAAACAACCATTTTCCTTGACACTTTGCATTTTCTAATCACGTTTTTCCCCAAAGAAGTTGCACCTCGAGGATGCACCCATTCGCTATTACTATGATTTGCAGACATCTTTTCAATTGGTTTTACATTTTTTTTACTCTTCTTCACACAATCAGTTGAGAGATGTGGAATAGTTTACCATAATAAATGTAGAACAGAATCAAAGAAAATTGTTGTCATTGAGTGCCTCCTTAATGAACAATTATCATGTAAATGTTCTTCCCTTTTAAGTGAGTACAAAGACTGATGATGATCACGACAGGCAGAAAAGTATGTTAATTAGCAGCCTGAATACAAAAGCAAGGCTCTCAATTATTTTGATTTGTGTCAGAAACAGTTATCGCTGCATTCAGAGATTTCTGTGTGAGATAGACTAGTAATAATCAGCTACAAAAATAACCACTCGGTTTAGAGGTTGGCCCCACTTTGAATATTCGAACCAGTAGGCGAAACTCGACGTGGGAAGACGATGCCCCCGGGCTCTCATTTGTTGCTAAATCATCACTTTGAAACATCATACGTAAACAGGTGGAGTGATCAGGGAAAACTACTATTTAAGCTCTTTTCTTTCTTTTTTTAACGGGACAAAGAGAAGAGCTTACTGACTTGCAGAAAGAGAAATGTTTTTGAAGTTTGCAGTCTTGTTTTGTCTTTGTTTGTAGAGGCCATGCTGCTGGTTCTCTTTTCTGTCTTTTGTGTCCATACTTGCCCTGAGTTGGATGTATGTTTGCTTTATTGCCTTCAACGACCACACTGATGTAAACGAGTAAGCACAAACACAATATGCACAATATGATTATAATTGTAAATCCATTGGCATGTTGCTTTCTAGTTTAAATGTACAGCAATAACTGATTGTGTCATTTTGCTTCATTTTCCTCCTGCAGCCTTGCCTTCGAAAATTTGAAAACATGGGTGAACTGGTACATGATAGTGATGATCATTTCTGCTGTGCTAGCCACTTACTGTCTCCTTCTACTGGTAAGAAGAAGGGAGTAATATGAACCAGATTGCTCAGTGAGTAGTAGGCTATTTGTAAATCATGGCTGTTCTAGTTAAATCATTCTTCATTTATTTCATTCTTCAGGTATTTGGATTACTACATTTCGCAATTGGAGAGCCCTTGAATTTGCACTGGTTGCATAAGGTACTGTTGTATGAAAGTCACATTAACCCTTAAATGCAAGAATGTTTCACCAATCATTATTACATATTCGAGTCTTTAGCGACCCGGATCTACATCTAACACGGAAGGATCTCTACCTGTCACGATAATATAAAACTCTCCTGATATTAGAATAACAATTACAGAAGAAGGATTTAGCTTGAGCAGATGTTTTTTACGTCATCACTGTCCTCGTCTGAGCTCATTTCACTGTACACTTAACATCTGGCTCATATTTGCGATCTCAAACATCATCTCAAAACTATAATTTTCCACATCTTTTGTGGAAATCCATTGACCACAGCAAAAAAAAAGGTTTTCCGAACCGAAATAATAATTAGTACAAAAAAGTAAGAATGTACAAAGTCTAAAAAAATCTAAATCTCAAGAAAATAAAGGATTGAGAAGATATAAAGTGGATTGAATCAATCTGTTATTTTAAAATGTGATTTTATTCTGTGATGGCAAAGCTGAATTTAGCCAAAGTAGCCATTACTCCAATCTTCAGTGTCAAATTAAATAATTTCTTATCTATTATCAATGTTGATAAAAGATCGTATCTATTATCAAAGTTTTGACTGTCATTTGTACATTACAAGTGTAAAATACTTCTACACAGAAGTATTTTATTTATATTTTTGTTCCAGTTTGATTTTCCCCTTCCTGTTGTGCTAACCCTCACCTCACTATTGCCTTTAGCACTTAAGGCACTTTTTGTTTAGACATGTTTATCTGATCATGGGTTTCCCATCCATTGAACCTAAAACCAAAAACACCCACAAAATTATTCATAACATTGTGGGTTATATTTCATTTTATACACACTCTTTCAAAATATGAACAGGTCAAAAGACTCAGTCACTTCCTGTTCAGGCCACGCCCTCAGGTGAAGTCACAGGTCCTTTATTCCCAGAAGCCTTAGATCTCCAGCTTCAATCCCTAGATGGCCAACTCAAATATCATTGGATGAGAGAGTTAATTTAAAACATAAATTAATCCTATTTTGTTTTCGCCAGATCCACCATCAAGTGACTGTGACACTAATATTTGATTGCGTTCAGTACTTGCTCTGCAGTAAATCGCTGAGCCATTTTAAGTTTTGCTGATGATACTTTCTATTCTTTTGTTTTCTGCCTCCGGCAACTATGAGTGAAACATCACTTCATCATTGTGTATGACACCTTGTGGAATAAAGGTGAATTGCAATTATTCAGTCATCAAAGATGCAATTATTGCTGTGCGGAAAAAATATACAACTGTTACACACCTCGGGTCATTTGCGACCCTATACAATTTTTACAAAAAATGTATGGGAAAACAATTATTTTATTATTGTTATATTGTTTACAATGAATTGCTTGCGGAATACTAAGAAGGTTGAAGTCTAACTTTAAAAAAAATAATGAGGAGGAGGACAGTGAATGACGTCCCGGGTCACTAAAGACCTGAGGTATGCGTTTAAGGGTTAAGACTTTAGCCATGTCTTAATTATTTTTTGCTACTTCTGAAATCCCTTTTATGTATTATGCATAGGTAGCCTTGTCTCACAGGCTGTCCAACTTAAAATCAAGTATGAAAATATTATTAAAACAATATTAAATGATAATAAAAAAATATATATATTTTTCAACTTTTATTTTAAAGTAATTAAACATTTTTACATTTGAATTTAATTTAAGTATTGCTGTTCCTGAGCTCATTTTCACAAAAACAAACAATTTAGCTCCTTATACATGTATTTGTAAAGTATGTTTAGTTAGCTGTGTTTTGTTAATTATTTGGACAAATAAAATGCTTACTATACTATTTTGCTTTAAAAAGACTCAGAACCAAAAGTGCCCATAGTTAAGGAAACAAATTCATATTGGTAACCTTTGAAAAGTTTGGTAACATATCACTGTTATTAAGCTTTAAGTACATAGAGGAAGTTAACTGCATGTTAATGAATGATCAGAAAATGTTAATATTTTTCTGTTCTCTGTTCAGGTGTTTCTGTTTTTGGGTCTCCTCACTGTTACTGTTGGCACAGCTGGATTTTGTATAAAATGGAAATATGAGTGGCAAACTGTCCATATGTCATTTCAGGTATGTAGTCGAAACCAGCCTTCAGCCATCAGCCATTCAACATTTCAATATTGGTGCTTTGTCTGTCTTTCACGTCTTTGCAGCTGGTTCGCATTGTATTTCATGTTAGCTTTTAAATTAAAATGGCAGTGTAATATTTTACACCGAGAGCAAACTTATCTCTCAACATAATGTTACATTACGCTGTATTTATCAAAGAACTGACACTCAGGTTACACCACTATTGTTGTACTATAGAGTATGAAAATCCCCTCTTTGGTTTCCCATTTAGGCCACGGCTCCTTTCCTGCAGCTGGGTGCTGTGGTAGCATTGACCTTGATCAGCTGGCTCGTGTTCAAGAGTTATCATACTGCTCAAACAGCTGGTCAGTAGTGGCTCCAAAACGGCCGTATCTGGGGTATCCGGGGCCCCGGTTGTTGTTGTGGGCCCCCTTGAAATCATTTCCTGGGAGGGGGGTTTGTGACAGAGTGACAGTGTTGCCATGGATGACAGCAGATATTAGGAAAATATCAGACCTCTGAATTAATCAATTAACCAGAGAGCTGTGCAATAAAGCATTATATATTTGCTGATGACATTTTAATGAAAGGTATTATCAGGTATTCGGTGTAAATGTGAAAGTTAACTGTTACAGTTGATTATGCTTTATTTCCAAAATGTTGTACTGAATATTTTTGTGTGTTTTTGCCTGTGTAGCTAAGGCTTTTATAATGATGACCTTCCTGGCAGTGTCCGCTGCTGTGTTTCTGTGTCCTCTTGCAATCTGCTCTCCGTGCATTACCAATAATCTTCCCCCAAAACCCTCCCTCGTTGGACATCGTGGCGCTCCAATGGTAAGTGTAACTTTCATTTTGAGACATTCCTTCCCTTTGTTAAAACGTGTGTTAGCTCATGTTTACACTGGTGTGCCCATCAATGTCTTGTTTTTGCTGCTCGTTCACGTCGGTGCTGAACTGCAGGATAATTTTAACATTGTTTTATTAGAATAAATTAGACATGCCACAGGATGAATCCTCTGCTGTAGTTTCTGAATCCATTTTGGATTATGATGATTATGGCATTGTTCCCAGGTTGTAAACTATCTATGCATTTCATTAGCATGTCAATCTGCTCATAAATGTTGGAATATTTATCGAGCATAAGCAATTTATAGATACAATAAAACGTATACAGTTATTACAAAACATGTAGTCCTCATCCAGAAATAATTTTTAATGGCTGACAGTCTGCAATTTAAACACGGCCTGTTAAATTCCACTGGCATGGAAGGTGGAGGAGGTGTTTTGACATCTGAAGCTCTGTAGGTTTGATCTTCCTGCGCTCACCAGGAGACTGGAGGTTAACTGTGAATAAAAACAGAGGCGTGTGAAGAACACAGATGCTACAGCTTTGAATTCGTTTTTATTTATACAGGACATGGAAACCTGAACATATTTATGTAATAAAATAATGGTTCTTTCTGGCAAAAAGTGATTTCTTTTGTCCTTTTAAAAAAAAAATTAAAATGTTTTATTTATATGTGTATTATATTAATTATGTATTTAGCTGGCTCCAGAGAATACCATGATGTCTTTCAGGAAGAGTGTGGAGTGTGGCGTGGTGGCATTTGAAACAGATGTGCAACTCAGGTAACGGATTCAGATTCTGTTCAGAAGCACTATTGACACTTGCTACTACTGTGTGTGCGTGTGTGCGTGTTTTAATACACTTGTCCTGATCTTTTTTTCAGCAAGGACATGAAGCCTTTTCTAATGCATGATACATTTCTACTACGAACAACTGATGTGAAGAAGAAATTTCCAGGTCGAGATGGCGACACACACGCTAACTTCACATCGCAAGAGTTACAGACGTTAAATGCAGGCGAATGGTTTTTAAGAGTGAGGACAAAGATTTATTTTTATGACATTTTATATTATTTAAGTTTGTCGTTATATATAGATTTATAACACATTTGATCCAGTAGTTGCTGTTATACAATAGTAGAAATATAAATGTATATTATATTATATTAATTATATTATATTAACATTTATTTAAAGGCAGCTCATGTGCAGTTGCAAAAAATACATCAAGCAGCACAATATCTCACAGGCACCATGAGAAGAAAAAGGAGTATGTTTTGGTTCAAGATTACCTTGAACTGAACTGAGATTGTAACTTTATCCAGTTTGAGCAGATACAAAAAAATTCCTCCACTTCGCATTTGATGTTCAGACGGTCTTTTTTAGTGTAATGACAAATTTGTTAAAAATGAGATCTTTTGTTTTTCGAATACAGACAGATCCATTTCAGTCAGTGTCATCTCTCTCAGAGGAAGAGAAGAGGGAGGCGGCCAACCAGACAGTGCCATCTCTTTCTGAGCTCTTGGACATGGCCAAAAATCATAATGTCTCCCTCATATTTGACCTAAAAAATGAGAACAACTCAACAGGATTCCAAAACAGCAACTCCTACTACACCATTGACACTATAAAACAGTCAGGCATCTCACCAGACAAGGTATTGTCACCATTTGTGAAAATGGTTCTGTGACAATTTTCTAATTTAATATATTTTTTCCATTAAGCTGTCATAATTTCTTAGCATCCCTTTTTGTTTTAAATTTATAACAGTATTATTTATATACTATAGTATTTATTAATATATTACATTAGCTTTTATGTTTTTAGCTTTCTTTTATTTATTTTTTTATATTTCCGTTCTGTATATTTATTTCAGTTTAGTTTTAGTAATTTTAGTACTTCAACATAAACTTATTTTATTTCAGATAAATAGGCAACTAGTTTTTAGTTTTTTTGTTTAGTTTTACAATGTTAAAGGCCCTAGAGAAAAACATGGCTTTTATTAATGTTACATGTCATTATAAAAATCTCAGTCCAAATGCTATTATTTTGTGTGCACCATTAACTATAATTTTAATATTGTGTATCACTTTCAGATATGGTGGCTTCCTAAAGAATACAGACAAAATGTGAGAAATATTTCACCTGGGTACAGGCAGGTGTATAATGTGGTAAAAGAAATGAAAACGGATGGTGGAAGCTTCCTGAACGTGAAATATAGTATGAGCACTCGTGAAATAAGGTAAGTGTAGGAGGATTGGTGCAGCTTATCTGACATGCAGAGACATGATGCTGCCGCTGGTATGATCTCACAGCCTTAGGGATCATTCTCGCATGGTTTTATTTTCTTACAAAGATGACAGAAAGGCTGTGCCGATCTATAGCTTAAACCTACAAATGTGTCTAATAATGATTATAGTAGCAGGAATGCTGATTTGCAAAGTTCAACACATGAAGATTGATGAGGCCTTTTCCAGACAGTATTTTGTCCGGTTGGGTGCACCTGTCATTTTATAATTTTACCTGACAGTAAAGATAAAGAAACAATAAAATTGAACAAGAAAAGCTTGACTGATGAATAAGACTGCACGTTAAAACGGCCCTGCCACTCCTGTCTATTGTGTTGAAAACTGGCTTGTTACGACCTGTCGAAAAGGTCGCTGATATGGAAGCAGATGAATAGAGAGAAGATTTGTATCTGTTTTTGTTTTGACATACATTTTTGTTTATTTCGCTGGACAGTGAGCTGCGGAAAGAAAATGTGTCCGTGAATCTGTGGGTTGTGAATGAACGCTGGCTATTCTCATTACTGTGGTGCTCTGGGGCCAGTTCAGTGACCACCAATGCCTGCCATATCTTCAAAAACATGTCTAAGCCTGATTGGCATCTGGTAAATATTTTCACCTATCCCAATCTATTGTGCCATTAAATAGAAGCTGTTTTTACCTTATAATTCACATGGGCTTGTCTGAATATGTAACAACTCTGGAATCCTTTGTGTGTTTGCGTATGCGTGTATGCATGTAACAATAAAAGGAGCCAAATAAGTACATGGGAATATGGATCTCGGCTGATGTTATATCATTGCTGTTGATGGTTGGGATGTTTCTTTGGCAAAGGTAAGCAATGAAACTAAGCACATATAGTTACATTACATTCTTGTGGGGATAATGCAAGTTTTAACTGATAGATTATAATAGCTTTAAACCTATAAAGATGTTGCACTTCATAGTATAATTATTATTACAGGTTGTCTTGGGAGAGGAAGTTATTTCAATTAAAGAATATAAGGTGACATGAATAAAAAACAAAACAATGATGAGCACAGATAAATCATTTATGATAAATGCTGCAATATTCCATGCAAAAGTAAGAATTGTCATGTTTGATTTCATGATTTGTCATTTTGTTTTTCTATATATTTTTTAATGTTAATAGTGTATTTAACAGAATTTCTATTTTAAATTTTCACTCTATAATTAATGTATAAAATGTATTAAAATTATTAAACCAGAAACCATCAGTTATTTTATAAATATAAATGGCTAACTTACGAACTCAAAGGCTTAACCTTATCCTTAAAATGTCCATCATACACAATGTCAAAATTCCTCCCACCACACAAAATACAAAAAAATACAAACCTACTTGAAGGCTATTGATTTTTTTAAAATGTATTCTTTATTCCAGGGCATTTAACAAATGTTAATAATAATAATAAAAAGTCCAAGTAGTCAAATTTGCCCCTAATTGAAGAGTTACTCAAATTATGTTGATGGAGCAGTGCCGTGCAAGTCCATCGGTCTGCTCAACAACAGATTATAATGGAAATGTTTCTCTTTGCTTGTGAACAGGAGAAGAAAGCGTGTTTCTTGTCAATATGAAGAAGAGAGAAGTGTCCCCCTGCTTAATCTCTGAAGGATGCCATCCTTATCATGAAAGAGCATTGTTTCACTTTTTGAAGGATTGTATATGGTTATCAACAATATAATCACATCATATTAAATGTATAATGCAGAAAATTAACATAATATTTGTACTTTTATTTAGTTCAAGGTATTAATCAGTTGGGATGAGAATTGATATATTTGATCTAATTTCTTTATTCAGGCAGCAAATTGTGCAATGCTGCCACCCATTGACAATATGTGTTTCGCAACACCAGGGCGTGGTTTCACAGACAGGGCTTAGATTAAACCAGGATTAAGCCTTAGTTAATTTAGGACATTCAAGTAGCTTTTATAAACGTGTATAAACAATGAGATGTTTAAAGATCAGTGCAAGTTGCTTTCGGTTAAAACGGCTCAAATTTGCATTTTAATCTAGGACTAGGCTTAAGCCTCGTCTTTGAAACCGGAACTGTAACTTTTCATTTTAAATGACAATATTTTTATGAACAAAGCAGGTGTATAATGTGTATAGGTGTATGAAGCAGGTGTTGTTGTTTTTTAAGAAAGATTTTGAATGTTGAACCCACTTTATATTCTTTAACTACTATGAACTTCATTTAAATTAACCATCTGAGACCATACACTTATTGTTTTACATGGTAGCTATATATAAAAATACCTGAATAGAATCACATCTGTAATTCATTTCTGTAGTCATTACACTGACCTTAACCCTACCACTTGACCCACCCTTTAACCTAACAATACCACTAAACCCCGAACTTTTACTGTATCCCATTCCAATAATTTGTTTTAAAAGTACATAGTTAGACACCTAATATAAAGCAGGGTTAAAATGTTTATAGAAATGTGTATATATGGCTATATTTTTAAAGATTTGTGCACTTTTTATTGATTTTTTTATTTTAGTAAATATGGGCATTTGCAAACAAATTCAGAAGTAATTTGTGTAATTTTAAGAGTGTGTGTATATGTTTAAAAATGTATGGGAGATCAAGGCTGGTTGGCTATAACAGTTCACTGGTACAGGGTTTATTTTGAGGTCATAAAAATGAGTGTTTGCCCTCCTGACCTACATTCATTGATTCTACCAACATATCTATGCCAAAGCAAAAATTACTAGATAAAAATGTTATAAAAAAAAGAAGAGAAAGTGATATTCAAAACATATGAATGTTGGGGTTGGCAACCGTTTTTAATTTGTTGTACAACAACAAATGTGATAAATTATGCTGCCTTGCTAACATAATTTACATTTAATGTAAGTGCAAGTTATCTGTCAATCAACATGGGAATTTCAATGATTGATTCTTGAAATATTACATTTGTTTCCCCTAGCCCTGTATATATGAATGGCATTATAAAAGCAGGCAAATTAGGAGCAAAACATCTACATTTTAAATAACCATCTGCCTACTGATTATTTAAAAGAGTGTGAAAATGAATATCATTTCATAGGCTAAATCATATTCATCATAAAATAATAGCCAGCAAATTTGTTAAGTTGTGTTAGTTTGGTTTAAAATAAATGTTTATCTTTATTTGTTGCGTCCTTTTATTAAGCTGTCTTTTAACACTGTACCCAGTACCTATTGGCACAACATAACTTCAGGCGTGATTGTTTTAAAGGAAATTTATATTTTGTGACATTGAATATGATATCTTTATCAAATGAAGAAGAAAATAAAACTTCATCAAATTATAAAAAGTTGGCCAATCAACCGTTTCCACTGAATGCCACACTTTTTTAAAATGTGAATGCCTTGTATAAAAATGAGAGAAGTTGTTGCAGTTTAGTAATTAAATCGTTCTATGTGATGAAATGTGATAAAGCAAACGTCAAGCTTCGTGTCACCAAGAAAAGCACAGCCTGAACGTCTGGAGCGGAGCGACAGAAGAAATGAACTCCACTCCGGGATTTTCATTTGCCTAAAGCATTCATAGAGGCAAGAGAAAACTTAAAAAAGCTGTGGGAAAACGTGAGGCTCCTGCCTAATCACGCTGGTAATTTCTATAATGTTTTTTCCCTTTTTTTTGTTTTTTGAATCTGTCTTTTTTTCTAAAAAAGAAAAAGGGTAATTTGTTTTGCTACGACAGACCAGCATCTTTGTAGGTTTACTCTTTCTCCACTAGGTGGCATACGACACTTAGGAATAAAAATATTCCATGGTCAAACTTGCATCACCCCTTCATGGTAAACAGGGTGTTTTCCGAAATGCTGACGAAATAAATTTCAGGTACAGTTAATGTGGTCATTTATAACCTACTTCCCCCCCTTCCTTTTTTCTTTGCTAGCCACAAGTTCACATGATTAGCGTTCGCCGTTATACCATAAAGCTGCATGTTTTCCCACCATAAAGACACGCTCATTGATGAGCTCCAGTATTATTTATCCACAGTTTACATTTGGATGAAGGATGAGTAAGACCCTGTTACTGCAGACCGCCCTCCAGTTCCCCTCAAAACTTCCCAATGCAGGAGCCAAAGGCAGATAACGGGAAGCAACGGCGCTTCACACTCTCACTACCACAACACGCATCTCCTGACAACTCATTCTCGTCGTTAATACTACAACTACTTCCCAAAGAAACAATATCTTCACTGTGGGAAAAAAAGACTGCAAAACTTTTAAAAGTCTGTTCGGAGACAACTAGAAAGGGACAGCTGGCCCTGAGAAGGATTTTAAAGCGTTGTTATTCAACTAGTCGAAACGTTTTGGATTAACAGGACCAGTTTTCTAACTAACTGCAACAATCTTCACATCATGGTACATAAATATGGTAAGTTCCGTTAACAGTCAACTTTAGTCGTTATAAGAAGCCGACATCTTATTTTGAAGGTAGACAGTGATTACAGTTTTTAGTTCTTTTATAAGTTACTTTTTTCTCGGTGTCGATATCGTGTATTTTCAAGTAGGAATTTCTTTTAACCCCACATGGGAAACAGTCTGAAGTGGGGTTATGTAACTTTTAATAAAAATCCGCTATTCTTTACAGAAGAATGACAAGTGTATAGGCGACACCATGACCCGGTTTAACCCATCACGATTCACAAACTGTGATGTTTATTTATCCTATACCTCTACTAACCTCCTCTTCCCTTGAACCAGCATCAAAAAGTGAGACCCCCCACAATATCGATACATTACATACCAAAAATGAAAACTAATAAGTATTTATTTAAAAGAAAAATAGGTAACACTTTTCAATAAGTTTCATTAGCATTAGTTAACATGAACTAATAATGAACTGCATTTCTACAGCATTTATTCATCTTTGTTAGTTAATTTCAACATTTACTGATACATTATTAAATCAATTATCATTATCAAATGTTGTATTTGCTAACATTAGTTAATGCACTGTGAAATAACATGAACAAACAATGAACATCTATATTTTTTAACCATAAACCATAACCCTAACTAACATTAACAAAGATTAACTAATACAGTAACAAATGTATTGCTCATTGTTAGTTCACGTTAATTAATAACTAATGTTAACAACTGAAACCTTACTGTAAAGTAAGATAATACACAAGCACCCTTTTAACAAGTTTGTTTGATTTTTAATAAAACGTACGTTTTTATGGTATTGTTCATTGTATACAGTAGACATAGCTATAGATGAACTTTCATGCCCAAAGTTAATGTGATGAACTATACCTGTGTGAACAAGGGGATATCAAACTATTTAATTGTGAAAATGGCTGAATAAAGTCAACGTTATTTGTTTTCTAATGCATTTTAAGTGTGACTTAGTTGTCCAAGTATTTTTGAGGTGACTGTATGGTCTCTGTGACTCCATAAGAATAACTCACTATAAGACACTTAAGCTACTACACAAGATTAAATCATTAATCTATTTTTAGCTTTTAGTTGAAAAATTGTTGTTAGACAGCCCTGGTTGAATTGAACATCTGGCTTCGCACCCCTTCAAGGGGTTCTTATAATTACAGGCAACTAATGTCAAATTTCAAGCGTCTAGCATTGAGCAATGCCTTTTCAGAGTTAGGCATACAGTTTGAATGTCTAAAAATGTCTTCAAATAGTAAAGCTTGTCCTTTCTTTTATTTCAGATACTAAAAGAGCAGTCGGGCTACTAAAACAGTACCAGGCAAGTTTGACTAGCCCGGAGGAGCAGGCCCTGAAGACCAGTGTGGAAAAGGTCTCCACCATCTTTGGCAGTCATCTGTTTCAGGCCCTGCTGGGTGAGGTTTGTTTCTGTGTAAACTGTAATGGATCTAAAAAAAATAATGATTAACTCTCATTATTTAAGGCCATACCACTTGATTCCAGCACATTCCATGCTGAGCAAAATTGTTCCAAGAAGCCTTAGTTCAGTTTGTTCAGCTTTACTAAAACACTGCTGATGGGTTTCTAAATGGTACATCTGGGTTTTTTTTGTCCGTGGACCAAATCTCTCAATGTCCTCCTTTACATTAACAATGACTTTAGTATGTTGTTGTTTTGCCCAGTAAACCAACACATTATTACCTTATAAAATACCTATTGGAACTTGCTCATCTTTTACACTCATTTAGATGTGACATTAAAGGGTTAGTTCACCCAAAAATGAAAATTCTGTCATTAATTACTCACCCTCATGTCGTTCGACACCCGTAAGACCTCCGTTCATATTCGGAACACAAATGAAGATATTTTTGTTGAAAGCTGATGGTTGAGAAAGGCTTCAGATAGGCCTCCATTGGCATTCAGTACATTTACACTCCCAAGACCCATAAAAGGCACTTAAAACGTCGTTACAAAGTCCATCTCACCACAGTGACTCTACAATCATTTTACGATGCGACGACAATAGTTTTTGTGCGCAAAAAAAAATCAAAATAACACCTTTATCCAACCGCTTCTTGTCTTCCGTGTGTGCCTCCACGACGCATGCGCGAGAATATGACGTAGCGCCGGGGTTCGGGAATCCATGAAATGCACACTTTAACCCCATTTTGAGAACTCCGCCGAGACCTAAAGCACGATCAATGTAGAATTCAACAGCTTAGACACGCTCGTCTTCCTCTGCTTGTAAACAAATCGCTTCTGGGTCATGTGTCCGGACGCCGGATCTGCGTAATATTCTCGCGCATGCGTCGTGGAGGCACACACGGAAGATAAGAACAAGTTGGATAAAGGTGTTATTTTGATTTTTTTTGCGCACAAAAACTATTGTCGTCGCATCGTAAAATGATTGTAGAGTCACTGTGGTGAGATGGACTTTGTAACGACGTTTTAAGTGCCTTTTATGGGTCTTGGGAGTGTAAATGTACTGAATGCCAATGGAGGCCTGTCTGAAGCCTTTCTCAACCATCAGCTTTCAACAAAAATATCTTAATTTGTGTTCCGAATATGAACGGAGGTCTTACGGGTGTCGAACGACATGAGGGTGAGTAATTAATGACAGAATTTTCATTTTTGGGTGAACTAACCCTTTAAGTTTTGATTTTTTTAGATTAAGTCACAAAAATAGGTTATTTCTAGCCTGGATGCCAGCCGAACTTAGCCCCGCCCACAACATTTTTACTCGGGCAGTTCGGTCTGGAATTGATCGGTAGAGGAGTAATTATGCCCGAACAGAAACTGTTCGGACCAATGAAATCATCAGGGCGGGCTTTAGACGGTGATGGACAGATGATAAACAGTAACGTAATCATCTACGTCATCAAAGGCGCTTGGGTTGAGTTTGTTCTAATCCTAAACGGAGAACTTGTTCGTATGCATTCACCTTTACTATTTCTCTCAGAAATGATGATCGTGTTGGTAAGTACTCTGTGTATCCTTAAATTATTTTTTTACAATACCGGGAAAGATCGTTTACACTAATCTTGTTCTTCTAACGTTAGGCTACTTATTCCAGCGTGCGTGCAGAAAGGGTTGCCAAGTTTTTACAACAAAACCCGCCCAATTGCTAACGTTCCTCAAAACTAGCCAAAAACAAGCCCAATAGCTTTCCAGGGGGGGTTCTCCGGGGAAAAAAAGGCATTTGGGGGGTAAAATATGTGTTATTTTGGCAGGGCTGGCAGCTAAAAATCGCATTCCTGGGTCTGTATATCACATAATTGGGGTCGCTTCAACCCGCGGACTTGGCAACACAGTGCAGTTGAGTTCTGTTGACATTTGACAACTAACGTTATGCGTCGCTCCGTTGCTCTGATTGGTTGTAGGTCTATCCAATTGAGGTCTTTCCTGGTTCGGTTGAAACACGCCCCATAACCACAGCCCAACGGAGCAGTCTCAGACTCATATTCTGACTAGAATTGAGTATGACGACGTCAGGCTAGGTTATTTCAGAATAACAACAAAAGGTTGTCATTTTTTTTTAAATAAAAACGTATTAAATGAGCCATTGCTGTTGTCTCCAATGGCTTGATCTTTTGCATGGATAAGAACTCAACTTATACAGTAAATTACAAAATGTTTACCAAGGTTTGTGTCACTGTTCTCATGTTACACAACGAATCAGACTTTCACAACCCCAACTGATTTAGCAATGCTGTGGATATGTTCTGACATTTTTTAATGATGTCTCACAACAGTCAGAATAAGAAATAATAGATATCACTGTAATGCGAGATGCATCTAAAATAACTAAAATGCAACTAAAATAAGAGATTTCCTAACTTATTTTTAGTTTTTGTCCTGCAAAGGAAACAAATTAGTCCCATTATGAAACGGTTGAGTGGTTATCTTAATTACCAGGCCCAGGGTTTAATGAGGCATGCCTGGTGCTGCTGTTGCTGTGATGCAGAAGAGTAGGACCACAGGGGCCGTGACCAAGACATGGGGTTACGTTGCCATGGGACTGTAGTGAGGAGAGGGACAGCTTTCCCCCTGATATTAACTCAGGAGTTTTCTCAAATGCCAGTGGGGATGATAGGCTTATATTATGTAGTAAATATGATATTGTTATGCATGTGTTGGTCATTCTATAAAGAGCTGGCATAGAAAATTAACTTTATAACTTTATAGTTATAGGGTACATTTTATAGCCATTACTCATGTCACATGACATTTTAGAAATCATTCTAATATGCTGATTTGCAGCTCAAGAAGGATTTCTTATTATTATCAATGTTGAAAACAGTTGTGCTGCTTAAAGGGATAGTTCACCAAAAAATGAAAATTCCGTCATCATTTAGTCAAGTTCTTCCAAACCTGGAGACATTCCTTTCTTCTGCTGAAAAGAAGATATTTTGAAGAATATGGGGAACTAAACAGTTGATGGACCCCATTGACTTCCATAGTAGGGGGAAAATACTGTGTAAGTCAATGGGGTCCATCAACTGTTTGGTAACAAACATTCTTCAAAATATCTTCTTTTGTGTTCAGCAGAAGAAAGAAATTCATATAGTTTTGGAACAACCTGAGTAAATGATGACAGAATTTTAATTTTTGGGTAAACTATTCCTTTAATATTTTTGTGAAAACTGGTTAAAAAAATGCCCGGATGCTTCGGTGAATAGCATATTATTTAAATGTTTTCTATATATCAAATCTTTACTGTAATTTTTGAATAGTTCAAATCATCCTTGCTGAATAAAATTATTAAAGTGCCTCTATTATGCTATCTTAAAGGTTCCTAATTTTATTTTGGAGGTCTCCTACGACTGGTTTACATGCATCAAAGGTCAAAAAACAAATTTTCTCATAAAATACATTTCACATCACCACATTTTTCATTGATTCTCAAACGACTCGTCGGATGAATTGGTCTCTCTAAAGCCCTCCTTTCCGTGAGCCTGTTCTGCTCTGATTGGCCAGATGGCCAAGTCTGTTGTGATTGGTCTACCACTTACAGCACTTGTTTGGAACCTAAACGCTCATTATCATAACTGAACTTCAGCTCCACCCGGAGGCTTAAAGCTCAGCGATTGTACATACTGTAACTACAGTAACGATGGCGTCAATTTAACCATATCAGTCCGAGTGGAGTCCGATGATGAAACATTGAAAGTATTAGCAATTCAAGTTCAACCAGAACCTCCATCGCAAGGATGACTTGAGCCCGTTTTTCAGTGAGACACTACTCATTTTGAGGGACATTATGAGATGTTGCAACTGTAATTCCTCTACATCAGTATTAACAAGTGTATGTTCATCAAACTGAATGATGGAACATAACATTTTGAATAACAAATCTTGCTCCATCCTTTATCTTTACTCAAAGTAGTTAGAACGACTGGAAATCTGCACTAATAGACACAGTTTTAGGTAATAGTGGCCCACAGCTGCTTATTTCAGGAAGACAGTAATAATGCGAATTAGCCGGTTAGCCGGAGACCTACACAATATAAAACACAAAACTATTTTGAACACCCAGTAGAAAAATATATACATCAATAATTATTCATACTTACAGGTTGTGATTCTGAGGAGCATGCTGGTCCAAATAAACTGGGTACTGACCCATCTTTTAAGAGCAAGCGTTTTGTGAATCCCGTGTTGAACTCTGAGATTTGAAGCAGTCGTCAGTAAAATTACATTTGAGGGCTGGTCAAGTTTTTCGTGGGTGGACAACGTACAACATAGGTGGGCATTATGCAAATGTCTTATCTAGTGATGTAAGAACCGTAGTGGGATTCGAGACGACTTGTTTAGGCAATTCAGAGTCGATTTATTATAGAGTCGACATTTATTTATCATACTCTTTTGACTTTAAAACTTTGCAGAACGTTTGCAATCACAAACAGCTATTTTACACACTGCATGAAAGGGAATATTCGATCAATAAGGGCACTTTAATCTGTTGTTTTTTTGTTTGTTTTTTTTTAACCTTTTTTTTTGTTGTAAAATTAGTTTTCTTGTTTTGGAGATTGTTGAGTGCATTTACCTTTTTATTATAATGTCTCTGGTATTACAGAAAGTGTCAGTCACTTAAATATTCATATTTATTTTTCATAGTGGTGAACTTTGTGATTTAGGGCTAGGGTTTTAGATCATTTTCTGAAAGAAACATGGCTCCTGCTGCTGGCATTTAGGTTTATGTGCTTTTCTGTGCTTCGAACGCAGCTTTTTAACTATAGCAGACCAAACAGATGTTGCAAATGCTCTCATTTATCTCACTTTGAATCAGTCATAAGAGTCCCAGTTTGAAACTGGCATAGCACATAAGCGGATAAGGATTCCACACATTCCAGAAAAAGGCTGGATCATTAGCGGGAATGTGGGATAACATGTAGGTAGATTGATAAACAAACAGATCTTGGCCACAGTGTTGTACTCCTTCTGACCTCAGGCAAGATTAGGCAGAGTGTTACTCTTTACACAGGACGGCCCATTCTCTCTCAGGTACTGAGGAGAAGGGTCATGTAAGGCTGAGTTGAGCAACATGTGGTTTCAATCATCTCTCCAGCCTCTTGGGTGTTGGCCAGAGTTAAAAAGGGAATACAATATGAATTCTACCAAAAATGAGGAGGATTGAGGATAGATTATTTAGCACAAAGTTTAATACTTATTTTTATATTAATTATAGTATTGTTATTTTATATTACATTTTGTTATAGTGTAGCAATTTTAGCATTTAAAATTGGGTTTATAGATCATTCACATAATTGAAGTGTTCTTTTTGTTTTATGTGGCACCAAAGAAAAAGTGATCATCGAATATATTGGGGATACAATGAGGCTGTAACAATTCAGTCCTGTGTTGCACTTTGGAAGGGTGGAAGATTTGTTTGGTTGTCTGCATGATTGCACAATTTCGAACAAAGGTTTTCCTAACTGCACACTCATCTCTTTGTTTCCAAACACACAAACTGAATAGGGATCACACAGGTTGTGTGCCCAAATATGACCCAATATCAAGGCAGGACTATTTTCATTGCTGGGGAAAACTGACATAATTCCCCAGCACTTCCAAGTTAAACTAGTTCATGCTACAACAAAAACTGTAGTTCTTCCTATAACAAGTATGTCCAACTTCCTTTTCACTTAATAACGAATGCTTTATAACCACATTTCTAATTCTACACTGTACTTTTTCCATAATTTTAATAGAAAAACAATGTAAAACCGCTATAGTAAAAGCCTGTCAATTGATTCCTCACTAAGAAATAGTCAGTCCTTTATGAGGCAAACTTAAAAGTTTAGGGTCAGTAACATTTTTTAAATCATTTTGAAAGAAGGCTGTAATTTTGAACACCAAGGCTGTGTTTATTTGATTAACAATACAGTAGAAACAGTAATATTGTGAAAAATTATTACAATTTAAAATAACTCTTCTATTTTAACAAAATTTATAATGCAATTTATTCATGTGACGGCAAAGCTGAATTTTCAGCATCATTACAGTAATCGATCAATAAACATTTCTTATTATCAATGTTGAAAAGTTGTGCTGGATTTTAAAAGAACATTTATTTTATATAAATATTTTTTGTAATATAAATGTCTTAACTGTCTTTTTTGATCAATTTAGTGCAGCCTTGCTGAATAAAAGTATTAATTTCTTTAAAAAAAAAAAAAATCTTACTAAACTTAGTGACACAAGGTACCCGGAGAGGATAAAAGGGGTATTTTTTTTATTTTATAAATCTCTGCAATATTAGATTTAACAGGTAATATGTGTCATTTGTACATTAAAGTTTTGTAATAAAGGATGTTTTAAACTAGTTTAGATTCTGTATATGACATCAACTGATTGTGGGATGTTTTTAATACCAGCTAAGTTTTAAAACTCAGTTTTTAACCAATCAAATATGTGTGAACTTAATACTGACATTGAAAAGATTTAAACCTATAGTGAAGAGGATAGCAGTTGTGTAAAAATGATACTGTGGAGAGGACTGTGCAGTAAAGTAAAAGGACTTTGTGCTTTCTGTTGAGTGGCCAGGAATGTATTGGTGTTTTAGGGGTATATCATTTAATCATTTTAACCAGGACATTGTCTGAAATAAATGTGCCCGTGTATCAAAGTATGTTAGAATGTTTTACAGAACCGATTGTCTACATTCATCTGCAAAATGATTTTAGTGCACACACAATCTGTTACATCCATGTGATTTAATGCTGAGAGAAAGTAGCCCTAGATATGATCAATCATTGATGTTTCTTGCTAAATTTCACTCAATAATGCCTTTGAGGGGAAAGGTCTCCTTGATGAAGAAATAATTCATACTTACACATCTTCAAAGCCATTCAAGGCAGCTTTACTAAACGAGGAGGTGTTTCCGTCCGACACACTTATACATTTCCATTCATCATACAGCTGCATGTTTTATAATCATACACCATTTAGTGTAAGACTCAACGCTTTAGTTTACTTTCTCCGTCACTCTCTTTTCTCTACCCTCTCACTTTCTCATCTGGCTCTGGCCAGCCAGGCGATGAAACCGCTTCCCACACACTGTTCTCCTCCCACTCACACAGGCTCACACAGACACAGATGAGTCACATAGCCCCATTCTTCCACTGCCTTTCTCGCTGCACCCCAGTGGGACTCCATTACTGCCCCTAACAGCCCCCACGCAGACACGTACACCGTCCGCATGTGCTGCCATTCCAAGTTCACTGCCTATCTCTCCAAAAAAAAGTGCTTTTCTCTCTAGCTCTTTCTTCTTCCGTCTTAAAAAAAGACTAGCTCGTTTCTTCCAGTGCAAAGGGGGCCCAGAGTGTTATGCTTCAAAGGCACAGTGAGGTAACAAGCATCTCATTATGTTGTTAGTTCAGGCTGTGGGCCAGTGTGGGAGTGTGGGTGACATCAGCAATATTGTCTCCCTCCATTCTCATCAGCTGGTCGCCCCTCTGTTGGTGACCACAGGCCACGGCAGTTAGTGACCTGAGAGGTAATGAGGTAAGACGTATAGAGGGTAGGAGAGTGGGGTAAAGAAAAAAGTCATTCTGGTTTGATGGGGGAAGAGATGGTTTGAAAGTAGGGTAGGCAATTTCGGAGGGGCCAGCAATAGCAAGCTAGCTTTGAAAGCATAAGATCCCACCCTCACTCCAAAGCAACGCCTCCTTCAAAACACATTCGGACCGAATGCAATGATTGGACAAACATGTTTTGGTCCCAAAACTTCCACAGAAGATATATGTAAAAAAAAATTATATTTATACCACTTTTTTTTTGATTGCAAGCAGGATGTGAACAGAGTTTCAACCAGTATAACAAAAAGTGTTAATGAAAATGAAAACATTGCCTACCTTTAAGGGCACTAATAGGACGGTAGCAGTCTGGCATTGATGTAACAGAAGTTTAAACAAAAAAACATAGCAATGAACACATTTTTAAAGTTGGCATGAAGTCGGAAATTTTTGTTGTTAAAAATGTTTTGTTGTTGTCAGTTTATGCTGTGGTCCCATGTGAGTGACAGGTTTTCCTGCCCTCGCAGGCGGAAACAAGTCACCAGAGAAGAGAGTTGCTGGAGGGAGAGTGAGTTAATTTAATCAAAGATTACAAGGGCAAATTAATTGTTAAAAATATTGGTGTGATAAATCATCTCTAATAAATACCGCAATATTTCATAGAAGATAATAATTGTCAAATCTGATTTCATGGTGACTTAAAGCAATATCACATGAGCAAGAATACTGTTGTTCAAAAAATTACAGCAATTCTGATATTCAGACCACTAGAACGATTATGATATTGCACAGGGGGCAACCTATCACGGTACCACGCTTGAATTCACTGAGCTCCTGAGAGTGACCCATTCTTTCACAAATGTCTGTAGAAGCGTCTGCAAGCCTAGGTACTTGATTTTATACACCTGTGGCCATGGAAGTGATTGGCAGACCTGAATTCAATGATTTGTGGAGGGGTGTCCCAATACTTTTGGCATATATCATAATTTAGTCCAGATGATGATGAAGACGAGTCAAAAACGTTCCATTGAGCAAAAGATTTATTGATAAAACAAACTCAGGTAATCGATATGCAAGAAGGCAGCGTAACCGTGTATATCACACAACAATACCGGACAATGAACAGAACATAAGGAGGAACTTAAATACAGTGATAGTGAACTAAATGACAAACAGGTGTGTTGATGGCATGAGTGTCCATAGTAACTAGTAACATTGTAATTCTGGGCAAAACAGGCCAATTGAGGGTATGTATTGACGTCACTTTCCCGCCGGGAACATGCCCCCTCAGCCGGACTGAGTGGCAAAAGAGCCTGCTGCATGACGGGATTTGATTGGGGAAACAGCAAAAATGTGATTATCAGTTTAACCTAAAGGTTGGACAGTATAGTGTTCCTTAAAACTTACCAAAGATCCAGTGATCCATGGATATTTGATCTTTGATATTTGGTAATCAATTTAATAATCAATATAATTCCCTCCGTGTTTCCTGACATTTATATGTGCCTGATTTCGATGCTGGTGAAATACATACTGTAAAGCAAATTTGGCTGTGAACACTTTATACAAAATCGTCATATAGTCTAGCCCTAAAAACTTCTATAGTTTTTGACTGTTTATTTAAAAACCTCCAATTATAAAATGCTAAACATTGAATTGATGAGTTGTCAATACAATATAAAACAATACAATATATAGGATATTATTTTACCCCCAAATTCAACATATTGATACAAAATGATAACTACAAATCCATGTTTCGCTGCCCAGAGTCCAGTTGTTTCTGTGAATTGCAGCGACCTATATGCTTCTCTTTTCTGTAGCTTTTGGCAGTCTGTAAAAAAAATATACCTATTATACCTAAATATATACTATTTGTACAGTCAATTTTTCCTATTTTAGATGTGTTTTTCGCGGCATTCATGCTGAAAACCAATGCTGCTTCTTTTTGCCACTCAGTGTGCGTAACCGCAGTCACTCTGGCTGATGGTGACATCGCATGCATACCCTCTATTGTCTGCTGTTACAGGAGTCACTTTCAAACCAAGCAACTTTCTGTAGGCCAACATGGTGTATTCGAGAGACAAATTTGAACACAAGCAATTTATTGGGAACTTTGTGTGTGGATTCCTATTAAAATGACTGGTATTCGCCAAGAAATAGTAAATATATGTCCACAGCTTTTATTTGCTTGCTTTTGCAACTTGAATGTGCATATACAGTATTATGGATACAGAAGAGGAGCCAACCACTTTGAGGACTTGATTTATGTGTTATAAGTATTTTTGTCCAATGCTTTATGGTATTTTTCTTGTCCAATACTTTAGGTAAGCCCAACAATTTGCTGCTACTACCTCTGCAAAACAATTTTCACTTGTTTGATTTGAGTGATCTAACCAAGTTTCTTGTGCACTGGTTTTATTCTGAATAGTTATAATCCCACAGCTATGCTATACTGATGATTTTATCATGTTTTTACATATTAACATATTTCAACAGCTTTGGGCTTCAACACCAGATCCAATGTTACCTCTGATAATGTCTGCAGGCACTGTGCTGTCATGAGTAAGTCACATTAAAAGCCTCTCGAAGTGAGTGTGATTGCTCCGGCTCTCTAAACCCAGTATGGACAGGAATTTTGGATGAGGCCCCCTGGATGATATTTATAGAGATCCACAATAGTGGGAACGATGCTCAAGTTGAGCCAAAAGTTGACATTGCTCTTGACCTTGCTCGCTTGACTTGTGAAGACTGTGCACCTGTGCTTTTTGGCATGGCTTAAAGACTTACTAATCAATTGTTGAGGACCATTAAAGGAGAGTTCTCCTTTTGAGTGGAACTCAACACCGCTTCATGGCTTGATACTATGGGAACGTTTAGCGTGAGCTGGTGTCTAAAGCAGGTGTTTACACACACCAATCGGCGTTTGGCTGAGCATGAGTGACGTAGCGTAGTATGTCACCGAAACCATAAATAGACACCATGCCAGCGTGTCACCAGCAGTGTTGCCACAGTTACTTTGAAAAAGTAACTTAGTTACTTTACAGATTACTTGATTTTAAAAGTAACTAAGTTACTTTACAGATTACTTGATTGTAAAAGTAACTAAGTTAGATTACAAGTTCCTTTGTTAGTTACATTCATCAGTTGCCGACAACACCTCTGCAGCCTCAACATAAAAATGACAACCGTTTTTGCCAACACTTTATTGGAAGTGCATTTTTAACAGTAACATCAACAATGTATCTCCTGAAATTGTATCTCCAAAAAAATCTTTTGACTAATTTGATAAAATATAAACATGTTAATGAAAAGGTACAAATTACTTTGCGTTCTTATTAAATACATTTATGAAAAACAATTTATATTAATTTTTTTATTTATATTTATATATGAATGTAAATAATTATATGGGTCTACAAAAATAATATAAAATTACAAGATTTATAGTTTATTGTAAACGTAATGTGCAGCTCAGTAATGGGACAACAAATATATGATATACGTGAGAACAATATATTTTTTAATAATCTTTAAGTGCACAAAACTATGAAAATATATGAAACGCTTAAAAACAAGGAGGCAACAAAGCGCTTAAATGCGCATCCCGGGTGCAGAATGATGCGCTTAAAGCAACATGGAATCAGAGTGCAGTGCAGCACGAGTGCACATTGAAAAGTTCAAAGCATAAAGAGAAGATGAGCGTTGAGCGCACAAATCCTAGTCTACTATGTATATCGGTCCAAACATTCACTGATTATTTGTTTCTTGACAGTTTTAAATTCCGATTATTGTGCGTGTGATGCTAATTAATAGTCCTTGTGTTGTCACCTGTGTAGCGAGCACAACATCTTTCAGAAACCGCTAGATAAACTCCAGGAAGATACAGTATTTTATCAACATATCAAGTATTATAACGGGAATATATCATATTGGAGTGAGCTTTACCGTGCTGCTGACTGGAACCGAACGCGACGCGCGCTTGAATGCTGAAAGGAGAATGATTGACAGCGGAGGAAAGACATTCATCTAAAGCCAGCTATGGAATGGCTTTGGATGACGTTGTACTTACAAATCATAATATAGTAATAATGATGAAGGATAATGTGACAATATATATTTCTAATGATTATTTAATTATCACGACATGCATAATCTGAGTAAGTGACTGCCCTTTTGAGTTTTGTCGACAGACGGAGGCGGCACGAAATTTGACAAAGGCGGCCGCCTCGTTATTCTCTATGAAGGAAAAACCCTGCTGAGACTAAACAAGAAAGCAAAAATACATATTTTTACTAAGGAAAATGACAAAAATAGTAACTCACAGTGACTTGGATAAGTTACTTTAATCTGATTACTGGTTTGGAAATAGTAACGCGTTAGATTACTCGTTACTGGAAAAAAGTAGTCAGATTAGAGTAACGCGTTACTGAGTACTGGCATCACTGGTCACCAGCTTATTTATCTTCAGAAGCCATATGTGTGAGCAACCCTCTCAGTCAGTAGCGTTTGAGGAGCATCTCGAGGTTGTTACTCATACTGTGGCCAAGTTAAACCTGGAGTGGCCTGATGAAAAGAGAAAATGTACACGGTCCAAACTAGATGACTGCTATTTGACATCTGGCCGAGAGCAACCTCCCCGCCGCCAACTTCCGTGCTTCCCTGACCTTCTTTCCAGAATGAGGTGTCTAGGTCTTTGAAGAATCCGTACGATGTGTGATGGACACATCAAAAGATTTGGCGGCATGTGGATGTTGTGCTCGCTCACATGAAGAAGTTGGGCTTGAGACTGAACGCCAAAAAGAGTGGGGTTTTCTTGGTGTGGTTTGGGACCCGACCATGATGCAAGCACGGCCATCTCCTTTACGTGTAAAATCGATTCCCAAATGCTATGAAAGATCAAGCTAGGTCAGGAGCTCTCAGTTCTTCAAGTTCAGAGGCTGTTAGATCTCATGGCAGCAGTGGCCAACTGCTACCACTAGACCCACTGCACATGAGACCATTCCACCATTGTGGCTCAAGAGCAGGGGATTCTATCCTCTGAGTCATCTCACCCGGGTCGTAAGGGTCACGCACCACGGGCTATGTGCTCTATGACTTTGGAAGGATCCATGGTTTCTGAACAAGGGCCAGGCTGACAGGTCTCCTTGCCGTCGCAAGACTCTAACGAGGGACGCTTCCCTTACTTGATGGGGTGCAGTTCTCGTGCTTGTCCAGCCAGAGGGATTTGGGGGGGACCTTCATCTTCACTAGAACATAAATTGCCTAGAAAGGGGGGCAGTGTTCCTAACACTGAAACACTTCCTACCACTCCTTAGAGGCTAGCATGTGTTGTTCTGCACAGGATTTAAAAGCTTTAAAAGGAGTTTCTGTTGAGAGACATCCTCTGGTGTCTCAGTTCTTGCACAGTGCCAGACGACTGCAGCCTATCTGCCGGTCACGAGTTCTGTCCTGGGACCTAGTATTGGTTCTGGATGTGTTAGCAGAAATTACATTTGAGCATTTGGAATCAGTTTCAGAGAAAATACTGACCCTCAAGGTGGCCCTGTCAGTTTGCCTCTTCCTGCCTAGCCTTTGCTTCAGGTGATGTCAAAGCTATACTGCATCATAGAATGGACTATATTCCAAACGTTCCATATAAGACTGGTCAGCCAGTTGTTTTGTAGGCTTTCTGCTCTCCGCCTCATTAGATACAAGAAAAAGAAAGTCTGCACTTGTTAGTTCCTTCTGGTTTCAATATCTATGTCCACCGCTCAGGCCAGTGGCATAAGTCCTCTCTGCTTCTGGTCTGGTTTGGGGGCCGCAATAGAGGGAATGTGGTCACCAAGCAGCGCATAATAGCTTCACCTCTAGGAGTTAGGGCCCGCTCCACTAGGAGTGTTGAGTCTTCGAGAGCTCTTGCTAGGGGTGCACCATTGCAGGATGTTTGTGCTGCAGCAGGCTTGTCCTCTCCGCACACATTCATCAGGTTCTACAGTCTGCATACGGATTCAACCCCAGGGTCTCAGGTCTTTCAGGGCTTATTTGCGCTCAGCCCATGCTTACAATTGTCTATGCAGGAACACAGCTTTGTGGGGCAGGCACTGTCCAGTTGCTATGTCGGGCTGCCATGCCTCCGGCCACAACTGCGTGTCTTCTTTAGACAATTAGAATCTGGCAACACGCTGGCATGGCGTCTATTTGTGGTTTCGGTGACGTATGCTACGTCGCTACATCATGCCTTGTGTAAACACGTGCTTCAGACACCGGCTCACGCAAACCATTCCTGTAGCATTAAGCCATAAACTCTCAGGATACCAAAAAAGTTTAATTCTGGCATAATTCTTATGTCTATGGAGCCTATAAAGGCGGGCGTACACTGTGTGAGTTTGGACACTTGGGAGGTTGTGAGATATTGCACATGTTACAAGTCAGTTTACCAGATGATCGTGTCAAAGCAGCTGATACAGGACTGTACGCCAAGCTGGCAGCAATCACGTGAGCTTTCGTGCTAAACACAGAGACTGGAGCTTTCTATGTTGCAGCTATAGGCTAGCTTTGATAGGAAAAAGAATCTCTAACTCATTCGTTTACATTATATAAAGCCTTAAAGTCCTGCATAATTAAGGACGTGGCCACTTTGAGTGACTGTCTTTTGTCTGCTGTGTTAGTCATCACGTCACCTCAGCTCCACCCACGTCCTGCCTCTTTGCCCATTTTCTGTTATCTGGGAGTGACGTGCAGTGATGGCCAAGATGGCAATGGCCAGCTCGACCCTACTTTATGCTTCAAAACTGCTCTTCAGAATCCTATGGGTGACATCACGGACACTACATCCATATTTTTTACCAGTCTGCGCACATTGTTATGGTTGCAGCCACTGAGCTATAGCTTAATAATACTCATCGTGTAACAGTGTTTGATTATGATTTGGGAATAGGGGACAGCCTATACGCTGGTGAAAATCGGGCCAATTCCCCAAATTCCCCAAAGGTGCTCGTACTTGGCTTGTCTCATAATTCCTCTCACACACTGCAAGCCGTGACCATGCGAGCCGCAACCATGCGAGCATCACCGATTTCCACACGATTTCTCCCAAGTGAAAATAATCGTCTGTATTCAATGCTTTTGCATTCTCTCACAAAACAGTATTTCTCTGAAAAAAAAAAAAAAAAGATTTCAGAGTGAACGCAAAGTTTCTCAGGGGAAAGCAAAAGTTTTGCAAGAGAACACTGAAATAATTTTCCCTCCCATTTCATGTTTTTCTTTTCATCATGTTCTTTTAGGGACTCCACACATGTCTTCCAAAAGCATATGACTTTCTTTATGAAACACAAAATGAGAAATTTATAGTATTCTTTAATGATGTATTTTTTTGTCCTTTTGAGAGTCTTTGGTCTCCATCCGCTTTCATTGTGCGAAAGAGAGAAATTTGGATATTCTGCTAAAAGATGTTTCACTGTGGAAAGTATGTCATAGAGGGTTATAGCAGCATGAGGGCATATAAATGACAATTGTAAATGGGAAATTTCGTTTTTGGGTTATTTAATCCTTTAGAATAAATGTTAGAATGCCAACATTATTTATACTACACATTTTAATTTAATTGTATTATTAGTTAAATTTTATCCAGAATCGTATTCAAATAATATCATAGTGCCAACAGCAACCTTGCAACCTTGCATACATCTGCCATCAATCTAAAAATGTAATGGAGGCATTACATATTTCAGTGTAAATACCTGCATTATTTAAATGCATTCATTCAATGACATCGCTATTCCATTATTCTCAGATATTCAGGAATGCTACGAAGTAACCCTGCAAATGAATGCAGCACAAAATGGAGTTAAAGACAGCAGCTCTGTGGACACATGGGAGGTAAGAGCCCCAGAGAAAGGGCAGCCTTTTTTATTACATGTCATTATTTACTCACCCCCATGTTGTTCCAAACCCTTAAATCTTTGTTATCTGACCTGTCTAGTCCTCAAGTTCAAATAAATGACTTGATCCAGTCACAGCAGGTGAAGATTATCAGTGAATATCTTAAATTTAGCCTGTTATTTGTGCAAAGTTATGGTGTGGTTTAAGCAATGTAGCACAAAAGTCATATGGGCCATTTTTATGATACTTTTATGGTGCATTTACATGTGTCACCAATACTTTTTTCTGTCCCCAACAATAACAGTAATTAGCACAGACAAAGGTTTAGAAAAAAACTGAAGGGAAGTTTACAGAGAAATGCTGGACAAAAAATAGAAAAAGAGGGAGAAAAAGAAAGAGAGAGCGTGTGGAAGTTACAGACGCTACAGAACATTAGTCATATCTAGAAAGCACTGCAGTGATAACACCAAGTGCTCCTCAGTGGGCTGTGTGATGATGTCACCGGGACCTTTCGTTACAAGTGTCTGCAGTCACGTGACCTTGCAAAGTATTTATAGGGAAAGTACAAAAAATAACCTCAACTTCTGTCTGGATTCTGTTAAAAGCAACTGCAGTGAGGGAGGATCACTCTGTGGTCTCTCTGAGGGTACACACAAACATACACTCGGGTTTGACTAAAATAGTCTACAAAAGCGCCCTGTGACTGATGTTTTAAAAGATGATAGAATGAATTTTTCCATTCCCTCCATGGTTCGAGACAATCCATAATTGGGGGGAATTTTTGTCTAATTTCTGTGGCATTATTACATTTTTGGTGTAACTCACTTTGCTGGTAAGCTGCACCAGTCCATCTGTAACTACTCTGGACCATCAAGGAAACTTGTACAGGTCTAAACTGTTTATTTTCATTTTATTTTATTTCAACAGGGAAGAAAGCAATTTTCTACTGCTTCTTTTAAGTGCACATTGTTTAGTGATTGATCATAGAAAATAAGGGTAGAATATCAGGGTACAATTTTTACAATTACATCCAAAATATAGTTTTATATCTTGAAATTGCTAAAAATGTAATTGCAATGTGTTTTTAAGTCTGAACTCTGTCAAATCTAGAATGTGCTCTGAAGATGTCAGTAATCACAAGATTGCACTGGATGGATAAGTTAGTTCAAATTAGTGATCCACACTTTAAAAAAAATTGACTTAATCAGTATTTTTGTCTTGATTTTTCATTAAAAAATACCTAAACATTAAAAAATACCTAAACATCCCATAAAAGACAGATCCTTTCTTTGCTTGCTTTTTGCTTGCTTGGTCAAAGGATGCTTAGGAATGTTCACATAAATAACAGCTTGAAAACTAGTTTGATATCATCAGTTTGATATCATAATTAATTATGACTTAGTATCTCATCATTTCGACTTGTCATAATTATGATTTACCAAAGCAAGATTTTTTTAGTTGTTTTAGTTTAGTGGCAGTTAGCTTCAACCCCTATTCATTGCAATTAATTGGAAAAGAGCATGGACACCATTCTCCTTTTGTCTTTTTCAGAAGTTTGATAATTAAATTATAATTCACTGATTCTTGAGATAAGGGACAAAACATGTTTTAGATGTTAAAAAATAAAAACTAACACTACATTATCTCAGATAAGGAACCAGGGAACAGGCTTATTTCTAAATATTTTTTTAAAAAAATTATATTTATTCACTCAAAATTAATTCGTGTCAACTCCGTCAGACACACTGAAAAGCATGCTAATTTAATTTAAACTATCCAAAAACAATGTCAAGTCTTCAGTTATGTAATAGTGGTGTTCAGTAAAGGAGCTAAGTCATAAAATACATTTTCTGTTTATTTTGTCTTTGTTTTAACACTATTAATGAACAACCCAGTTTCTAAATTCCTTATTCTCCTCCCTCCTTTTAATATTAAACACATATCATCACCAATGTTCTTAGGTAATTAAGACATAATATCATGTAGTTCCATTGATGTTTTAACATTTTTACACAATAAATTGAAAAAAGAATAAGACATTTCTTTCAAAATTAACAAAAACCTTAAAATACTGGTGGAGTTGACAAATACTGACGGTGTTGACAAAGGTCGAGCATAGGCCAAATATACAGGATATGTAAATAGAATCATGACACAGCATTAGAAGAATTCCCCATATGCAAAAAAAAATTAAAAATTTAATCACATTATACAGACTTTTTGAGAGCACTTGTCAATCATCAGACATAAAACATGACGAAGTTGACGTCTGACGGAGTTGACAAAATATAATTTTTTCCAACCTTTTTTTTTTCCTCCAGCAATTTAGTTTTTTTCCTCGGTTGTAGCTACCTTAATAAACATAATTGACATGTTAAGGCTGTGACCGCAGAGACTCTGATATTGTTTGTCTTTGTGTCTTACTGTGAGATCCACAATGAGCAGGAAATAGTAAGTGCTCTTCAGAGTTAAAGCTGCCCATGACACTGCCTGAGTTGATGTAAAGTGAGGACACAACTTTTATAGCAATTTTTTAATGGAAAATATAATCCAATGTATTTTTTGTATTGTTTGACAATTTGTATTGTTTGATATCTAAAATATCTCCACCTTTTAATGTAACTGTGTATTTTTTAATTTGTTGCATTTTTAAACACTTTGTTTGGCAGTTTTACATTGTGACCTAATGCTGAGGACAGGTTAGATGACATGTGTTTCCAAGTATAGAGTATACTTTTAAAAAATACTAGATGTAACTTTTTAAGTATTTTTATTGTGTTGATATTCTTACGTTTTAATATAAATTGGGCATTTGTGTTTGGGACATGTTTTGTCCCTTATCTCAAGAATCAGTGAATTATATATAAAAAATCTCTCTCTCTCTTAGTGTATTTGATACACTGCCAATTTTGCAGGTTTGCACTTACAAAACATGTAGAAGTAAGTCTGTAATTTTTATCATAGGTACTCTTCAGTGTTGGGGTAGTTACTCAAAAAAAGTAATTAGTTATTAGTTACTAGTTACATCTGTAAATTGTAATGAGATTACTTTACTAGTTACTGTCTTTGAAAAGTAACTTCACTACTTATTACTTTACTTTCCCATTTCTTAATTTACCGTGTAGATATATGGACAAATATCATATGGCTCTATGCAGTGTTTCCCCAAACCAAAAAAAAGGACTACTGTCAAATAAAGATAAAGAAAATAATAAGAACAAATGATTTAAATACAAGCAGCAGCACAAATAAATACTATTGAGCAAAGACACTAATAAAATAAACAATGCTTTTCAGGTTTTTTAGGTACGTCTAACATTAGTTTTCAGGTACAGAAATTGATCAAATGTAAAATAACATTGCATATTTGACTGTATAAATTAAAGATTAATCCTATTAAATTTACAAAATCTATTCAATCAAGAGCAGTGAGTGATGTCCTTGTCTTTTGTTGTTTGACATTAAACAGACAGCAGTAAAGGCTACTGCCCCTTTAAGACCTAATCCTACTGCCCCTTTAAGACCTAATCCTGGACCTAATGCTCGGATATGCGTCGTTTTAAGGCATATACAGACTATGTCTGCTAGGATACTCATCAAGATGGGCATGTTGACATAGTTTTTGTGTGTTTGTCCGTTCAAGAGCAAAACTTGAAAGAGAACTTAATATTTTGCTTTCGGATGAGTGCAGTACAGACACAAAATCTTCTCACAGCGCGCGTGACTTGTCATTTGTGATGACAGCGAAAATGAGTGGTCTTATTCAAACATACGACAGCACTCGCATGAATTGAACAAAGTTTACAAAGAGAGAATTTGAAGGACTTTTACACGGCACCCCTGCTCTTGTCAGACGGCACCTCGGTTGGGAAACACTGCTCTATGGCAACGGTGCACGCAGCACTTAAAACATATCAGATCTTTACACACAGGCAAACGCGGCTTGAGTAACGCAGGAAAGCGCGTTCCTATAGTCTAGTAAAGTAGTGTAGTTACCAATATTTTTAGTGTAATGCGTTACTTTACTTCGTTACCCAAAAAAGTAATATCGTTACTGTAATCCGTTATTTTGTAACTCGTTACCCCCAACACTGGTACTCTTCAACTGTGAGTGACAGAATCTAAAACAAAAATCCATAAAATCACATTGTATGATTTGTAAGTAATTAATTAGCATTTTATTGTATGACATACTGTAAGTATTTGATCACCTAGCAACCAGTAAGAATTCCGGCTCTCACTGTTGTTCTCCCCACTGTATGTATAAACTGGTCCATATTAACATGATAGCATCACACAGTTGCTGTATTGGATTGAGATCTGGTGACTGTGGAGGTGATTTGAGTATAATGAACTCATTGTCATGTTCAAGAAACCAGTTTGAGATGATTTGAGCTTTTGACATGGCGCATTATCCTGCTGGAAGTATCTGCAGTTTCTGAAATACTCAGACCACCAACAACCATGCCACGTTCAAAACCATGCCACGGTCTCCTCTGGAGGCGGCACTTTGGCTGGTGACCAGGGTGATCTGAGGGTGACGGTGTGGAACAAAGCTCCGACGCTAGTTCCTCGGCCCACACCCCCCTCTCAGGCACTTGACCCGGTCCGCGCTCAGGCGTCTACATCGGGGCCGGCTCCTGCTGTCCCGACTGTGGCGTTTGGCGCGGCGGAAGAGGAAGTGATGTCTATCGCCGCATCACAAGGTGGGCTGGAGTCATCTGAGGATGATGATTCGGCTGTGCTGCCACCTTCGGGTGCGCCAGCATTGCCCGAGTCGGACCCAGAGTTGACAGCCATGCTATCTCGGGCCGACGCAGTGCTTGGACTGGAGTGGAACCCTCCGCCTCAGCCCGAGCGTTCGCGGTTGGATGATTGGTTTTTGGGGGCGGCGCGTTCGGACACCCGTCCGGCCGCTCCTCCAATACCTTTCTTCCCCGAGGTGCATGAAGAGGTCGCGCGTTCCTGGAAGGCCCCGTTGTCTTCCCGTGAACGTTTGGCGGCCTCTTCCGCCTTCACCTCTCTTGATGGAGCCGCGGCTCATGGGTACACTGGGGTCCCCCCAGTCGAACGTTCTGTTGCGATGCAACTGTGTCCTCAGAGCGCTTCGTCCTGGCGTGGTGACCCAAAGCACCCCTCCAAAGCCTGTAGGTTTTCGTCATCCCTGGTGGCGAAGTCCTATAGAGCTGCGGGGCAGGCCGCCGCTTCTTTGCATACCATGGCAACTCTTCAGGCTTACCAAGCCAAGTTGCTGTGTGATATGCACGAGAGAGGGGCTGATCCAGGACTCAGCAATGAGTTGCGTGCCGCCACCGACCTCGCTCTCCGGGCGACGAAGGTGACCGCACGCTCCCTGGGTCAGGTGATGTCCACAAATGTGGTCCAGGAGAGACACCTATGGCTCAACCTGTCTGATATGCGCGACGCTGAGCGAACACGTTTCCTCAACGCCCCCATATCGCAGGATGGGCTATTCGGCGGAGCGGTCGAGAGCTTCGCCCAACAGTTCTCGGCCGCTCAGAAGCAGACTGAGGCAATAAAATACATCCTGCCCCGGCGGTCAGCTGCTGCCTCCACCCCACCGCCCGCGCAGGTGCCTCAGCCTGCTCGCCGCCGAGGACGCCCTCCCGCGGCTTCCTCCGCCTCTGCGCCACCCAAGCAGCAGCCTCCACCCGGGCCGCTAAGAGGCAGCCGCAGGAAGGCGTCCCAGTCCGCTCCAGCCCCGCAGCCCGCGAAGAAACGCCAGGCTAAGCGGCGCTCCTGATGCAGACGGCTCAGGGATGGGCAGTTCTTTCCAGGAGACGGCGGCAGGGCCGCTCCTTCCCCCGGTGGAGGGCCGGGGGAGAATCTTTTGTTCAGCTGCTGGCCCCCGGGTCAGCAGCACCCTAATGTGGTTAAAGAAAGAACTGACAACCCCATCCCTGAGCCCCCAGAGATCGGTGACGGCAGTGCGCGCCACCCTCGGGTCTCGCCACTCTCGTCCCTCTCTGTCGCCAGCCCCCTGGCAGAGCAGACCCCAGTGGAACGCGAGTCCTTCCCTGGTCTCCTCTGTCAGGGCGCAGCCGTTAACCGTGCTCCGACCCGGGGACGCCCAACAGCCTCCCCTGTCCGCGCCGGTAACGCTGCCTCGCTGCCCCACCCAGGGTACGTCTGTCGTCCGTATGACCCCGTTGGTGCAGTCTCTGGAAGCCTGGCTTCAGCTTCCGGGGCTGTCCCGCTGGGTTGCCCGGACCATCAGGCTCGGCTACGCGATTCAGTTCGCGCAGGCTCCTCCCCGTTACAGGGGAGTCCGCTATACCATGACCGGGGCCCATGCCCCCGTCATGCGTGCAGAGATGGCCACTCTACTGGCGAAGGGTGCGATCGAGCCTGTCCCTCCAGCCGAAATGAGGTCGGGGTTCTACAGCCCCTACTTCATTGTACCCAAGAAAACCGGTGGGTTACGGCCAATCCTGGACCTTCGCATCTTGAACCGATCCCTTCACCGGGTTCCGTTCAAGATGTTGACTGCGAAACGCCTTTTCTAATGCGTTCGTCCGTACGATTGGTTTGCAGCGATCGACCTGAAGGACGCCTACTTCCATGTCTCCATCCTTCCTCGACACAGACCGTTCCTACGGTTTGCTTTCGAGGGGCGGGCATACCAGTACGCAGTTCTCCCATTCGGGTTATCTCTGTCCCCTCGCGTCTTCACGAAGATCGCCGAGGCAGCCCTTGCGCCCCTTTGGCAGCACGGGGTCCGCATCCTGAACTACCTCGACGACTGGCTCATACTAGGCCACTCTCGAGAGCAGGTTTGCGGACACAGAGATCTGGTTCTCCACCACTTAACCCGTCTGGGCCTTCGGGTCAACTGGGAGAAGAGCAAACTTTGCCCCGTGCCTCGGTCGCCATGTACTCGCAGCTTTCGAGCGAGCGCGCGCAGTCTCTGCTGACTTGCCTCCGACAAATCGAGAGCAAGAATGCGGTTCCACTGAAACTATTTCAGAGGCTCCTGGGGCATATGGCATCTGCAGCCGCGGTAACGCCGCTCGGATTGCTTCATATGAGACCGCTTCAGCACTGGCTTCGCGATCGAGTCCCGAGATGGGCATGGCAGTCTGGCACGCTCCGGGTCCAAGTGACTCGGGCCTGCTTACAGACACTCACCCCGTGGTCGAACCTCAGCTTTCTATGGGCCGGTGTGCCCTTAGAACGAGTTTCCAGGCATGTTGTCGTATCAACGGATGCCTCTGCCACGGGCTGGGGTGCCATGTGCAATGGACAAGCAGCCGCGGGCTCCTGGACAGGACCCCAGCGCCTCCTGCATGTCAATTGCCTCGAGTTGCTGGCAGTACGGTTCGCCCTGCACCTCTTCCGAGCGTTGCTGAAGGGCCAACATGTGCTTGTCCGGACAGACAACACGGCCGTAGTAGCGTACATCAACCACCAGGGCGGTCTACGCTCCCGCCGCATGTCTCAACTCGCCCGCCATCTCATCCTATGGAGTCAGAAGCGCCTGAGGTCCCTTCGTGCTGTCCATATTCCGGGAGTCCTGAACCACGCAGCCGACGAGCTCTCGCGGTTTCAGCCTCTCCCGGGAGAATGGAGACTCCATCCCCGGACGGTTCAGCTGATTTGGGAACAGTTCGGCGACGCACAGGTAGACCTGTTTGCCTCCCACGACTCTTCCCACTGCAGCCTGTATTATTCCCTGACCGAGGGCACGCTCGGCACGGATGCACTGGCGCACAGCTGGCCGCGGGTCCTACGCAAATATGCGTTCCCCCCAGTGAGCCTACTCGCACAGCTTCTGTGCAAGATCAGGGAGGACAAGGAGCAGGTCCTTTTGGTCGCCCCGTACTGGCACGGCCGGACCTGGTTCCCCGAACTCATTCTCCCTGCGACAGCCCCTCCCTGGCCTATTCCTCTGAGACCGGACCTCCTTACTCAGAGACGGGGCACCCTTTGGCACCCGCGTCCCGACCTTTGGAGCCTCCACGTGTGGCTCCTAGACGGGACCCGGCAGGTTTGAGTGGCCTACCACCTACGGTGGTCGCCACCATCACTTCCGCTAGGGCAGAGTCCACTCGGCATGCCTATGCGTTGAAGTGGAACCTCTTCGTCACCTGGTGCTCTTCCCGCCAAGAAGACCCCTGGAAATGCCCGATCAGGTCCGTGCTTGAGTTTCTCCAAGAGGGGCTGGAGCGAAGGCTGTCTCCCTCCACCCTCAAGGTATATGTGGCCGCAATATCTGCCCACCACGATCTCTTGGAGAACAAAAAGGTAAGTCAGCACGACCTGGTCATCAGGTTCCTGAGGGGAGCTAGGAGACTGAATCCTCCTCGCTCTCCTCTCGTACCCTCTTGGGACCTCGCAGTAGTGTTAACTGCTCTGCAGAGACCTCCCTTTGAGCCTTTGCGGTCGGTTGATATTAAGTTTCTGTCTATGAAGACGGCTCTGCTGACCGCATTGGCCTCAGTCAAGAGGGTCGGGGACCTGCAGGCATTTTCGGTTGACGAAGCGTGCCTGGAATTCGGGCCGACTAACTCTCACGTGATCCTGAGACCCCGGCTTGGATATGTGCCCAAGGTTCCCACCACTCCGTTTAAGGACCAGGTGGTGAACCTGCAAGCGCTGCCTTTGGAGGAGGCAGACCCAGCCTTGGCATTGCTCTGTCCAGTACGCGCCCTTCGCGCCTACGTAGACATGACGCAGTGTTTCAGGACCTCAGACCAGCTCTTTGTCTGTTATGGTGGAGAGCGGAAGGGAAGTGCTCTCTCAAAGCAAAGGCTGTCTCACTGGATAGTGGACACCATTGCTTTGGCTTACCAGCAGCAAGGCCGACCATGTCCCCTTGGTGTGAGGGCACACTCCACCCGGAGTGTGGCCTCCTCTTGGGCTCTAGCGCATGGCGCCTCGCTAGCAGACATCTGCAGAGCTGCAGGCTGGGCGACACCCAACACATTCGCCAGATTCTACAATCTCCAAGTGGAGCCAGTGTCCGACTACGTACTCGCCCCCCCGAGGGGCCGGTGATGGGCCAGGCTCAGGTGTCTTCGCTTGCTCGCCACTCCACTCCACGGACTGGATACGTGCGATATTTTCCTCAGGTGAGCTCCCCGAGAGCCCTGAGCTCCTCCAGCACTGTCGACGCCGACATCAGTTCTGTCTGCCCTTTCGAGCCCAGACCCTCATGTCCGGCCAGGTGCCCCATGTGCATGGTTCCCTCCGGCGACCCCCACATGTGTATTTCACCGTAAGTCTCCGCAGTGAGCGGGTTTCTTCCCTTGGCGTGTCCCCGCCACCCCTAGGGTTAAAAATCCACCTTCGGCTGGTACCCTAGAGATCTTCCATATGCAACCCTCTCCGGGTCATATGTGTCTCTTAAGTCCTCCCCACGGGTAGGCATCTTTGGCATTCCCTCACTGGGATATGCTTCCCAGTGTACCTTGGTATTCCTGTGTTAAGTGGGAGTCCTTCGTCCGTACTAGTCTTACGACAGGGTACTCACACTTACGCAGGGCACTGGAAGATAGCTGAGTGGCGGGATTATATTGGGACCCCCATTCGTTAGTCACTAACGTTACGTCGTAGTGACTGAACGAAAGGGAACGTCTCGGTTACGGATGTAACCCTCGTTCCCTGAGGAGGGAACGGAGACGTAACGTCCCCTTGCCACTTCGAGCTGTGCTACCTGGAACGCAGGAGTTCAGTCTTGGCTCCTCAAGCAGGTAACATAATGCGATATTGCCTCGTACTTCCTTATATACTCACGCAGTGAGGCGGAGCTACGTATGCAAATTCCGCATGCCCCATGGCATTGGCACGCCATTGGGCGTTTTCTCAAAACTCGAAGTTGATAGGCTTCTAAGCGAAACCCCCATTCGTTAGTCACTAACGTTACGTCTCCGTTCCCTCCTCAGGGAACGAGGGTTACATCCGTAACCGAGACGTTTCGCTTAGAAGCCAATCATCTTCGAGAATTTAGAAAACGCCCAATGGCAGTGCCAATGCCATGGGCATGCGGAATTTGCATGCGTAAGTCCGCCCCACCATGTGGGTATATAAGGAAGTACGCTGGCAACATCGCATTATGTTTACCTGCTGAGGAGCCAAGACTGAACTCCCGGCCGTTCTAGCGGGACAGCGGATGTGGCAGAGGGACGTTACGTCTCCGTTCCCTGCTCAGGGAACGAGAGTTACATACGTAACCGAGACGTTCCCTTTCGTTCAGTCACTCCGAGTAACGTCAGTGACTGACGAATGGGGGTCCCAATGTAAAAACGCCACTCGGCTGTCTTCCAGTACCCTGCGTAAGTGCGAGTGCCCTGTCGTAAGACTAGAATGGACGAAGGACTCCCACTTATCACAGGAATACCAAGGTACACTGGGAAGCATATTCCAGGTGGAGATATGCCAAGACACCTACCCGTAGGGAGGACTTAGAGAGTACACATATGACCCGCTATGGGCTGCATATGGAGAACTCTGGGGAACCAGCCGAAGGTGGATTTATAACCCCAGGGTGGCAAGGGCTTGCCAAGGGAAAGACACCTTCTCAAGGAGGCTTACGGTGGAAATACACGTGTGGGGGTCGCCGGAGGGGAACCATGCACACGGAGGCATCTGGCCTGACACGAGGGTCTGGGCTCGAAAGGGCAGACTTCTGGTGTCGGCGTAAACAGTGCTGGAGGAGCTCAGGGCTTTCGGGAAGCTCACCTGAGGAAATATCGCACGTATCCAGTCTGTGGAGTGGAATGGCGAGCAAGCGAAGATACCTGAGCCTAGTCCATTACCGGCCATTAGTGGAGGCGAGTACATAGTCGGACACGGGCTCCAATCGGAGATTGTAGAATCTTGCGAATGTGTTCGGTGTCGCCCAGCCTGCAGCTCTGCAGATGTCTGTTAGCGAGGCGCCATGCGCTAAAGCCCAAGAGGAGGCCACACCGAGTGGAGTGTGCCCTGACCCCAAGGGGGCATGGACGACCCTTCTGCTGGTATGCCAAAACAATTGTGTCCACTATCCAGTGAGACAGCCTTTGCTTTCAGCTTCCCACAATAACAGACAAAGAGCTGGTCTGAGGTCCTGAAACACTGCGTCATGTCTACGTAGGCGCGGAGAGCGCGTACTGGACAGAGCAGTGCCAAGGCTGGGTCTACCCCCTCCAAGGGCAGCACTTGCAGGTTCACCACCTGGTCCCTGAACGGAGTGGTGGGAACTTTGGGCACATATCCGGGCCGGGGTCTCAGGATCACGTGAGAGTTAGCCGGCCCGAACTCCAGGCACACTTCGTCAACCAAAAATGCCTGCGTCAACCAAAAATGCCTGCAGGTCCCCTACCCTCTTGACGGAGCCCAATACGGTCGGCTACAAGGTTCAGTTCTCCTTGGATTTGGACAGCACGAAGGGACCTCAGATGCTTCTGACTCCATAAGACGAGATGGCGGGCGAGTTGAGACATACGGCAGGAGCGTAGACCACCCTGGTGGTTGATGTACGCTACTGACCGTGTTGTCTGATCGGACAAGTACATGTTGACCCTTCAGCAACGCTCGGAAGCGGTGCAGGGCGAACCATACTGCCAGCAACTCGAGGCAATTGACATGCAGGAGGCGCTGGGGTCCTGTCCAGGAGCCCGCGGCAGCATGCCCATTGCACATGGCACCCCAGCCCGAGGTGGAGGCATCTGTTGATACAACAACATGCCTGGAAACTCGTTCTAAGGGCACACCTGGCCATAGAAAGCTGAGGTTCGACCACGGGGTGAGAGTCTGAAGGCAGGCCCGAGTCACTGGGACCCGGAGCGTGCCGGACTGCCATACCCATCTCGGGACTCGATCGCGAAGCCAGTGCTGAAGCGGTCTCAAAAGAAGCAATCCGAGCGGCGTTACCGTGGCTGCAGATGCCATATGCCCCAGGAGCCTCTGAAATAACTTCAGTGGAACCGCACACTTGCTCTCGATTTAACGGAGGTAAGTCAGCAGTGACTGCGCGGGCTCGCTGGTAAGCTGCGTGCACATGGCGACCGAGTCGAAAACCATACAGAGAAAAGAGATCATCTGCACGGGGCAGAGTTTGCTCTTCTCCCAGTTGACCCGAAGGCCCAGATGGGCTAAGGGCTGGAGCACTAGGTCTCTGTGTTCGCACCCAGCTCTCGAGAGTGACTCAGTATGAGCCAGTCGTCGAGGTAGTTCAGGATGCGAACCCCGTGCTGCCTGAGTGGCGCAAGGGCTGCCTCGACAGACTTTGTGAAGTCGCAAGGGGACAGAGCTAGCCCGAATGGGAGGACCGCGTACTGAAATGCCCGCCCCTCGAAAGCAAACCGTAGGAACGGTCTGTGTCGAGGTAGGATAGAGACATGGAAGTATGCGTCCTTCGATCGCTGCAAACCAATCTGCTGGACGAACACATTCGAGAAGGCGTTCGCTGCCAACCTCCTGAACGGAAGCCTGTGAAGGGATCGGTTCAGGATGGGCAGATCCAGGATTGGCCGTAACCCACTGGTTTTCTTGGGTACAATGAAGTAGGGGCTGAGGAAGCCAGACTTCATTTCAGCTGGAGGGACAGGCTCGATCGCACCCTTCGCCAGTAGGGTGGCAACCTCTGCACGCATGACTGGGGAATTGGGCGCCACCATGGTGTAGCGGACGCCCCGGAAGCGGGGAGGAGCCTACGCGAACTGAATCGCGTAGCCGAGCCTGATGGTCTTCAAGACACAGCGGACAGTCCCGGAAGCTGTAGCCAGGCTCCCAGGAACTGCACCGGTAGGGTCACTCGGACCACAGACGTACCCCGGGTGGGGCAGCGAGGCAGCGTGACTGGCCCAGACGTGGGAGGCGTAGCGTCCCGGTGTGGGGGCAAAGTCATTAGCTGCGTCCTGACAGAGGAGACCAGGGAAGGACGCACGTTCCACTAGGGTCTGCTCTGAGAGGAGGCTGGCGAGAGTACAGTAGTGGCACGCAGCTCATTGAAGAGCCCTGGGTCGGCTCTACCCTCGTGCATGTGCAAAGGGGCGGCGGCCTGCCCCGTAGCTCTGCAGAACCTTGCCACCGTAGTAGATGAGCCCACAGGCTTGGGAGGGCGCTTAGGATAGCCACGCCACGTCGAAGCCCTCCGTGGACACCGTAGTGCGCAACAGAGTGTTCAACAGTGGGGGGACCCCGGTGTACCCTTGGCCGCGGCCCCCTCGAGGGCAGAGAAGGTGGATGAGGCCACCGAACGGTCACGGGAAGCACTTCCAGGAACGCGTGATCTCCTCATGCTCCTCGGGAGCGAAGAGGAGATTGGCAAAAACCAATCGCCCAACCGCGAGCGCTCATGACAGGGCGGAGTTCCACACCAGCCCGAGGCTCGTGGCTGCCCGAGATAACATGGTTGTCAACTCTAGGTCGGATCCGAGCAGTGCTGGCACACCTGAAGGCGGAGCACAGCCGAATCGTCATCCCAAAAAGACTCTAGCCCACCTTGAGATGCGGCGATCGACATCTCGTTGCTTTCTGGAGTGTGAACGAAATGAACGGGGCATCAGAGACGGTCCCGCCGCTTCAGTCCAGGCACTCGCGGGTAGTGGTGTGCGAGAGGGGGCGTGGCCTGAGGAATGTATCGTCGGGGTTCTTAATACCACAGCACCGCCCTCAGGTCACCCTGGCCACCAGCCAAAGTACCATCTCTCTCGGAGACGGTAGATTGGGGTGTGGCAGAGGGGACTCACTCTCCTTACGGTGGTCACTGAGTCTCGACCGCGACATCGCGATGGTCATGTTCCCACAGTGGGAACATGACACATCCACAAACACTGCCCAAACGTGCTGAAGCCCAAACGCATCGAACAGTGATTGTGCCCATAGACAGCAACGGAGCTCGATCGCACCCGGAAGTGCACGGGCGAACCGTCTTGAAAAAGACGTGCCACGCGCAAGCTCTTTTTGTGGGAGGAAAGCTCTGCAGAGTGCCGAAGTGCCCAGGGAAAACACACACAGCTGATGCAGGCAATGTGAGATCGCTGGAACGCGCCGTCACACCAACACCCTGGAGAACCGCTAGTCTCGAAGACTGAAGAGAGGACTTCTGAATTCAGGCTTGCAGGAGTGAAGAGATGCTCTTGGCTCCAAAGCAGAAACATAATGCGATGTTGCCAGCGTACTTCCTTATATACCCACGCGGTGGGGCGGAGTTACGCATGCAAATTCTGCATGCCCATGGTATTGGCACTGCCATTGGGCGTTTTCCACAATTCTCGAAGATGATTGCCATTGGCTTCTAAGCGAAACCCCCATTCATCAGTCACTGACGTTACTCGGAGTGACTGAACGAAAGGGAACGGCTGTACACTTGTTAAAGCGGTGCAATGTGGGATTGAATGAGTGCCCTCGATGTCCACTATGGTTTCAGACACCACTACAAATGTCTGTCCCCTCAAATAATGCCCTATCTGAGGGTATAGGGGGCGATTTTGGATTCAGCCACGTCTACTTGCCTAAATGCATTTAGTTGCTGCCATGTGATTGGCTGATTAGATATTTGCATTAATGAGCAGTTAAACATGTGTACCTAATAAAGTTGCCGGTGAGTGTGTGTGTGTATATATACATATCATTTAAATGTTATATATTTATTCAGGTTGTAAATTGGTTGTGGTAGATGCTCAGGCAAAAACCAAGCAATGATTGATAATTTTTTTAATTTTGCTTTTCATTAACGAAACAAATGAAAAGTGGACATTCTTATAAACTCTGGGAGTATAATCTGTTCAATTTTAAATCCCCAACTGGCTCTTTCCAAAGTACCATCCTATTGTGACACATGTTCCACAAAAATACTGCAGGGGTCACTATATGATGTGTGGTGGAGAGTGTCACAGGCCTCAGTGTGAGTGTGTGTCCAGGCACAGCCCTGTTCTCTGAGAGAGCTGGTTCTGAGGGAATGTCCAGCTCAGGCTTCATTAGCATTCATAGCGTGCGGTCACCTGAGACGTTAAATGAAATGAGTCTGCAAATTCCCCGATTTGGTGCAGAAGGAAGGAAAAAAAGTCCCTGGAATAATTTAAAGCACAATCATTACAAAGCCTTTGTGTTAAACAGCATAGGGCAGTGTGTCTTCCCTTTCATTTTTTTTATATTAGCTACAGTTACAGTCAGTAATATAACAGTGTTACTTGATAATAATAATACATATTTGGTGTCAGTTTTATATCTGTGAATATTGGCTAAAATGTTTAGTTAAATGTAACAAGCTGTACATAATCCAGCCCCAGTATTGCGAGCAGTATGTCATGTGTCAGCAGTGATTCAATGGCACTGGACACCAGCAGCGCCCTCATGTTCCTCTCTGGGTTTGAGACTGCAGCAATCCTGCATGTTCTCAGCTGCAGTGTTCATCTCGTAGCTGAGCTGATGATAATATGATGGCAAAACTGGGGCTTGGCAACCATTTTTCAATTCAGCTCATGGTTGTCCAATGAAGGCAATGTTAAAAACGGTAAATTTGCTTTGTGTTTTGTTGTTTGTTACTTGATAGCAGGTTTCTTTTTTTAAATGATTTTAGATGTGACTTTATTTGTGCTTAAATGGGTGTGGCTTGGCCTAATGCTGCAAACCTGCATGCATCTGTGTGTTTGTGTTTATATGAACACACATCGCTATGAGAGTCAGAATAGGACAGATCCTAAAAGAACATTCTAGAGTTGAGTTTGTTACCATTTTGGAAGGGAAAGTGAGAGTCTTTGTTCCATCTGCTGTCATGGCCTTTTCCAAAGGCTGCCCTCTGCTGCCTGTGACCTGTGACTGCGGCATAAATTATGATAAACAGGTAGGAACTAATCTAATCAAGGTTTGGCCCTGGTTGTGCATCTTTTGGTCTAAAATGCTATATAATGACAGCTTTTCACTGACAGATTTTATAGTTGTGGATAGTGGTCAAAAGGTATGTTTTAGTGTGTATGTGTTTGTTTCAGTATGTTTGGCATGTTTGTATCAGTGCACTCAAGTTTTCAAATTACTATATTTGTATTTTACCAAATGAAACCCCTTATCTTGAATATTTCTATTTTTTCCCTTCTGTTTTTGGTCCATGCAATCTACTGATTCTGTGTGATTTGTACTTGCAGACTTCGGGTGAAGAGGGTGTGTCACGTGTGCGTGTGACCAGCAGGAGGAGCTCTCAGAAGGTGGAGAGAGTGGCTGGACTAGTAAGCCGCTCCCATGTGGAGGCACCAAAGGTTAGTGGCTGCTAAATCAGGAATACAACTTTTTACAAAAATAGAACATTTGTAACGTATTACATGCCGCATGAGGTCTAATCTGGCATAGGGATTTGTTTATGCTTTGATGTCTAGTACATCTCATCATGTGTCAGTGCTCAGCAATTAACATTTAAGGATGGTCTGATGGCCTAGGATCAGTGTGTGTGAGAAAGTATCAGCCCTTTTGGCAAAACTGTCAGTTGTTCACACAACACATTGCACTCCGCTGCTTTTTAATCGGTTGTCTATGTAAAAATAGACTATAAGGACATATTTAACCATTCTGACACATCTCTATTTTCAGTGTCTTTGCATGAGTTTTGCGTTTTTAGACGTCATCTGAAGTTAAATGAATGGAAAAGCAACACTGTTGCTGTATGAACAACCTACCAGTATGTGTTGCAAATGTAAAATATAGTTTTGTGTGATCTACTGAACATTGTTGTGGCAGATTCTGCTGATTTAGAAAATATGTTTACAATATGATTGCTGATCAAAAAATGATGAGGTTTTGCTATGGTGGCCATATTTTGATTACCGAAAACCAGGAGACTCGGCTCGGCAATGAGATACTCAAATGATACTCAAAGTTTACTCAAAGATTCCTTATTCATTTCAATACATTTAATGTATGCCCCCTCTGTATGGATAGAAAATTGTTATATTAGGGCCAGGACAGGACATGTCCTGGGAAAACAGGACGTTTGGTCACCCTAGGTTTTGCATCAGTTAGAATGGGCTGGGCTTTTCCAGTGTTTCAGTTTATTACAGTCATTGCGTTTAATTATAGTATCATCATTTCCAGATGTTATTACAAATTAAAAACCTAATACATTATTTTTTATAAAGTGTAATGAAAAGTATAAGTAAAATTCCCTCTAACATATTAAAATTTGTCACAAATAAAAAATAGAATAAAATCTGGGCCTCTGAAAATATCAAGATGGCAAATAGACATCTTTATTGTTGGGCTCAGTGCTGTGCAATTTAATACCTACAGAATGATGCAATCATAAAACACATTTCCATTGGCTAGATTTTGACTACAAGCTCATTTCGAGATGTTTCTCATGATGCATATTCATAGTTAATACATATGGATGGTTGCAGTGCAGTTGTGTCAACATATGTAGATTGTAGCTAGGCTGCAGTGAAATAAGCCATGATGACGCTGTAATCACAGTTTTTCAAATACTCTCAACAATCAGGTTCTACTATATCATGGCAGTTCTCATTTTCATGTCCTCCCAATCACAGCACCCCAAGCGGCATGTGGCGGCACAGTGCCTGCGGGCACTGCCGTTTCAGATGAGCGGAGATGTAGTGCGAGGGATGGGGCATAAGGTGGAGATGGCAGTGTGGGTGTGGTCTCAGGTCATGGCTGAAGAGCGTGGGACTGCTGCGTTGAGAACAGAGAGCCTCCATTGTCTACATCAAAGCACAGGCTCTCTGCAAGGCAGCAGCGTTCTGTTGACAGCAGGGCTGGCTGATGCTGAGCTGAATGTGGTGTCGTGTCTTCCTCACATTAGGAGGGGTATGAGGTGGAAGGGAGGGATGAAGAGAGAGCTGCAGAGGGAAAGCGAGTGGGGGAGGATGGGGGGAGCGAGGCGAGGGCCGGTGCAGTGCAACGCAGTTAGAGCTGGAACGGACACCTAGAGCTCAGCCTTCCGCATGTTGCCATGGAAACCAGATTCCTCCCCCTACTTGCATCCCTACAGACTGGCTGCCTCTCTCACGCCTGCTCTCTCTGTCGCTGTTTTCCTGTCTCTGTTGCATCTTTCTGCATCTCTCATATGCATTCGGCCGCATAACATGGCAAAAATGTGTGTATCCGACAGGATGTTTATGCAACGCTTGAGATGGATGAACGCTAGACAATGCATAATTAACAATGCTAAATGTGTATTTGACAACACAAAGGAATCTCTCTCTGCATTCTATGATCATGTTTTCTCATTCCCAGTTGTTCATCAGCAAACATTTATTGAGTTACCCTCCCCCAGAGTCATTTTCAGTCCAGTCATATCTTTAACATGGTTGCATTCCCTCTTTTCTTTTTACTTTGCTCTTCTCTGTTTATTCTGCTCTCTGGGCCCATGCATGCTTCTTTTACTCATTCCTCTTCTCAACACATACAGCACCTCACCACGCACACAATGCAGCTAAATACAGATGTCACTCCTCTTCTGAGCGCTTAAATCTGTTTTGTACACATACAGCTTGTTTAGGCGAGTGACAACCACATTTTATGACCAAATTTACTCTGAACAAAGTAGTGGGATCCAAACTGAACAAGAAGTTGTTGATGACGTATTTAAAAGCAGAGAACTAAATATAGTTATGCACACCATACACTGTTCGGTTAAACAAGAGCGGTAACCACACTCACAACTTTTGTATACAAAAAAATAATTCACATTTGCTGTTGATTTAAGTAAGATTTGTCAAATGAATGCATTGCTCAATTGGATATTACATAACGATGTGTTAATTGTGACAAGGCTTTCAGGTGTGTTATGCAAGTCACCATCTTTATTTGTAGACACTCTCACTACCCAGCAAGCAATTGTGGGTTTAAAAGATGTCTAATAGCCATGCAAACACAGACTTGACGTCTAGGGCTCTCAGTGAAACCATAGCCCAAGAATAGACTAGTCATCTTCTAGACCATGAACATGTCAAAGAAATGAAACCAAACACCTTGTAGTCACTGTTGACTTTGCTTACATGATGGAATATACATCTCGCAGGTTATTTAGTCAAAAACGACATGTAACCAAATTCAAGGTTATTTTGCCTGGAAGTGGGAGAAAAAAAAAATCGATTTGCAATGTTTCTGATAAATATTGGGATGTTTTTTAAAAAATATATAATTTTTTTATATTTTGTCATTGTATATCAATATAACTAAAAAATATTAATAATAAGCAATGACAGTGGAGGGAGAGAGAGGACTAGGCCTGGGACATTTATGTAGTTTTTGTTTACGTGTGTATGCTACAGTCGGTTATGAGGCCGCTTACTTTCATTTCGTTGTTTGTTTTGTGAGTAAAACTTTACATTCAATGTTTGCTGGTTCCAGCCTCCTTCTTTCCTGAGCCTTTAACTTTGATACACGCACACTATAAGTGAGCCAAACTCAGAGCACATGTAAAGATGAGTTCATGTGGAGCAGCATTTACTGTCAACTTTTGAATTGCTAAAAATTCGTGAGCTGCTTACATGCAAAAGAACACAGTGCTGCCCTTCATTCTCAAACATGCAGTGGATATATTTACATAATTAAATCGCAGCCTTTGCAATTTGATAATCGGACTAAGCCATATCACGACATTAATCACGACTATCTTGAGGATAGAAAGGGGCTTGACTTCACTTTGTATTTTTCGTTCATACAGACATTATTCGATCTGCTTCTATTGTGTGAACAGGACAATTCAACACGGTCGTCAATCCCAAACACTGCCTCTGTGAGCCTCAGAGAATGATCAATTAGGGGATTTGTTTAATGCGGCCATCACTCTCCCACCTTGCAGTGTGCATGTGGCACTTATCAGACCCTCTCTTCTCTTCAAGACCTCTCAGTTCTCCAGTCATTTCGCAAGCATCTCATATTCCTTTTCTCTCTTTTCCTCTCTCTCCTTCTCTCATTTCCCTTATCATTACGCTGTCAGTCGGATGTGCGGTGTTTGGTGCAGCAGCTGTTTTCTGTCACCAGGCCTATTAATAGGAGTCACAGCCTTCACAGGCACTTTATTTTATTGTGTCAGTGTGAAGGAGCAACGACTCAATGAGTTATGAGCATTTAGGTGAGAACCCAAAACCCTTTCTTGCCTTGCAGCGGTGTTATGAATGACTGGTGCATGCACATGCATTGTAAGCCGAAATCTATAGTGGTTGCATGTATGTCATGCATTAATAATTATTGGATCAGGTTGCTTATTCAGAAAAATAAATTCCCCTGACTATAATCACTGTCTTTCAAAGGCTGCTCTGCACCTGTTTCTTACAGCGATTCTCTGTGGTTCATTCAAAGGAAACCTTCAAGAATGTAACTGTCCCTTTAAGACTGCCTGTGTCTCATCTCGCCTTATTTGGACATACATCCTGTCAGGTGACAAGAGTACAGTCACATGGGCTGCTATGAGAATGCACAGAAATTCCAGAAATTTTCTATAGATACCTTCGATGCGAGAGAATATGTGGGGGTTGTGAGGCCAGCTGGGGGGGTTTATATAATGTGGGAATGCAGAAACTTACAATGAGGCTGTCATATATGAGATATGCTGTGTGTAATCAAGTAGAATCCTTTTGTTAAACCATCACACAATCATCCTCATTTATTTCATAAATCAACAATAGGCTTCCTTCCAATTTCTCAAGAGTAGGTCAGGTGGATTTTCGTTCTCCAGGAAATATGTGCCAATTCACTGAGACATGCAGTATAGAATACTATATATAATATTTGCAAATTTATTTTTAAACTAAGAAGACTCTGAAATCTAAATTGTCAAGAAGATAGAAGGTGCATTCTTAAATTGTCTCTTTTTTTAACCATCCATCTGTAGTACTGTTCTTCATTCAGCCTGGGAGGATTCATCTGTCTCTACCATCACACTCTCTCTCTCTCTATGTGGTCGTTTGCAAGAGAGAATAAGGCTGCATATAGAAATTAATTTAACAGTTTAACAGTTTTAAATGCATATCTCAGCCTAATAAAACATGCTGTACCAGCTTTAAATCTAAAAATATTTATAGCATTTATGCGTTGGATTTACATTTGCACATGTAATTATTGTAGCAAGAACGTCTTAGATGACATTTAAGAGTCGCCTAAATGTTACTCGCAACACATGGCCCCTTTACATGCATTAAATTATAAGCATTTTTGGCAGCGGTTGTGGTTCAAGGTTTGGATCATTCTTTGTGTTGAGTGCACTGATATCCTAGCTAATATTGACAGACTTGGCCATTGATTGGCTGTGACTGTTTTTTTGTGTTTTTTTTAAAGATTTGATATTATGTAATTCTTTAAGGAGCCGCGTTTTCCCATAGAGGTACTAGAAACGCCCACATGCACTCACACTTTGGAAGCTGGCGACACAAACACATGGCATAATGCAAGCACGTAATGCACGCTTATAAGCACGCTCTGCTTCCCTGCCTTCCGCTTTCCTCTTCATCCTTGGGCAGCTACATAAAAAATTCCTCTACGGAGACCATGGAAGTCTGCATCCTATATAAGAATGTGCTGTATAGACAATGGGAGCAGAGGGAGCAGGGTGGTCGCATGCAACATGTGCCCAGTCATGTGTGCTGTGATGAATATGCTTGCATTGCCTTTTTTCAGCCACCAAGCACCACCCACATTGGCTTTGGCAATGCTTGTGTGTGCTTCTCACACTATTCTGATCTCTGATTGGCCTTCCTCCTGGAAATCGGAAAGTTTGCCGGAATAGTATTGTGGTAATGAAGTGAGTTACCATTGCATATAATTAAGTGTGGCTGAGCCTGCTGTTTGTGCCTCCTGGTGGGGTCGGAATAGAATAGTGTGCAGTGCTTATTAGAACTGACTCAGCCACAAAAACAAGCGAATTCACACGTGCATAAACAGAGAAACACACACACAAAATGCCCATACGTGCATAGTCGCATTAGAAAACACTCAGTTGGTTTCTAATGTTCATTCTCTAGCACAATTGATGGTATAACAGTCTAAAAGACCAGCATCTGTTTTTATTCAGCTATGAAAATGTGTAATATCAGAAACCCTTTCAATACCCTCAAAAGGTGGGTCACCTGGGTACCTTTTAATCAAATTAGTATGGATTTTTTAAAGTGCCCCTTTTTTTAAAGTGCCCCTATTATGCTATTTTAAAGTTTCCTAATATTGTTTTGGAGGTCTCCAACAACAGGTTTACATGTTTCTCATAATATATGTTGCACAGCACCACAATGTTCAATGATTCTCAAAAGACTCAATGGATGAATCAGTCTCTCTAAATCCCTCCTTTCTGTGCTCAGTGATAGTACACACTGTAAAGACAGCAATGATGACGTCGGTTTTACATCAATCCCAGCATGAGTCCGAATTGATGATGAAACAATGGAAGAACTAGTTATTCAACCCGAACCTTGAGCAGGACATTTCTCAGTGATGCTACTCAGTTTGAGGTACATTATGAGATGTTTCAACTGTAATTTTTCACCATCAGCATTAATAAGGGTGTGTATGTGTGTGTGTGTGTGTGTGTGTGTGTGTGTGTGTGTGTGTGTGTGTGTGTGTGTGTGTGTGTGTGCGTGTTGCTAATTTATTGCAGTGCACATGCAGGAACCGTATCAGTAACAGCGCATACATTAGCCCAGCACTAACGTGAATGACTGATGGAACATTAAAGTTTGCAAAACAAATCTTGCTCCATCCTTTATTTTTATTCAAAGTAGTTAAGAATTTTTTCCCTTTTTCCCTTCCCGATACCAATTCCGATACCTGGGCTCAGGGTATTGGCCGATACCGAGTACTGATCCGATACCTGGGTGTGTATCTGTATATTTCTAGCCCTGTATGAATTTCTAGAATTATTTTATGGTGTGCTTCAGACTTCTCCCTTAATAAAACATGAACAAATTCATACATTGAACTACTGTATTTATTACAGTATTTTTATTATCTGACATATTTGACAGTAATATGATTTATTTTTCTTAAGCGAAAAAGAACTTCAAATGCATCCACAAATCTAACACCGCAAACTAAAAAATAAATTTTAGTTTTACAATATAACTGTATAAAAAACTGTGCAACAAATAAGTCTAGGATTATAAAAAATGATAAATTAATCAGAAAATAATCTCTTTACAACAAAACAAGTAAAAAATAAGCAACCGTCTAGGCATAATAATTATTATTATTAATAGGGACGTATTATTATTACAACCCCAAATCAGAAAAAGTTGGGACAGTATGGAAAACGCAAATAAAAAAAAAAGAAGTGATTTCTAAATTTACTTTGACTTGTATTTCATTGCAGACAATATGAACACAAAATATTTCATGTTTTGTCTGGTCAACTTCATGTCATTTGTAAATATGCATCCTTTCCTGTCATTCAGACCTGCAACACATTTAAAAAAAAGTTGGGACAGGAGCAATTTAGGGCTAGTAATGAGGTAAAATGGTTAAATAATGATGTGATTTGAAACAGGTGATGTCGACAGATGATTGTAATTATGATTTGGTACAAAAGCAACATCCAAGAAAGGTCTATTCCTTTAGGAGCAAAGATGGGCCGAGGATCGCCAGTTTGCCAACAAATACGTGAGAAAATTATTGAAATGTTTAAAAACAATGTTCCTCAAAGAAAGATAGGAAGAGATTTGGATATTTCACATTCAACAGTGCATAACATAATTAAAAGATTCAATAAATCTGGAGGAATTTCAGTGCGTAAAGGACAAGGGCGCAAGCCTAAGCTGAACAACCGTAATCTCCGATCCCTCAGGCGGCACTGCATCAAGAATCGTCATTCATCTATAAGCGATATCACCACATGGGCTCAGGACTACTTTGGCAAACCTTTGTCAAGTAACACAATACGTAGTTACATCCACAAATGCCAGTTAAAACTGTACTGTGCCAAAAGGAAGCCCTATGTTAACAGTGTCCAGAAGCGCCGTCGACTTCTCTGTGCTCGGAGGCATCTGGGATGGACCATCACACAGTGGAAACGTGTACTGTGGTCAGATGAATCAGTATTTGAGGTATTTTTTGGGAGGAATGGACGCCGTGTGCTCCGGACCAAAGAAGAAAAGGATCATCCAGACTGTTACCAGCAACAAGTCCAAAAGCCAGGGTCTGTCATGGTATGGGGTTGTGTCAGTGCCCTTGGCAAAGGTAACTTGCACTTCTGTGAAGGCACCATTAATGCTGAAAAGTACATAGAGATTTTGGAGCATAATATGTTGCCTTCAAGAAGACATCTTTTCCAGGGACGTCCATGCCTATTTCAACAAGACAATGCAAAACCACATTCTGCACACATTACAAAGTCCTGGCTGCGGAGGAAGAGGGTACGGGTACTTGACTGGCCTGTCTGCAGTCCCGACCTGTCTCCAATAGAGAATGTGTGGTGCATTTTGAAGCGCAAAATGCGACAATGAAGACACCGTACTGTTGCCCACCTTAAGATTTGTTTGCAGGAAGAATGGGACAAAATTACACCTGAAACACTACATCACTTGGTGTCTTCAGTCCCTAAACGTCTTTTAAGTGTTGTGAAAAGGAATGGCAACATTACAAAGTGATAAATGCTTTACTGTCCCAACTTTTTTTGAAATGTGTTGCAGGTCTGAATGACAGGAAAGGATGCATATTTACAAATGACATGAAGTTGACCAGACAAAACATGAAATATTTTTTGTTCATATTGTCTGCAATGAAATACAAGTCAAAGTAAATTTAGTCACAAAATAAAAATCACTTTTTTTATTTTTTATTTGCGTTTTCCATACTGTCCCAACTTTTTCTGATTTGGGGTTGTACATAGAGACATAGCTAAATCTACTGTAGGCTACAACAATTTATTCACGTTAAACCAAACTTTTATTTTGACGGGTTGCCGTGAAGATCTTTGAGTGTCTGTTCATGATATGACAGTTTTCTCAAATGAAACGGTTAATTCTCATGAAGTGACGGTTTATGCGTTCGTGTCCTCATAAAGGGACACACGGCAGAGACTACAAAGACAGCGAGAGAGTTTAATATTCACAGACAATAGTATATATTCGGCTATAGTCTGGAGCCCTGCGCTTAGATTAAGACGGAAGCGACTGAACGCAGCTGTGGGTACCGAATATAGCCTACTCAGGAGTCTGTAACTTACTACCGGTACTACAGAAATGTGGTATCATCACATTTTTTTAATTTCAGCACCGACTTGGTACTGAAGTGCTTGTACTTGTGACATCCCTAGTCGCCGTTTTACTGTCTGGTTGGTCCAATCTTAAATACTGCTAAACAGCGGACATACTGCTAACGCATTTTCATTTCTTCTTCGCTACTCTAAACAGGGGTTGCTTGTGGCAACACAGCACAACTTCCTGTGTTTGCAATGCATTCTGAGCAGCGAAGAAGAACCGCGCAGTGGTTAGGCAAAGCTAGCGGTCATAATAACTAGGTCTTGTTTAAGAAAATGGTATCGGATCGGTACATGGGTTCAAGTACTCGCCGATACCGATGCCAGAATTTGTTGTGGTATCGGTGATATTTCCGATACTAGTATCGGAATCGGAACAACTCTAACTGCAGCCCACAGCTGATTTACAGTAGAATTTCAGTAAGACAGTAATAACGTGAGTTAGCCGGTTAGCCAGATACCTACACAATGTGAAACACAATAAACACATTGTAGAGTACAGCGTCTTCTCGACATGATGCTATCCAGCGTCTGCTGTAGTGTTTGAGGGGGTTCAAGTTTTCCCTGGTGTCTGTGCGCGCAATAAGTGGACGGGAAATATGCTAATGTTTCGTCTTGACGTCACAATGAAATGGCTTGTATTTCGTTTAAAAAATGATTTGTTTAATTGACTCAGAGTCAACTCTTACTTTTGAGAGACAATAACCTTATATATGGTGCACTTTCAGATTCAAAACTTTACAGAATTTTTTCATTCCCTTAGAACTATGCTACTCACATGAAAGGTAATTTCCAAAAATCCATAATAGGGGCACTTTAATGCTGAGAAAATACTGCCTTTTATGTATGCAGATCTTCATTTCCACTGTCAATAAATTCAGTAATGTCTTCTCTATACATAAAGAAACAATAGTACAAGGAAACAATCAAGTGCAAATCAAGAGTCTATTAGACTCTGTGGCTACCAAGGTTTTCAATAAGCAACTTTCTAAAAATGGTGCAGTTAATTTGATGAAGGAATTTCTGGATTGATTACTTTACTGTATATACACATTCCATGCTGATTGAAGAAAATGTTGTATTAACAGAAAAAATTACACAAAGTAATAACCAAATCACTGTACCTTAAAGATGAATAACAAATCATCAAAATATAACAAAACTCTACTAAGCAAAACTAACAGGAAATATCACTGAAAACTAAGCTCTCTTTCGAGTAAAGTTTGTTCACTCTGTGGCCATATTTGCAATACTTTTGGGCAGCTATTTTGGGCATCCAAGACCAAGTCCTTCCTACTTGAATGGGGAAATCCTGAAATCTCAAAAACTGGTTGTCACACTCACATTAATAAATAACATGTTTAAAATCAGCAACAAAATCTGACATGAACTGTTGCATAAATGGAGTTTCTTAGGTTCTAACAGTGTTAAAAAAGCTTTTATTGTGCAGTTCTCAGGACACTGACTGTTCTCTAGTAACCAGAGCTTCTAATGGCAGCTGCAGTGATGCAATGACTTAACCACTTTCGATTGGCTCTTTTATTTATAAGGTGGGATTTATTCTGCCATTTTGCATGTTGCACTTTTTCCCCATTCATAAGTACTGTGAGTGCACCGTCTTTGAAAATATGGAGCACAATTTTTCAGATTTGGCAATATTAAGTTAAAAATATAATGGTCATAATCAAATGTTATCAATATTTCAATGTATTGTTTTGTTCTTTGAAGTAAAATCTGCTTCTGTCTTTGATGTATGCTCTATTTCTTGGACTTTAACATCAAGCATTTTAAATTTCTTTCATAGCTAGTTTGTTGTGTCGAAATTGAGTGGTTTAGTTAATCCTACAGTGACGTGAAAAAGGAATTTTATACACAAATAGATTAAAAAATCCGTCAGTAAAGCTTCCGTCAGCCCCTTATGTACTGTAGTAAGTCTCCGGTAAAAACCCTCAAGTCAGGTCTTCAGTCTTTCTTACAGAGAAACTGTGGAGCTGAATAATGTGCTTTCTGCATCTCCATGCAGGCTCTGTGTGCTGGCTGATTTTCGAGTGCGCTGGCCCTTTAAGAGCAGTCACTTAAGCAGTCAGTCCTGTGTTGGTGCTGCTGCTGATGGCTGTGCTGTGAGTTGATTGGCTGTGGCTGTCAGGGCTGAGGTGCTGGAGGGATGCTGCTACGCATCTCTCTCTCTCTCTCTCTCTCTCTCTCTCTCTCTCTCTCTCTCTCTCCCTCTCTCCCTCTCCCTCCCTCCCTCCCTCCCTCCCTCTCTCTCTTGCTTGCATCCTTTCGTATAATCCACATCTAGGGCAAGCAGGCTGAGAGTCAATCCAGTGCTCAGCTCCTCTCTGCAGGCTGGGAAAAGAGTGAGAGAAAGAAGGCAAGAAAACGCTTCCCAAAGCAGGAGGAAACGCAGAAGGAAGAAATCTGGCAAGCAGAGACATACAAAGGAAGATTTGATCACGGATATCATTTATATATATAGAAATTGTTTATATCTATCTATCTATCTATATATATATATATTTGTACACACGCATATCAATATTTATAGAAATATATATGTATACATATATACCTGTATATAACTGTATTTGTGCTTGTCTGTTTATATTGATATTTTTATATGTATTTGTGTGTGTGTAAATATATACATATATAAACAAATGAATATATATCTATGAATTTATATACATATCACTGTGAACCAACAGAAGCAGGAAGAGAACTCGACCATCGGGGCTGGTCTCTGATTACGAGATCATACACACTATTTTTAGCATTATTTTTCCAAACCTTTTGCATCGACCGGAGGAAGACTACCAATCTTTTTCTATTTTTCATCGCCCTGTTGCTACCTCCTCATCTCTTTTTCTGGATCGGGAGGAACAAAGAGGAGGATAACAGGGTTTGTGAAGATTCCTGCCATTTGTGCTACCATTCCGTGAGCCGAGTGGCACTGCGTGCTGTATTTGATCTGAGCAGGCAGCAGCAGCAGCAGTGAGATAGAAAGAGACAGAGAGCGCCGCACCGTGTGAACTAGCCAGCATGCACAAACATCATCACTGCTGCAAGTGCCCAGAATGCTATGAAGTGACCCGCATGGCCGCCCTGCGCAGGATGGATGCCCCGGCATATGGAGACTGGCAGCCTGAACCCTACGGATACCCAGCCGGCTATGGGGGCGGCCAGACCTTACCGCCCCAAACCTCGGGTGGAGGAGGGGGAATGGGTGGAGGGGGCACTTTGGGGAGAAGTAAAGGGAAAATGATGTCAGCTGGGGGTCCTGGAGGCCCCAACCCCAAGAGCCAATCCAAGGGCGCCCCCAAGGTGAACGGTAACAACTCAGGAGGGCAAGGAGGATGGTGGCCCGAGTGCACCTGTTCCAACCGGGACTGGTACGACCAGGTAAATGCCGTTTCTGGGCCGCTGGGGCATTGAGAGTAGGCAGCAGGCGGTGGGCAGTTGGTGTATGTGGTTGCTAGGTTGAAACTAAGTAGAATCAGCAAGCTCCCCTGTAGCTTCTAGAAGATGCATAATTTTTTAAGGGATTCATCCAGTGTTGATCCTTTCATATTGCATGTGCTGTAATCTTACAGTATGCCCGTCAAGATTGATTCTCGCAGAGAAGGAGTTTAATCTTCATGTATTTACAGCTCCATCAGTGCTTTATGGCTTCATCAATCCCCTACGTACATACTTATCTAAACCGTCATCTGACAGGGATTGACAGGGCCGCTGTGACCACGCAACAAGTGAATGTAGCTCCGCCAATTTAATCCAAGGATGGCAGTGACCTGCCAATGCTGCTGACCAGGCAAAACACATCATCAAATGTAATAACCAACGAGTAATAGATTCGTATTCTAGATTTGTGAGATGAAGATGTGGATGTTTAATGGATCTGACGATGTGTGTGCATTTTCTTATTTATTTCAAGTCTGTTGTTGTAGTTGCTGATTGAGATACAACCAGAGGTGAAGCGCCTTATGAAGTATAATGAACACTTCTTGTCCATGACCATTTCAGCTAGATTTGAACCTCATAGAGCAGAGCATATCAAACCGAACCAGGGAACAGAAGCTGTAATTAAGTGAGGTGTGTGTGTGTGTAAGTGGCAGCAGGGGTGGGGGAAGGGTCGCTCTGAATGTATAAAATGGAGGAAGCAGGCTCTCGTGTGAGAACAAGCCCACATGCATGCTCTGTGCCTTCGATGTGTGTGCATGTCTACGATGTGGGGGTGTGTGTGAGTGCACAGGTTTTTATTGGTATTTGTGCATAGCCGAGGGAGAGAGAATGCAGAGAGACTGGCGGAGACGCAGAGAAAATGGAGGGTGAGATCTCAGTGGCTGTGAGGGTGAAATTTCACCAAGCGCAGGGAGGGAAGGCGTGAGCAAGGAGCTGACTAATTCTGCCTCTGTTCAGAGGATGGGAGAGGCATCAGTCAAAAGCAGTGCGGTTTTTCACTCATTCGCTTTTGTTTTAATAATGAATTATGCATGTGTTCTTGGCAGCATTTGCTCTAAACCAAATAAATGGACCCTTAAGATGTGGCATATCCTGCTTATTCTCTGTTTCTGCGATAATTTCCTTCTCGTTTTGATGTATGACATGCAGCAATGTGAAATAAATCAAGCATATATCTTCTCTTGTGCGCCGCATGCAATACCTGGCACGAGCACTCCTAGGGCATATTGATGGAGTCTATGTTTAATTAATGAGAAGGAAATTGTTTAACAGAGGTATATAGGACAATGACACTATTAAAGCTTCTCGAATGTGAGGAGGAGACCATGGATCATCTTGCTGGTTTCTCCTCCTCTGGCCAGGCTGTTACCTGTCAAGATTATTAAAGAGGCTTTAGTTATCTTTGAAGGCCTTATGGTTGTTTTTCATTTGCAAAGTCTATTGCTTCTGAGATAAATATGAATTTTGTCTAAAAGAAGGTTGAGCAGTAAAAAGGACGAAAACTGTTTGCCATTTTTAGCAATCATCACAAAGACACATGATAGTGGTGGTAATAGAGGTGAAAGTGCTAATGTGGAAAAGAGAGAAATCAGCCAATAAAGACAGGCGGGCTGAGGAAGCAGAGTGGGTTACATAAGAGAAGGCAGTTGGTGGAGCTGCAAGAGGAGATACTTTGAAAGAGAAGCCATGAATCTGTGAGCTATCGTTTGCCCCATACTTTCTGTATGGCCATATACAACACAGTCATGTCTGCAGAACACATAATATTCATCGCAGTTGAAATCATGTAGAAGCTTCTTGTTTGTTTTGTGTAAAAGACAGATCTGTTGCTGTGACCAAATCGCATCACCCCATCACTTCAACTCTTTAATGGTGAAGTGTGTAGTTTTTGCACCACTAGCATCAGCAAACAGAAAAATTACTGTTTTCTAACAGGTTTCCCGAGCACTCTCTGTCTTCCATTGGGAAGCCAGCCAAATAGATAGCCCCCAAACCCATGCCATTGGTTGAGCTAATGTAGCTGTGCTCAGACAAATAACGTTGAAAGATGCATGTTAAAAAAAAAATCATGCAGTTCACCTATGAGGCTGTATTACCTATTCATCATGTAAGTATTGATTAACAGAGAATCAGAATTTGATGTATTTTCTGAGTGAAACTGGATAGTGAATGAAAAAAAATGTAGGGCAAGATTTGTTTGGTTCATCTATACTTCTTTTTTTATTAATCTGAATTTGATTGGATTGTGAAAAAGTGGACATTACTTAACAGAATGGGACCAGGAGATTGGACAAGTGCGGTTTAAAACATTAGAGATTATGAAGACAGGCATTTTTTTCTTTGGAATGATGTGCAGTGGTGAATCGTGCACAGGAAGCATGTATTAGAGAAGTTAATAGGATCGATTTTGATTCCATGTTAGACTAAGATTGTTCTCTGCATTAATTCAGTAGATATTTGATGGATGGGATGGTCTCAAATTACATGGTCAGCTGTAGGAGGACGAGAACATTTCTTCATCAAAGTAAGTAGGGATGTGTGTGGAAGAACTAGTCATCTTCAGAATGAGCCATTTGTCTCCAGGCACCAATTTATCATTTTGTGATCTTGAGCTTTATGTCAAGTCTTATGATTATTAGTGTTAAATAACCTATTGTCCTTGCATCATTTATCACAAGATGTTACTTGTGAAATTGTGACAATTTCATTGGATATATTTAAAATATATGTGCTGGTCTAAGTGATTGAAGGTATCTGTGGGTGTTGTTGCTAGTGCTGGATGCTTTTCTGTCATGATTCTAAAAACATTATTAACTTGATATGTACAAAAATACAGTCCATGTCCACCCTATCAGTTGCATGTCCATCTGTGTGCATGTGCTCAGGACCTGTGTGCATCACATATGTTAAAGTGTACTTGAAGAAATCTTTGGGGATGAAGGAGTAGATTTTAAGAGAGACTTACTGTCCTCAGCGCTCAGCCCAAGCTGCGATACAGACAGCCTCCATCTTAGAGAAGAAGCATCTGCATCATATCAAGAAGGATTTTTTCTTGTTAGCTCATCCTTGTAAAGCATATGGACCAGGCTAAAACTGATGCAAGTGAGATTGAAATGTATGTGACAATATGTGTTCTGGCTGCATTAGAATTAGAGAGATTCAAAAAGGCAAATGGAAGCTGTTTTTTAACTGCTCATGCTCATTCATAAGGCCAACCATTACTATAGAGATGATTCATCGATCATTATCTTCCTCAGTCCTCCTGAGATATAAAACTTTACAAATAAATCATGTTAAATGCTGCAAATTAAATAGCAGGGGAACCATAATATTTAGTTCCCATCCCAGTATGCTGAAATGTGAAATCAAATATTATTCTGATAAAATAAAATGTTTATTTTTATCAGTGTAGCTATAGTAAAGCAAGCATAGCGTTTTTTTTTTTTTTTTTTTGCATCTACTGCTTTTTTTTTGGACTACCAGATTTATTAGATACAAAAATATAAATTGAACAAATAAAGATAATGATTTATTACCTCTTGCATTACAGTGCGTGAGTAAGTAGTGAATAATATTATTGACCAACATACATTTAATATGTAATTATTTACTGGTTTTGTTAGTCCTGTTGTAATTGTCATATCGTGGGTAATATGGACACTGTAGAAAGTCTTTATTTTCAATTTGTATAAAATCATTTTCATATTGTGGCTTATAATATATTTTTTATAAATAGTAAAAATATTTAAATAATCACATTTTATTTTTAAGACGACTAACTGTGTAATTACCAGTTTGTTCTATGAGTTATGTAGAAGCACTTAAAAGATAACCTTACAGCATAACTCTTGTAATATGTCAAGAAAAACTGTCAAAATGTCAAAGATTTGTCCAGTATACAGGACATTTAGAATTGCGAGATTATGATAGTCAATTTGCTTGAATATTATCTAAACTCTCTATCTCTATCTCTAACCAAACTCTATCTTTGGTCTTTCTTTCAACAGCAATTAACCATTACACACACATATATATATGGTCTTTTCTTTAAACAGCACAAAATAAAATATCTTTTGAGGGAAAAATAAATAAATAAAGACTATATGAGTATTTCCTGAATATAAAAATTCAGTTTACGTATTTAACTACATAACTACATTTTCATCATACACACAAGTTGTGCACACAGGCTCCTAGCAGTTGATGGATTAACAGAACATCTAGAGAGTCATATTTAATAGATTTAGGTGATGTGCTTGCCTTAATGCTTCCTCTTGCAGATGCCCAGTATAGCCAATTTATGAGAAATATATTCTAATCAAGCATTTGCATTCATTAGAACAAATCCTGGCATCACAGTGCATTTAATGGAAGAGAATACGTGAAGTACGTTCAGATTTCTTGTCTTTTTTTTTTTTGGTAAAGCATCTCATTAATGGTGCATCCTGCTATATCAGAGGTGATATTCTGTGCTCTTGTGATCTCAGCAGTAAGCCAAGTTCCCCAGTTGATTATGTATGACATAAATCAGGGGCAGAGCTAGCCTGTGTGAGCGCTTACGGATGGATCACTAGCTTGAGACATCACCACCATAGACATTCATATATTCATCTGAGAGGAGGCTGGGTTTGTGAGAGATTTTAACAAATTGGATTTTCATTTGTAACGATGGGGTTTTGGGTTGCAGAAAGGAAATGGAGTGGGGGTTGGTGGTAATGTTGTGGAGGAAGATAAGGTTTACCTCATCCATTCCAGATGGGACCAGTTTAGGGTGGGTCCCACGAGACCCTCTTCTTTCCACCAAATTCAATATATGTCCTTCTGGAGAACTGAGAATTTATTGTAGCCACACATGTGAAGACAAAATACTAGAAGATTAAATGAGAAAATAAACGTGCAATATATAGTTTATACTTTTTTTTAATTATTCTTGTAATTTTTCTTCACATATATGTGGCCGTACAATAAACTAATATTTACAGCAACAAAATTTTTCTTAGACCCTGTTGCTTGTGAAAACGCTTGAAATCGCTGTATGCTTACGTGATCAAATTTATCTCAATAAATCATAAATGTCATATCTGATTTCACAAATATACTATTTTAATACTTTATTCTAAGGTAAATCCTACTGGATGTATCTGAAAATATTTTACATTTACTTTGTAGTTATTAGATAAACATATAGTACAATAAATATTGTTCATGGTACTGTATGTACAAAGAAAAACTCCCCAACCTAGTGCTGGATATTAACAGGCAAAACAATGATCATGTAAATAAAATAAAAAATCTTGACATTGTCACATGCTTTTACTTTATATGGTACAGCACATTTGTTAAATGAGATAAGACATGCCACATTTCACTATCAAAGTGTATGTTACTTCAAACAGAATCATGGTCTTGCAGGAGAACGGTGTTTGATTCTACCCAACACTGCATAGGTACCCAATTAACTTTAGGTGTTGCCATAGCGACAAAAAAAGGCTAGAAATACTGCTGCCCGAGAGAGAGCTGAATTCAGTGGCATTTTGCAGACATGATCGTGCATCTTCATCGCAGCATTTTTATTTGCTGACGCTGCAGTTACCTTGACGTGCAGAACTTTTTTTTACTGCATTGTGCATGCATTGATCTAGATTTCACCGATATTATCTGTGCAGTCTGTTTTGAGAGGGCCCACTATTAGCCCACTATATCACAGTAGGCTACTCTACACACACATATCCAGCTATTCAGCAGCTGGCCTGGAAAGGAAGATGACCACATCATATACCGGTAGCTCTTTTCATTTACAGCATTATGTTATTGATTTTAGAGGTAGTTTACCACATTTGCTTAGTAAGTGATTGTTAGAGTGCGTTGCTGCAGTATCAGTTGTCAGAAGGTTCAAGGATACTGAATGCAATCCATCATACTATTCAAAACTATTTGGCACTGGAGTGCACACACATCATGCAATATAAACCTGTTCTTAAAACAAAATGTTCTCAGCCCATAAAAAAAAAAACGATGGAGCGCATAGAAAATCACTTCAAATGCACTATAAAACGGGGGAGAAGGTACACTGCAATATTTATGCATACTTTTAGAGTTGGCTTTTATACACCAAGAAAGGGTAAAGGATGTGTTACCGAGAAAACTTAAAAGAGATGGTTGACTGTTTAATAAAATATATATATAATACAATTATATAATATGTGATATAATAAAAAAGTTTGGTTTGATCCGTAAGTCTACCATTGTATATGCATGTTCTTACACAATCTCACCTCAATTGGCCATTATTGCTCCATCTCTTTCTGCTTACCTGTGTTTCTCCTTTATTCATCAAATGAGAGAAACCACTCAGTACTACTGTTGATGAACTAATAGTAAAGCTGCTCTGTTTAAATGCATGTCATCCGTAAGTTCAGTGACAGGGAAGGAAACATATTTCTGTAAAAAGGTAGACTGTTTTTAAGTAAAAGCTAAATATATTTTAAACAGTGGCTTGTTAGTGTCACAGGTTTGTGCAGGCAGGAAGACGAAGACGGGCAGATACTGTTCAAATAGTATTTTTTATCTCAAATAAACTAAAGACAGGCAAAAGCACAACACACTATCATAACGCTGACCGGACAAAGACTGAGTGAACAAGAGGAACTTAAATAGCAGACAGAAACAAGATAATAAACTAAACACAGCTGAACAGAACTTAACTAACAAGGGTAACCAAGGAAACAGACAAGTGGCAGGAAACTTAGACAAAGGAACATAACAAAATCAAAACACATCAGAAAGACCAAACAGAGATGTGACAGTTAGTTCTATTATTATGTCAGATTTTTATTTGTACTCCAATTTAATCAGTTAAATGAGCTCAACAGCAGTTTGAAATTAAGTAATAAAAAAACCTTAATAATGTTGCTTATATATTAGTGCTGTCAAATCGATAATTTTTTTTAAATATTTATATATAAAATATTTATATTTATATATAATATACATTATATAAATATGTATGCAGTATACACATGCAAATATTTATTAAATATATACATGAATGAGTGTGTGTATTTATATATATATATATATATATATATATATCTTTTTTTTTCTAATTATAAAATATCATTTGTGTAGATTATTCATATCTAATTTGGCAGAATTTACAGCTGAGTAAGATTGCTTGACAAAGTATATGAATATGATCAACAAATGAATGAAGTAGTGGCAACGCTGCACTGACCTGATAAGGGCAAGTGCCATTTCTGTCAGCCGGCCCAAAACTGTCTCACACTGTCTCCAAGCCATCGGGCCATTATTGTCGAGCCCTAAGCTTGCTTATGACATTTGCAGCATTGAAGAACTTGCTTTTCTGTTGATCTTTGGATCTTGTAATGAAAAATTATACATGCTATTGAGTTATTAAGTGATTTTTCAGCAGGATGTTAGGTAATTTTCTGTGCACTAGCCCACTGCGTGAGCTTTATACATTGTGATATTTCCCCATAAAAATACGTTTGTGTGGGTGTTAATGCTAGTGACTGTATTGCTCATGGCCATTGACCTGTCAGCCATATGCTCTCAGCTGGCGTCCCTGTTGGATCGCAGCTCCCCTGCTCCGCTCAGTGCCACACGTGGGATGGGGAGTAGAGAGGGCTGTTTATTTGTTTGCTCACCTGCTTTGTTTCATTTCTTGTTTTTGCTGATCGCAGTGGTGACTGTTCTGGAAAACAGAAGAATAGCAGTCAGCTTACTCATCTTATTCAGTTCTGGATGCATCCACCATGCTGACAAGGAAAGCAGACATGTACACATGCCACAGAGAGCCACGGAAAAAGTGCAACTTGCTATTGCAGTATTGTCATAAAACCCTGCTTCAGTTTAAGAGCTAACATCCCAATGAATTTTAGAGCCTATTTTTTAGAGAGCTTGCACAGTCATTCCCTCTTTTGTGCTATTACTCTGCCCCTCTCCCCGTGTGATGCTTCAACTATCAGTGGCTGCATTTTGCTCCGGCCGCCGTTAAAACTCCCACACAAGATCATAGAATCTGCATGCATCACAATCAATAACTGGTGAGTGCTGATCCACGAGCCTCTGACTCTCTCTGTGTTGTGGGAGTCTGTGGGTGCTTTTAACAGAGCTTTTGAGCTTTCCGGTGCTTGTAATTTTAGACCTTTTTTGGCTTTTACCTCTCCTGTGGACTCACTTGCGAGCGTACAGCGATTGCAGACCAAGAATATTCTATATGCAAGATTGTTTGCATCCATTGCCTTTTATTAATTTCCACCATTTACATTGTGCATGGGCTCCAACCTGAGACTAAACACTACAGCAATAAATTAAAACATAATTAACTTTCAGTGGGGAAAACTATATTTGTTCCGATATGCCCTTTTATCAGATTTGATTTAGCGATGAGGCATTGGTTAATTATATCTTTAGAGTACAGGCCAGTGTGTTCTGCACAGCATGACCCGTGATGTCCATTTTGTGAACAAATGTTTCACAAAACAGATTCATGAATCGCTAGTAATCTATTAAAATTATTATCACTCAGTAAACAGCAAGTCAATGTTGATTATTCATATTTGAAATGCGAGAACCATCACTAGTCCGCACTGTTGGGTAGGTTTGTGATACTTACACAGACTGTGTCACTCACTGTACATATGGAAATGTGTAGTTAAATATATAGATTCAGAATAAAATGTTGTTGTATTTAAAGGTACAATAATTAATGAAAACAATTACAAATACTTTTGGTTATTGTTTAGCATAGTTAGCCTAATTGTAAGATTGAAGTGTAAGGGAGAACTTTGTGTGGGTTTTGTTTGGGAGCCAACCACTCTCGGGGTGACACAATTTAAGGTTTAGAACAGAAATAGCTTGCAATTACAGGTTACCACTTTTAACAGTTCATAAAGAAACATTTGATACGTATATGCAAATTAATATGCACTTTCATCCCCTCAGATAAGCAACATGAGAAGGAGACTGCCAGTAAAGAGCATTTCTTGTAGAGATTTTCATAGCGTTTTACACATCTTTTTTTTCAATCTCCTTTTCCCCTTAAATGTTTTTTCACAGCCTCCAAAATAGCTTTTTTTTTCAGAGAACGCCTATTCACATTTCACATTGCTTTAACACTGTTTTCTAATGCAATTAGTTGTTCGTCTCTATTTCTCTCTGAAAGGATGTGCATAAAAAGCAGCTTTAATTACATCATCCCTCTTGCACTTTTAAAAATCACCACAAAAACCTTTGTTTTATTTGTAGTTCATTCTGAGCTTGATTGAAAGTTTAGCATGAACCTTTTATTAAATATTTTATTTAATATTTAATTAATTAATATCTTTAGTGTGTGCCAGAGTGAAGTCATCTGTATAAGGTTTGAATATGAATATGCACATATTTGTCCAAATGCAGTTTCTTTTTTATGCTAAATGTGTCATATGCACAAACTACATATTTTATATTCAACCAATTAAAAGTGTTGTGTTTGTAGTATCTGATCTGGCAGGGAAATTAAAGTAAAATACTTCCATATTTTGCCGTTAAAATCCGCTGGATCAAATATTTACATTAGCAGCTGGAGTGCTGTTGAACTGTCCATTTATTTAAAGCTCTGTAATTGATTCTGTCAATATACCACTATTCTAAGGCACAAAGAACAACTGTTTGCACAGTTTTACTCAAGCGAAGTGTTGATAAGCCTAGCTCCATTAAAACACATTGTGTAGACTCTTTTAGCACAACAGTAAAACAGCCTTTAGGTTCATTATCAGTTTATTTTTAGTAACTTTCACTTATAAATCATTAGCAAACATTATATAATGCTTAGATCATTAGGAATAGATATGAAAATATGCCAAGTATGGTAGTATTTCTATTTTAATGTGTATTATCTAATGTTAATTGTTATATAAGGTACATGCGTTTTAACATTTTCTGAAGACATTGTGGAATAGGTGGTTGCTGAGGTGTTCTGAATGTTCTGTTATGCAATTGTTAGGATCCCTTGGGTGGTTGCTAGGGTAGGCTGGTTGGTTGTTAGGTTGTTGCTTACTTGCTCAAATCCTGGGCTGCATCTGAAATCGCATACTTTCTTGAGGTACTTGCCTTAATGCTTCCTCTTGCAGATGCCCAGTATAGCCAATTTATGAGAAATATATTCTGATCAAGCATTTGCATTCATTAGAACAAATCCTGGCATCACAGTGCATTTAATGGAAGAGAATACGTGAAGTACGTTCAGATTTCTAGGTACTTATTTTGAATGAGTACTTTGTGGCCTCTAAAAAAGTATGTTCTACATGAATGTGTGTAGTATGAATGTAATCCAGACGTTCTGCATTTTCCATGTTGTCATTATCATGTGACCTACAGTACCAGCTTCAGTTACGTCGATCCACTTCCATTCACAAATTCTCTCCTGTGGCCTCATGGGATAGTAAAGTGTCCATCGTATGTACACTTCAGATTCTCGCTGGAAGAATTAGGTCATCTGGGTCATCTGAGTTTGTTGAATTTGGACATGCTACTTTTGTCACACACCGTGTTTCCCCTACTATATAGTAGGGAAGTATTTTCGAAGCAGCCGTGATCCCTAGACATAGCACAGAATCATTCAACAGGCTGCAAATTTTTTTTTTTTTTTTTAAGTGACTGAGAAAAGTAATAGCACATCTCTCATTAACAAACTGCATGATTTGAGGCATCTTTCAATTCATATCCATAGTGCAAGTGTGTGTGTTTTCATATGCAACGTTTATTCCGCTATGTCTTATTTGGCTGTCAAATTGGGAGTGCACGTTCAGGCTACATGCTTCCCATAGTGATGTCAGGGAGGGCACACTAATGTAATCCAGCCTTTAATCAAATCTTTGTTCCTCTAGAGGTTGAAGCTGTTGTTTTTTTTCCTAACACATTTCATTGGCTTCATTGGACATTGGCTTGATAGAATAATAACGGTTTGCATGTATACATTCCCCTTGCACACAACACACAGACTTGCTCACTCACTCTTCCTCTCTAGAGAGATACAAATCAAGCAGAACATCCTTGATATCTGAGAGTCCCAGCTGCCTCAGGCCACAGCTACTAGAGGGTTGTGCCGAGCCTGTACAGATAACGTTCTGGATTATCGGCCCGCCGTTACATGGTTTGCAGGCAGTGCATCTGTGTTTGATTTAACACTTGAGTTTGTACGGAGGGCTTGTTTTATTTCATTTACACCTCAAGTAGAAGCTGTAGGTAGAGTGCTGATATCTGTAGGTTGATTGCCAATATACTTTCAAGGAAATGCTTGATTGAAAACATGAAAACATCTTGGATATTATTGGCAAAAAATGTTGTTGTAATGTGAAGTAAAAACTTCACATTACAACATTAAATGAACATTAATTTTAATTAATCAACATTCAATTATTTAAAGGCTACAGAAATAAAAAAAAAAAAACATCTAAAAATCTCTAACATATCACTCTTTACCGTCTTCATACAGTTTTGATTAAAGGCACAATATGTAAGATTCTTTTATTCAAATATCCAAAAACCATTAGAACAATGTTATATATTTTGTTGACTTGTGTACTTACATTATGCTAAATGTTTCCAAGAATGTTTAAATCCAGAGAAATAAGCTATTTTAACCAGGACACGGACCGTGTCCGTGCGTCGCCTATCAATGACATCATACCCTCGTTACCCTCGAGTTCCTGTTTTAAAATATTGTGTTTTAACATATTGTGTGTTTTATTAGACAGGTGAGCAAATACATTCATCGACATCAAACTACGCACACAGTAGCATTATAACATAACTTTCAACACACTCAAATGTACACTCTAAAAAAAAAAAACTCTAAAACTCCAAAAATGGTTCTTCGTCGTAATCATAGAGGAACCACTTTTGGTGCTATATAGCACCATATCTTAACATGTTCTGTATATGGTAGCGGTGCTATATAGCACCTTAGGCAAAGAACCGGTGAAGAACCTCTGAAGAACTGCTGAAGAACCACTGAAGCACCAAAATTGGTGCTATATATCACTTAAAAAGGTTCCCCTATGAATACGAGCCAAGAACCATTTTTGGTGCCATATAGAACCTTTTTTTTAGAGTGTGTGTAATATGATGAAACAGTGCTGCGCCCACATACGCATGGCTAGAAAAAGTGGAAGCGCTCGTCTGCGGCGTAATAAATCTCAGCGAAATCAAGGCTTCATCAAGCTACGCCTTTGTTTTCAATAAGCGACCTTTAGCTGCTAAAAATTACATATTGTGGCTATAAATAAATGCAGCCTTGGTGAGCATAAGAGTCTTTTTTTTTAAATGTTATGTTTCCAAACTTTCGACAGGTTCTGTATGAAGTCATTACATTTGCAAAAGCCATAGAAACTTGTGACATGCTAAAGCACACTCTGGGCAAACTCAGAGTTTAGTTCCAACCATGATCAAACTCACCTGCCTGTAGCTTTCTAGTAATCCTGAAGGCATTGATTAGCTGGTTCAGGTGTGTTTGATTAGGGTTGGAACTAAACTCTGCAGGGCAGTGGCCCTCGAAGACCGAGTTTGCCCATCCCTGCTCTAGATGCTTCTGCTGTATTTTTTCTTGCAGACCTACAATGCTTTATTATTTTACATTAGTCATCATGACTTCGTGACAGTGTACAGGAAAACAAAATGAAAGAAAACTTAGGCACCCATTAAGGCTGGTTAAGGCCTTTATTCCCTCTATTAGCTCTGAGGTTATATTAATCTTGTTTGATTAATATAACATGGTTAATTGTTACACATATTAAATGTATTAGTTACTTGAACCAAAGGTCATTTGGCATGTACTTCTATCATGGTGGGGACTTTCCATGTTGATTTTTGACATTTAGATTACCTTCATTTAATAATCACTTAAAGATTGCAGTTAACATTATTACTTTTAAATCTTTAAAAACAATTATAATGTTACACTGTTAAATTAAATCTTTAGCAAATCGGAAAATGAATATTCAATTTTACTTTTGTGCATTATGTCATTTATATTGTTTATTAAAAAATATTTAGACCAAATTTTAAAGCATTTTAGTATCCATTTATTAGAGGTTAGCCTTTACATGGAAATATTTACATTATTTTAGTATGTTTATTAGGCAGTTTTCTTCGTGGAGGCACTTGACTGCTCCCAAAAATGTAGGTGATTTAAATCTTCCCACTATGATGCTAAAACCTGACCCATACACACAAAAACGCATACAAGTACACCCACTTACGTAAGCTCTTTAGTACATTGCAGGATAATCACGCTGTATGTTAACCCCTATAATAATATTTGGGAATGCCACTATACATATATATTTATGGGCTGGTTTGTGTTATTTTAATGTACCAGCTTACAGGAGTGTTGCTTGTGTAACACAGAGAGACACTGAGCTTTGAATAGGCTGCTGGAGTTTGTGTAGTAGATCCTGATCAGCCAGCTTATAAAACTGAATGTGGGCCCTCAGTGGATTAATATTCCACATTAAAATTCCAATTACATAATCAGCCAAATCCAAACACTGCAAATTCTCATCAGAATCGCTGCAGAGCTCGTGATGGCAAGGGCCAGCGGTTGAACCTGAGAAAGTGACGCAACAGAGGTCCACTTACCGTGAACTCTATAAAAAATGTTTTGCCATCGGTGTGCATCTGACTGTGTGTGGTTATTCACAGAGCATCCCTCGTGACACCCCGGTGACAGCATGCCACATTTTTAATGCTTAAACCTCAGGGGACATGAGGCCACCGTGACATTTTGAACCTCCCGACACAGCCCTGAAAAAGAGCAGCACTTCGCGTTTTCTTTAACTGTTCAATGAAAGGAAAGGTGATTAATGACATGGATTATGGGGAATGTATGAACCTCTCAGCATGTGTCTGTTTAAAAAGGCTGATTGCTTGACAGCTCTAAATACAATTTACATCCTCTGAGCATTCTCTCGTCAAACCGTCCACTGAGAATATGGAGTAATGAGCAAGAGTAATTTATGTAATTACTTTTGGTTATGAGTTATTAAATAAAGCTCAAACCCAAGTAAAACGTCTTGGAACAATATAGAAGGGTTGTTAGCGTAGGGTTGTTGAATAAAACAGTTTGGCATTGGATCTGTTGAAAAAGTGACCTGTGTGCACATGTAGAAATTAGTCTGATTGTTTTTGATTGGTCCTTCGAGGTATTTGATCCCTGTAGAGATAATATAGATATTTTTTTCTTGTTTGCTCATGACAGGCAGAATCCCATCTTTCATGTTTCTGGTATACATTTCTAGTCAGCTTCGTAATGTCCTGCTCCTGTCCTTTAAATCGTAAATCCTTTGCTGTTTCGATTGGCTTAATTTTAGTGTTTTTAGTGTGATCCTAACTTGCTTGGTTCTCTGAGGTAGAAAGTCATAAAGCCTGATTAATATGATCAGGTCTTCATTAATATGTTTTAAAATGTAATTTATTTCTGTGATGGCGAGGCTAAATTTTCAGCATTACTGCAGTCTTCAGTCTCACATGATCCTTCAGAAATCATTCTAATATGCTGATTTGCTGGCCAAGAAACATTTCTTATCATTATCAATGTTGAAAACAGTTGTGCTTAGTATGTTTGTGGAAACCATGACACATTTTATTTCAGGGTTTTGAGTAATAGAAAGTAAAAAAAAAAACAGCATGTATTTAGAAATAAAAAACTTTTGTAACATTTAAATGACTTTTCCTCTCACTTTTGATCACTGTTTTGGCATTTCTATGCTGATTTTTTGGCAAATATTGTGCAGCATGCGGCCTCTTTAAAAGTGGTATAAAGGCATAATCGAATAAGCCAAAAATGAAAACACAAGGGGAGTTTGTGTGGAAATGTGTTGAGTTTTGTGCTTTCTCCAAATGGACCAGGTTATTGCATAACAGAAGTAGATGGAGAATACTGTAAATTACTTTAAACGTGCCTCTATGATATGCATGAAATATGCTCATATTAGAACTCTATTGAAATTCTGGGTCACTGTATACTTTCCATTTATCTAAACATAACATTCGGTCCATGTCACCTTGTCACCTTACTGATGGACTGAATCATATTCACAATATGTTGAATGTGAATAGTTCCTTCTCTTCTGATTGTGAATGGTCTGTGTGTCGTCAGATCAGTGGCTGTGAAAAAAAAAAACCCATGAAAGTCAGTGATGGTCACAGTGGAGATCTTCGCTATGGGGCTTAAGCTCTGAAATTCTCTGTCTCCTGTCCAAGGTGTGCAAGAGAGACTGCAAATCTGGCCCCTCCGTGGGAGGCAGATTGTTTTGGCAATTCCTGATGTGATACAAGCATTTAAAACAAAGCCTGTTTTCACTGCTATTTGGCAGTAAATACACCAGCATATGGATAAACGTCCTCATGAATGTATTCATAATTGCGCACAGAAAGTAGTGGCACAGCACTTGTTTTTCTACTGTCGTTCTTGCTGTTGTCCTACTTACTGTAATTCTTCACATTCGACACCTACACAAATTGGTCAGCCAAACTGAAGGCAGGCACACGAAGTGAATGAAGCGATGTGGGCGTGATGAACTTATAGTCCTGATTCCATAGTCAGGACTTCAGAAGAGGGGAGAGAGAGATGGAGAATGAATGAGAGGAACATGGAGTCTGTCAGAGGTGCCCTCTGTCATCTGTGCTTGTTGTTTTAACCACAGCTCTCAAAGGATTTTACAGCGTTCACTGTGACCTCGACGCCGCTGCTATGCGCTCCGGTGCCAACTGTGTCTGTGCTCGTCTCTGTGCTGCCTTCAGGTGGCCCGAGCTGCTCGCAGGATAAGCTTACAGAGACAGTAATGTCTGAGCCTGTGAATCACGTCTGCTGCACTTTTGCCTGCTGCACAGAGCGTTATGGATTGCCAGAGTGACTGCTGGAGAAGCAACATGCAGCAAGGTCATGATCTGAGAGGATAAGGCCTGCTAGAGCAAAGCTGATGTATCACAGGAACATTACAGTCACTATTGCGTTTCATAAAGGGGTAATCATAATTTACTCACCCTCATGTCTTTTGAAACCTGTAACACTACAAACATTTGTAAATGATTCACTACCTATGTAAAATGAACTAACGCTCAAAACTAGCAAAAACAGCTTAACTTAATTTAAAAAGCATTCTTTAGTTTATTTTAATGTCCAAGGCAAGTTTTCTTGCCAAATGTATTTGTATTTTACTGGAAAATACATACAAACATACATAGATACAGTTTATCAATAATAGTTTTATTTATTTAAGTTTTTTTAATAATCTTATTAAAATATGAATAGTATTAATATAAATGTATATGGTTATAATTTGAAATATAATAGTAATAATAATAATAATATAATAAACACACTCACAAACCATATAGGTTTCATAATAGCAAGATTATAGTATCCAATTAACTATATATTATAGTATATTAATTAATTCATTTTATGAAGTTAGTCCTTTTTTTAAGTTTGGCAGTCCCTGGTCCCTTTTTCATTGTATGGAAAAAAGAAGTGTGAACATTCATCAAAATGTCTCTTTTTGTTTTTCTTGGATGAAAGAAAGTCATTTAGGTTTGGAACAATATGACTAAATGATTTTGCTTTTTTTTGGTGAAGAGAGCACAAGTCCTGAAGTCACATTTCTCATAATAATACCTAGACAACACTGATTTCAAATGAAAAAGGGGAAAAAAATCAGTTTGAGTTTATTCCTTGTTCTTGGCACAGGACATCACACGCAGAGGAGTGGGCACAGCTTAGCAACAAGGGGTAGCAACCAGCCAGTAGCAGTGAAGAAGTGACTCAAAACAGCACTTGTTATTCGTTTCATTCATTCTATATGAATGTAATTAGGTAGAGTTACACGTTAGTATAAATCTCCATAGCAGACGCAGTGGCGTATCACATCCCTGCATTAGAGTCTCTATCAGCCTGTTGTGATAGAATGCAGAGCACTCTGACTTCTCATCTCAATGGTGACTGAGGCTGTGTTCACAGTGTAATGATAGAGATGATTACAGCACTGCTGCGGCAGTGGTTCACGTAACCTGGCAACAGTGTGATCAGACAGGGCAGGGTAGATTGAATTATTAACCCGTATTCTGCTGATGTGCTCCTCGCTAACCGGCACCCGCTAGTCAGACTGACGCTGCATATATCACATACCGGAGACGTTAAAGGCACAGTTGTTTGTACTCTCGGGCTAACTCGGTTTATTTATAGAGCATGTAATATTTAATATCATCATTTAGCGCTATCTGAAGGTCAGATTGGTGACCTCGCTGAGGCTCATTTGGATCAGCTCACCATGACCAATCAGAACACACAAGCCAGGACATGCTTCAGTAACTTTGAAAAAAGGATGGAGAAAAAAACTGCTGACTGCGTAAGGACCCATACCGTCACAATAATTACAATTTTAAAGGGTTAGTTCAACACAAAATGAAAAATCTGTCATTATTTACTGGCATTCCAAACCCGTATGCTGTTTTTTTTTTCTTTATGAAATGCAAAATAGACATTTTCAGAGGATTATTATAATTATTGCCATACATCATGCTGTAAAGAGGACTATAACATATACAACAAAGTAGTCCATACATATTTTTTGAAGCCAAACAGACCAACATGAGGGTGAGAAATACAAATGTTCATATTTTTTGGCCAAACTATCCTTTTATTTACGTTCGGTGCTAGGGTAAACAAAATGAATTGCCATTTTAAGACCTGTCTTGACTTGATTGCCCCATTTTCCCAGATGTGTTATAGCACCTGCAACATGTTTCTTCTTGTTATAGAAGAAACAAAAGGTCTTTTTGATGTCCATCTTTCATCTCTACCACGTACATTCCAGTGTCTCTGACTTTCCCCTTCTGGTGTCCCTGAGCACCTGTACCCTAGCGCAATGTTGGGTGCATGGTAATTAAGTCTTATTGATTGAATTGCAGCGTGGCTTATACAACCCATTGAGGCTCAACTAGAGAGGATCTAAGAGTAGTTACTCTTCTGTCTTATTTTCCTCTCTATATGTTCTCTATATAAAACACTTTACATCTCATCTAGAGTGCTTGATTGGCTTCAGGACATCAAGTATAGTGACCCAAACCTGTAAGCAGCTTTATATGTAGAAATGGGAAAAGTTGCACTACATTATTTGTATTTAGCACTGTTTTCTTTTTTCTTTTATTTGTGGGTTCCAACCCAGCAGTTGGGAACTTCTGATCTAGACCCTCCAATGTCTGCTGTAGTTTCTAGTTCATGAAGCATGTGAGTTATTCACTCTCCAAAAAGGATTTCTCCCCCGGTATATTTTGCCTCTATATAAAGAAGGATGATTTGAAGCACAGAGCACACATGAGCATACAGTATCTAACAGAACTGCCTTCATGATGGGATATATATATATATACAGTGAGGAAAATAAGTATTTGAACACCCTGCTATTTTGCAAGTTCTCCCACTTAGAAATCATGGAGGGGTCTGAAATTGTCATCGTAGGTGCATGTCCACTGTGAGAGACACTGTGAGAGACAAAATAAAAAAAATCCAGAAATCACAATGTTTGATTTTTTAACTATTTATTTGTATGATACAGCTGCAAATAAGTATTTGAACACCTGTGAAAATCAATGTTAATATTTGGTACAGTAGCATTTGTTTGCAAATACAGAGGTCAAACGTTTCCTGTAGTTTTTCACCAGGTTTGAACACACTGCAGGAGGGATTTTGGCCCACTCCTCCACACAGATCTTCTCTAGATCAGTCAGGTTTCTGGCCTGTCGCTGAGAAACACGGAGTTTGAGCTCCCTCCAAAGATTCTCTATTGGGTTTAGGTCTGGAGACTGGCTAGGCCACGCCAGAACCTTGATATGCTTCTTACAGAGCCACTCCTTGGTTATCCTGGCTGTGTGCTTCGGGTCATTGTCATGTTGGAAGACCCAGCCTCGACCCATTTTCAATGCTCTAACTGAGGGAAGGAGGTTGTTCCCCAAAATCTCGCAATACATGGCTCCGGTCATCCTCTCCTTAATACAGTGCAGTCGCCCTGTCCCATGTGCAGAAAAACACCCCCAAAGCATGATGCTACCCCCCCCCCCCCCATGCTTCACAGTAGGGATGGTGTTCTTGGGATGGTACTCATCATTCTTCTTCCTCCAAACACGTTTAGTGGAATTATGACCAAAAAGTTCTATTTTGGTCTCATCTGACCACATGACTTTCTCCCATGACTCCTCTGGATCATCCAAATGGTCATTGGCAAACTTAAGACGGGCCTGGACATGTGCTGGTTTAAGCAGGGGAACCTTCCGTGCCATGCATGATTTCAAACCATGATGTCTTAGTGTATTACCAACAGTAACCTTGGAAACGGTGGTCCCAGCTCTTTTCAGGTCATTGACCAGCTCCTCCCATGTAGTTCTGGGCTGATTTCTCACCTTTCTTAGGATCATTGAGACCCCACGAGGTGAGATCTTGCATGGAGCCCCAGTCCGAGGGAGATTGACAGTCATGTTTAGCTTCTTCCATTTTCTAATGATTGCTCCAACAGTGGACCTTTTTTCATCAAGCTGCTTGGCAATTTCCCCGTAGCCCTTTCCAGCCTTGTGGAGGTGTAAAATTTTGTCTCTAGTGTCTTTGGACAGCTCTTTGGTCTTGGCCATGTTAGTAGTTGGATTCTTACTGATTGTATGGGGTGGACAGGTGTCTTTATGCAGCTAACAACCTCAAACAGGTGCATCTAATTTAGGATAATAAATGGAGTGGAGGTGGACATTTTAAAGGCAGATTAACAGGTCTTTGAGGGTCAGAATTCTAGCTGATAGACTGGTGTTCAAATACTTATTTGCAGCTGTATCATACAAATAAATAGTTAAAAAATCATACATTGTGATTTCTGGATTTTTTTTTTAGATTAAGTCTCTCACAGTGGACATGCACCTACGATGACAATTTCAGACCCCTCCATGATTTCTAAGTGGGAGAACTTGCAAAATAGCAGGGTGTTCAAATACTTATTTTCCTCACTGTATATATATATATATATATATATATATATATATATATATATATATATATATATATATATATATATATATACTATGTACACAAAAGGCCTATTTCTTTCAAATATTTTTCACAAATCTGTCTAAATCTGTTAGTGAGCACTTCTCCTTTGCCGAGATAATCCATCCACCTCACAGGTGTGGCCTATAAAGATGTTGATTAGACAGCATGATTATTGCACAGGTGTGCCTTAGGCTGGCCACAATAAAAGGCCACTATAATGCCCCGTCCACACGGAGACACATATGTAAAAATGTTGTACCCTCTCAGCGTTTCGTCCACACGGATCCACCGTTTTGGGAGTATGAAACCTGGTCCCAGAGTGGATAAATCTGAAAACAACACCCTTGCGTTTTCGTGTGTACAGCCAATATGTATATTTTGTAAAACGGTGATGTCATCACACCATGTCCCACACAGGTAAAGATTAGAAGGGATACAACTATGGGCACTGGGCATGCGCACATCAATATTGCGTCATTTAATTACTGTATTTACATTATTGTAAGGGTAGGTGTAGGGTTGGGGTAGGTGTAGGTGTTAATAAAACACATCTGGTAAGTAGCAAGTTTATTTATTGTTATTTTATTGTGAGATTTTTCCTCACTTCCTACCATTGCTGTACCCCTTCCATAGACATTAAAAGAAATGGACACAGCGACCCCATAGACTTCAACGGAGAAAATTGAAGTCAGTTAGAAGCACTCTCTTCCTGATGGCTGAGCGTACTGCGCAGCCTCACACTGAGCTTGACGACGTAGATGTGACGTGACAACCTGTCTGACAGTTGTAAGTCTTCTAGTAGTTGTGCAAAGTGAAATCTGAATCACTGAATCTTGCAGAGACAGAGAGAGTGAGCAGGAGTAACTTTTGATGAATGAAGCAGGATTTGCGACATCTCTATCGGCGTTTATGCCCCCCCCTCCCCCTGATTGCCTCATAGACAGTAAAAGATTGCCTGCGAGCTTCACCTCGGGTCTATACGGTATAGCATTATGATGCAATCGTTAGCCTATTTTTTACAAAAACTGCTTCTACGGTGCGATAGTGAAAGATACAAGGTAATGGAGCATTTTATACATTGTCGTGTTTGTTTAGAAATAAACAATGGACAAATGGAGTCTTTAAACGCCCCAGATGTAAAGATATTCGCTGTCAAAGTGAGGCCAAAATGAATGGGAGTCGATGGGATGCTAACAGCAAGTGATGGCTTGGTTAGCAATGGCTGCCCCTATGGAAGGTACGCTTTCCGGGGACTGGATTACCCCTTTGACCCCTTTTAGCCACAACTCTTCTTCTCCATTTTTAGTTTATTTCTGTGGCAGAATTACAGCGCCACATACTGGCCTGGCATGTTACTACATCGTTTTGAGTCAGTTTCAGTGCTCTCGTGTGTATGCAAATATTTCTTGAAACGAGGGAAAAAAAAGATTGGATAGGGAAAGCATCTGTCTTCGTGTGAGAAGGGCCTAAAATTTGCAGTTTTATCACACAGCACAATGCCACAGATGTCGCAAGTTTTGAGGGAGCGTCCACCAGAGCTGTTACCCGTGAATTGAATGTTCATTCCTCTATCATAAGCCATCTCCAAAGGCGTTTCAGAGAATTTGGCAGTACATCCAACCGGCCTCACAACCGCAGACCACGTGTAACCACACCAGCCCAGGACCTCCACATCCAGCATCTTCACCTCCAAGATCGTCTGAGACCAGCCACCCGAACAGCTGCTGCAACAATCGGTTTGCATAACCAAAGAATTGTTGCACAAACTGTCAGAAACTGTCTCAGAAGCTCATCTGCATGCTCGTCGTCCTCATCGGGGTTTCGACCTGACTGCAGTTCGACATCGTAACCGACTTGAGTGGGCAAATGCTCACATTCTATGGCGTCTGGCATTTTTGAGAGGTGTTCTCTTCACGGATGAATCCCGGTTTTCACTATACAGGGCAGATGGCAGACAGCATGTATGGCGTCGTGTGGGTGAGCGGTTTGCTGATGTCAACGTTGTGGATCGAGTGGCCCATGTTGGCGGTGGGGTTATGGTATGGGCAGGCATATGTTATGGACAACGAACACAGGTGCATTTTATTGATGACATTTTGAATGCACAGATACCCCTTTTCCACCAGAATGAACTAGTGCTAGTTCAGAGCTAGTGCTAGTTCTTAGTTGGTTCGACTGACGTGCCTTCTAAGAACCGATTTGCCTTTCCACATGCTAGAGAGCTAGCACAGAGCCAGGTCTTACGTCACTGTATACATCTCATCTTTCTCAGCAACGCTAGCGAGGCAGCAGGAAACACAAACACACCAGGCTTGTTCGAGATGCATCGACGCTGCGCAGACGATCAGCGTATGATATCAAAACACAGCGTGAGTGAATCAAAAGCATAAGGAGTCGTCTGCTCTCGTTGTCATACGGTGATTGGTCTGCACAGCACCGATGCATCTCGAACAAGCCTTCCATCAACAATGACGAACGTTTGCGTTACTATTGATGCACATGGCTTTACGATCCTACATCGGCATCAAAACACAACCCCCCCCCCCCCCCCCCCCCCCCCCCCATACAGTAAAACGGCACATTTTAGATTGGCCTTTTATTGTGGCCAGCCTAAGATGGATTATCTCAGCAAAGGAGAAGTGCTCACTATCACAGATTTAGACAGATTTGTGAACAATATTTGAGAGAAATAGGCCTTTTGTGTACATCGAACAAGTCTTAGATCTTTGAGTTCAGCTCATGAAAAATGATGGTAAAAACAGAAGTGTTGCGTTTATAATTTGTTCAGTGTAATAAATAACCAGATTTTAACCAAAATTAGAAATTAATAGTATAGTAAGTAGCTATTTTAATAAAAAATATATTACTGCATATTGTAAATATATATATATATATATACACTCTAAAAAAAAAAGGTTCTATATGGCACCAAAAATAGTTCTTGGCTCGTAATCATAGGGGAACCTTTTTTAGTGCTATATAGCACCATTTTTGGTGCTTCAGTGGTTCTTCAGCGGTTCTTCAGAGGTTCTTCACCGGTTCTTCAGAGGTTCTTCACCGGTTCTTTGACTAAGGTGCTATATAGCACCGCTGAAGAACCGCTGAAGCACCAAAAAGGTTCCCTTATGATTACGAGACTTTTTTTTTAGAGTGTATATATATATATATATATATATATATATATATATATATATATATATATATATATATATATATATATATATATATATATATATACACACATATACATATATATATATATATATATATATATATACACATATACATATACATATACAGTACATACTGTATATATACTATTGTTCTACCATACACCGTCTGGTGCTACTTGGACACGTCATCAGTGATGATCCCGGGGTCAACAGGTGTAAATGTAATAAAAACATGAAAATTTACTGACAATGTAATAAAAAAATAAAAATAGTTGTATTAGTGCTGCAAAGCATTTAGTGCTGCAAAGCATGTTTTTTTCCTGTAATTATCCCGCCCTGTATACTCTTTATGAAACAAGAGCTCTCCTTTATTTAGAGGATTATGTTTAGAAATGAAGTTAATATGGTTTAAAATGTCAAGAGTGTACTGATACCAACATGGTCTCACCCAAAAACTGAATGGTGTGGCGCTGAATGGTGTGATTGTTGAGGCTTGCAAAACAGTGTAATTGACGATACCCGGCACCTATGCTGTGTGATTAGAACAGAATGGAATGTGCCTGGGTGGGCATGTTAATCGCACTTTGTGGCTAGAACGGACCACTGTCATGGCGTCGTTGCCACTGTATGTCCTGAGAGAGATGAGCGAGGGAGGGCGGACTCTGCCCGCTCCTTCCAGTCAATGCAGAGGCCAGAGTAGCTGTTTCCATAGTAACACATTGATTATTTAACAATTTGGATGAAGCGCTTGCCCCGGTGCTTGCCTTGATTCAGTGAGAGCCTTTGTCGGATTGCGGTCCCAAGGGTCTCTGGCCAAGTCCAATTAGGAAAGCCTGACAGGGGCAATTGCGCAGAGAGCTAATGCAAATTCACTCCTCTAATGAGCAAACTGAAGCTACAGCAACAGTTACAATAAATGAGCTGCCTATCCAGAGTATTGACTCGAGATACAGAGACATGTTTATTCATTGATTTTCCTAGGTTGCAACAGATGGAGACAGATCTGGCAGATGAGCCATCAGTGGACACACATGGAGATATTACAATTTGACAGCAGTTCTGTAGATGTTACAGAGGTTTGTTAAGAAAAAGACGAGAAGCCAGCGTGAGAAAACAAAAGACAGAGTTTGAAAAAGTAGAGGAAAGTCAAATTGTGTTTACAGTGCTTGGAGCGGATGTTCAGACACGACATGCTTGCTTGATTACGCGTACGCGTGTGTGTGTGTTTGTGTGTGTTGCAGCTGGAGATAAAGTTTGTGTGCAGTGACAGCTGGCTGATAGAAACAGCCTTAAATGATTAGACATTGAATTAAAAGGAAATTATGGGATTAATTGTAATCTAATCCAGATTTGTCTAATCCCTCTCGTACCCTTTAGACTTTCCCTTCTGCCACATCTGGACACCCTCCAGCCTTGTGCTACTTTACTACTCTTTCTTCCTACCGTTTCTCTATTCTCATTTCTCTGGAGCCAGTCGTATGTGACAGAAGCGTTTAGAGGTCTTGTAAGCGTCTGGAATCAGTCAGGATTCTTGTTCAGGGGAATAATCCCCACGAAAAATCTGTCATGATTTACTCACCTTCGTGTAGTTCTAAACTTTCTTTCTTCTGTGGAACACAAAATAAGAAATCGGGAGAATGATGTTTGCTTACCATTGACATTTAATGGACCAAAAATGTTTTATTTTATGTTCCACAGAAGAAAGAAAAGTCACAGGTTTGCAACAATATAAGGGTGATCATTTTGAGGGGCACAATTTTCATTTTATTCTCTTTAATATGTTAAAAGACTCTTTTAAGTGACTAAGTGGCTTCAAATTAGATTTGCAACCCTTTTATTTCTCTTATCAGACACGGGGGACTTGATTTTATCCATCCGTAATTGATTGGATTGTGAAAAGTGGGCATTATGTACTAGAATTGAGCCAGATGGTTAGAATTTGTCTTTACATTTACATTAAAAAGAAATTTAATGCAGACAGTTTGCCATAGCATTGATAAATCATTCACAAAAAGAGCACAAATGTGCATTAAAGGAAGTAAATATAATTTGTTTTGATATCATGTCAACTTTATGCCATTAATAATTTGACTGAAAGAAACAAAAATTAAGTTAGCCACCCATGTTTAATGTTTGTATTGATCCTTAAATATCCTTAAAGGGATATTTCATGAAATGAAAATTATTTCCTCACCCTCATGTTGTTCCAAACCTGTATGACTTTCTTTCTTCTGTGGAATATGAAGAAGACAATTTAAAGAATGTCAAAACATGGACAATAACATTCTTCAAAATGTTTTCTTTTGTGTCTTGTTTGGAACACTCTAGGTTCAATGGGGTTCTATATAAAATCCTAGCGATCTTGTCTCTATTTTAAAGAACGCTTTATGCTAAAAAGATTCTATTTACAGAGAATTGTCTCAAATGATTGCATAATACTTTCATGTTTAACAGGTTAGTGATACAGTTTGTTTACAAATGCTTAATTCATAAAATGTCATTAAAAAATGTGAATGAAAACAAAATTAATTATTTAAAACTAAATCCATAAAATGATCCCATGATGGAACCCCTAAAACATACCCTTTTCTTCTAAGAGTGTGAGTAAATGATGGCAGAAGTTTCTTTTTGAACTTTGAGGTGAATGTAAGCTGTATGATTAGCTGTGGCTAGCCTCCGCCAGCTGTGGCATCACTTGCTCACCTGCCCCTGTCACAGCGATTTGGCTGGCTCAGATGAACCTTCAGACCCGGTCTGCTCAGAGCATTAAGAGACTGTCACTACTGCTGCTCCATCGTGCTTCTCATAGTTGTGCTTTTTTAAACTGAAAAACCTTTGTTTATATAGCGGGCTGGATGTTGTTTTGAAAATCTCACTGCATAACAATGGGCAGCTGCAGTTGTGTAGGGTGAAAAAAAAGATTAGAGGCTAGAAACCAAAATTCTGTATGACTTTATCCCAGAAAGCCCAGGGCTGGTGACGCCCCTATGTGACTCCACCACCTCACCTCTCCGTCATCCCTCTGCTTTTTAATCTGGGATAGAGAGTTATGAGCAGTGATGGTATAAGCCTCTCTTCAGGACATGTACACTTCAGGTCACATATCGCTGTCACATAGCTCATTGATACTGCTGCACATTCATCCACCGGCTCCTCCAAAGACAGCCGCAGCATCCCGGATTATGCATCTGAAATTATCATCCTTCTTTATCTCATTCGCTTATGTTGTAGGATAGAAACATAGCGATTACTGTTCATATCCCCTAGACCACGACGATGGCTTTTGCTGATGGGTTTAAAGGCCCGATAACGTAGGAGGTCTGTTGTGTTATTACAGCAACACATTTTATGCTTAATTAGCATCTGGAGAGTTAATGGTACTGTATGGCAGGCTGTATATTCACCTGTTTCCTTGCATCGCATTCTCTGTGCTGGAACGTCTCAGTGGATGAGAGAAGAAGGTGGCACTGATTTTAAAATACGCTTCGGCCTTGTCTTTGGCAACTGTGTGCTCAAACGTGCCAATATGCTGCTGCGTATAAGTATAATTCATTGTCCAAGATGTTCTTACATGGTGTACAGGCACATTATGCAGACGTTTTGCCCTTGTGTTATGCTTTTTTGCAACTATACAAGGGAGCATTGCACTTGTCAGAAGCCTTTTTACAAACAAATCAAAATGATGTTTGACTGAAAACACAATGCTGAAGATAAAGTGATTTGTTTTATTATTGTAATTTTGCTCCCGGTTTATGTTTGGGTGTCTATTTTTGTCAAAGGGCTCTAATGTCTTTTTGAAACTGTGTTGATTCAATTAGCAATAGCAAATAGTGAGAAACCTGGGCTGTGGTGTGATGTGTAGACTTTGAATGAGTTAATGGTAATGATAGAAAAGATGTTTAAAGTGTGAACGTGCGATTTTATTAGCCCACATACCTTGATGTGTTGGATTCATCTGAGAATGGACAAGAACTGGCACCACTTACTGCGTACACTACCATTACATTTTTCATTTTAAATAAATGAATACTGAACAAGGATGTATTTAATTGGTGAAAAGTGACAGTAAAGACATTTATAATGTTACAAAGTAATTCTATTTAAAATAAATGTTATTCTTCTATTGATTGAAGAATCCTGGAATCAAATGTTTCCACAAAAATGCAGCACAACTGTTTTCAGCATTGATAATGATAAGAAATGTTTCTTGAGCAGCAAATCAGCATTTTAGAATGATTTCTGAAGGATCATGTGACACGGAAGACTGGAGTAATGATGCTGAAAATGCATCACACGAATAAATAACATTTTAAAATATAATAAAAACTTAGAATAGTTATTTTAAATCATATTATTTCACAATAATACTATTTTTACTCTATTTTTGATCAAATAAAATCTGCCTTGGTGAACAAGATGCTTTCATAAACATTTAAAAAATCTTAACAAAACGTTACCTCACAAGACTGAATTGATCTGTTCAAAAATACTTCACTCAGAAATTAAATGTCCGTCATCATTTGCATTCCAAACTTGTATGACCTTGTCTTCTATATTTTGAAGAATTTTTCTGTTGTTTTTGTCTATGTGGTAAAGCAACAAATCAGTGGGTTTGAAACATCATTTCCTTCAAATGGATAAAACATTAACTGTTCTATTTAAGATGGCACTACCCTTCAAAAAGCCATTCACTCTGGCCGAGTACATAGTGTTGTGCACAGTAAGTACAAAGTGTATAGTACATCATTTGAGATGCAATAATAATGAGATTACCCACAACCAGATTTTCAATAGTTTTTACTCAAAATGCTGTCTGATGCTTGTGCACACATAAGTGATGCAAAAGCAGAAGTCTTGTAATTGTGCATATGCTCACCATTGCGGATTCTTCTAGAGAGCGAACTCTTAGAGCAGGTCTTTAGCCAGTGTGCATACTCTAGGTCTAGATGGAGCTGACGCGGCGCTAACCTCTCATACTGGATAGCTAGCTGTACCTGAGTGCTGTCTGCACCTGTGAGGACCTGTCACAAGGATGGAAGTGTCAGGTGAAAATAGAGGTGGTGACGTAGGAAACTCTTTTAGAATATGTTCTTGTAACTCAAATGGTCTTTTCAGGTCTTTACTGACTAAGAGAGGCGCAGAAATTATTCAGGGTCTGCAACCGAAACGCAATCAGCCACAGCTGCTGTGACAGCCAGAGGGAATGTGAGGGGGGTGAATATCTGTGCAATATAGCTGAATGTTATATAAAACTGTCTGCAGTAGTTCTGCCCATGCACGCAATGTACATTTAGCAGTCAAAGTGATCTTAAACATGTGTTACACAAGTAATATTAAAAATGTGTTTCGCGGCTGTATATGTATGTGGATTATGCCAAGGCTACTAAAAGAGGTAAATTGCACAAGTATGGCAAAATCTTTTTTTCTTGCAGTTTCCCAGTAAAAATATCAAAGCATCCTTATAGAAAGCTAAATTCGTTCAGGATTAAAATTGTGTATGAGGTCTTATTTTAGTATTATTTAAATACTATTGTAGTATTTCTACTTGAACTTAATTATTTCAGTTAGATGACATGACACCAAGTTTAAGTTTTTCATCTATTTATATATATATATATATATATATATATATATATATATATATATATATATATATATATATATATATATATATATATATATATATATATATATATTTTTTTTTTTTTTTTTTTTTTTTAAACCGCTTCATTTCAATTACTGGAAACAATTTCAGTAACACTTTACTTAAAGTTTCTGTGTATAATGCATTATAAAAGTATTTTTAATGCATTAATTATGCCTTATAATGCATTGTATGGTCTTGTGAATAATTGTAACCACAGTTATAATACATTATAATACAACTTTAGGAAGTATAATTCATTAAAACACAACAAACTACCAATTTCAGATGTAACGGAGTCTGCGTAAATTATAATGCATTTGAACTGTAGTTACAATTATTTATGAAAAGATATAATGCATTATAACGTACATATATATATATATACCTTCATAACTACATAATGTAAAGTGTTACCACAATTTCTACTAGTTTTTGTTTTGAGTTTTAGTTAACAATAACAACACTGAAAAGAACATATCAAAAATAATATGCTGATTGGGTAAAAAAAAAAAAGTCATTATATTCTGTTATCTTGTTTCTCATTTTAAGAATGTTTATATTTTTACTGGAAAACAAGATAAACAATGATTCGTTGGTAATGCGTGTGGCTTGATTACAAGAGTTCTATGGGATTTAGTATCAATTGGAGTGATAATCTAGTGTTTCACTCCTCAAGTACTGAAGGGGGTGGAGAGGTAGTGACCATCTCCTCTATACTGGTCAGCCAGCGGCCCTGTCAGCATCACCTCACCACAGATCAATCAGATCAATACTCACAAACACAACAAGGTTTGCATGTGAAAGGCCATGAATGTCAGTTGGTTCACTGCCTCAGTTCATTCATATGTTTTAACAGCATGGACTATTCTATGGGTAATACCTAAAATTACAGGATGACATGAATTTGTACATTCCCACCTCTTTGTTATACGTAAAGGAATAGTTTACGGAAAAAGTCTGTAATTTCCCCCATGTCATTTGGAACCTGTGTTATTTGCTTTCTTTTGTGAAACACAAAATGAGAATATTCTGCCGAATGTTCAAGCTGCTCTTCTGTATATGAATGTAGACAGTGACTGTCAAACTCTCAAAAGCACGAACCCCTAATTTTCTTTCTCCAACTACAGACTTGAAATATAGCACATGAAAACTTTGAGTGAAATTACATTCAACCAACAAGCTACATTTAGTTAAAGGAACTTAATAATAATATGTTTAAGTTGATTACTTAAAAAAAAAAAAGGTAAATTGAGTTGTAGCCATGGAACATGAACAATTTCAAGTTATCAAGACAATTTCATTGGGCCCTATCATACACCTGGCACAATGCAGCGCCAGGCTTAAGTGTTTTTTTTTTTGCTAGTTTCAGCCCGACGCAGTTATCATTTTCACGTCCAGCGCCACGTTGTTTAAATAGTAAATGCTCTTGCGCCCATCTGTTCGCCCATGGACGTGCTGGTCTGAAAACGAGGTGTGTTCAGATGCAATTTTGGTGCGTTGCTATTTTGAAGAACGGAAAACGACTGCGCCATTGACCAACTGAAACCTGTTGAGCGTGTTAATATGAGCCTATAGGCGGGTGGACAACATGCGCACACTCTGCTTATTATACACACAGAGACGCGCAGCTGCACACAAACATTTTTGCATATTAAAAATAAAATGATTCCTCTCTGGAGAAGCGTTCAGTTTTTCCACTAGAAAATTCCACCATGGCGTGAGCGCAACTGGCTTTTAAGGGGAATTGGAGGAAGAGACTCTGATTGGTTTATTGCCCGTTACACCCAAAACACACCCATAATTTATTAAGAGAATAGGGACAACCCTTTTAGACCATGCGCCTGGCACGCCGACCATTTTTCCCGTCTTTAAACTAGCAAAAGTGGATTCGGACATGCCCTAAGTGCACCTGCGCCGTGCGCTTTAGACCATGCGCTCAGATTGTTAAAATAGGGCCCATTAAGTTACTACAACCTAATTTAAAAATATATGTGTATCAATTAATACAGAAATTTGAGTTTAAATTACACACAATATTAAGTTAATGTAATGATCAACATTAGTATGCCAACAGAACTCATCAAAATAATATTTGCAACTTAAAAGGTTTAATTAAAACAATAAATTAGATTTTTTTTAAACTTGCAACCATGCATTTATTTAAGTTGTGGTAACATGTCCCGTGTGCACAAATCATATGAAGTACTCTTATGGTGCTTTTATGGTACTTTTGACCTTTTTTAGAGCTTGACAGCCCCTGGTCTATGTCTTTCATTGCCTCCTTTTTTTCTCCTTTTGTGTTACTATAAAGAAAAACAAATCATTTGGGTTTGGAAGGACATTATCCCACTTTAGAACTATTTTTGTTGATCAAAAATACATTAAAAACAAAAGTAATATTGTGAAATATTATTTTAAATAACAGTTTTATATTTTTATATATATTTATAAACATTTCTTATTATTATCAATGTTGTTCAACATTGATGTTTAATATTTTCCAAAAAACTGTTGATACATTTATTTTCATAATTCTGTGATGAATAAAATGTTCAAAAGATCAGTATTTATTTGATATAGAAATGGTTTGTAACACCGTAAATGTATTTACTCTCACTTTTGATCAATTTAATGCATTCTTAATGAATAAAAGCTTTAATTCAAAATAATAATAATAATAATCTGACTGACCCCAAACGTTTAAATGTGGTAGTGTAATCATATCCATGCTGATTTCATTTGATATTGCTTAAACATGAAAAATGAAACTAGCCGGAGGCGAATAACACTCATAGTACTGTCTCTCCTCGGCTCGACTGCATTTCTCTTTCAGTGGCAGACCGCAGGCCGTCTGTAATCTTCACACCTCCAGTCCTGTCCTCACTCTTCCCCCTGAAGCGTCACATCATGGCGATGATGTACCATGCTCTGTTGAGACCCACTGTTCCCATGGCATGCATTTACTGTCTCCTCATGACTGCGTGTATGTGTGTGTGTGTGTGTGTGTGTGTGTGCGTGCGCGTGCATACGTGTGAGCCGCCAGCCTCACACACTGAGGTAATGTGCATCTCTTCATCTCACAGGCAAACCCTCCCCCCATCATTGTGAACGCAGACTCACTGGATGCAGGCCCTTATGTAAGTATCTGCTTCATGCTCTCAGCACCTCCAGTAGCGCCTGCCTGCCTGACTGCCTGCCACGTGGAATTATCCCCCTCAGCCCGGCCAAACCTTTCCCGTTGTACATGAGATAATAACAATAAAAATATGCAGAGATTAAATCACAGCAGATGTGGCTTTAATGCAGAGTGCAATTATTATTTAACCGTTATAATGAGTAGTCTTTGACTGTGTTTATCAGCCCTGTGCCTTGTACGTGATTCATACCTCTCATTTTTATTGCGCTGAGTTTATAGCGATTCTGCTTTTACATAATTAATGATAGTTGTGACCTTCTTGTGCGTAATTTGTTGACATTACTTCATGTCTAATGATTCAGTTTATGAGTCTATGTTACACAATTTTTCTTTTGTCTATTACAGGTGAACGGGAGTGATGGCATGTATAAATATGAAGAAATCATTCTCGAGAGGGTAAATATCAGTAATTCAGCTGTTTTATATGTCTGTTATTTTAGGGTGTCTTGTATAACTTACCAATATTCTCATCCACCAATGCTACCTATGAAGACCTGGACACTAGATGGCAGTAAATGTTGAGCTAGATGCCTGCAATTGAACTTCAGGCAATGTAATTTACAGCTGTGGTACATTATCAAAACTGATCACAAAACATAAGGGTTTTAAATTATAAAAAAAAAAAATAATAATAATTTGATTGAATCACCAAAAATGTTTAGAACAGTTTAGAAACACATATAACGATCAATCCTGATGAAAATCTAGATATATTCAATTCTTTGTAGATTACCATTAAATCAGTAGGTCTAAATGACAGTTGAATTAAATGTATTGATATGCAAGGAAAACAGATGCTAATAAAAAAAGTATTACACTGACTGCAGTAACTTTTGAACTTTGAAAGGCCTGTTTAGATCAAACACATAATAGGCGAAGTGAAAAAGTTACATTATTATTCTCAAGTCAGTCGAGAATAATACTTAATCTTTTTTTTTTTTTTTAAACATGCGTTTTGGGTATATTTACATACTACTTGAAAAGTTTTGAAAATACCATGCAATTTATTTAAGTACAGGTGCTGTTTTTATCTACAAAAACAAAAAGTTCTTGAGCTATCATATGTACTAAATGCAAAGTCTTTTCTTACTTGAAGTTTGTTCAATGCAAATGAATCTAAATCTATCTGCAAAGGCCATTCATTAAACAGCAGTAGATGTTGGATTTGGGTGCATCTCTGAGCTTTCAGCATAATTGCAGGGCTGTTCTCTAAGTGGCATTTCTGTACGCTGAGGCCTAAATAAACTATGTTAAGATCTCACACGTTAAAAGGTCTGTGGGTGTGCACGCTTCTTTAGTTGGAGCTCTCGCAGTGGCTCTGGAGCATGGAAGGCTCACTGGGATGTCTTAGCTCCACTCTGTACTAATTTGCTGCGACCGTCGCTCATTAATTATAGAAAATAATAAAGTGAGGTCTTTTCTCAGCTGTCTGCTTTAGGGCCTGTCTTTTGAGATGTGACTGTCAGACAGACCAGCCTGTCTCAGCTTTTTGGCACTGGAATGAAAACAGCAGAGTAAGAGGTGATGAAGTATGGAGGGAGGAAATAGGCGGAAGCGGATAGGACTTTTGGATTCTTGAAATGTGCACCACAAATTCCTATATTTAGCAGCATAATACTGTCCATGCCTTGCTGGTGTTTACAAAGTATCGAGAGCCAGGTGTCGTGCAAAAAGCAGATGCAGATCTTATCCACAAATCTTTGTGAAACATCTGAATTTCCTTGTCTATAATATTCTACTCATGTATGTCATCAATAGGGCAACTCTGGCCTTGGGTTCAGCATTGCTGGAGGTGTGGATAATCCACACATTCCTGATGATCCAGGAATCTTCATCACAAAGATCATCCCAGGAGGTGCCGCTGCCATGGATGGGAGACTAGGGTGAGTGATCTGTCTCTCAGGGTCTAATGTTCATTTTGAGCATCTCTTGCTCTGTTCCAAAACCAAGTGAGCTGCCTACATAGGCAGTATTTTAAGACATTATAGGCGGGCTCCCCACTCATAGGCTGTTCCAACAGTTATACATCCTAATTATGCTGTCTAGTTTGGCCAAATTCTAAGGCACCATCGCATGTATTCTTTACCGGAGAAGGCAATCATTTAGGATGAGCTTGGTGAAAAATAAATTCAAGATGGCGGACATGACGAGAGAAACTTAAATTATGAAAGGTATCTAATAAAAGTTCATTGTAGTTAAAAATCGATTGTTTTGCTAAGCATTTTATCCTATTAGAGTAGTAGCTTAGCAACTAACTAACAATGTCAGCTTAGCAACATCCACACAAAAAGGAATTTTGGGTGAAGGGCGAAATAAGGTTAATAATAAGGAAATAAGTTTGAAAGTGACTTCCGAGGGTGAACATTGGACTTTTTTGTGTGTTCAAAATTGGGCAGTTAGTAATTAGGATGATACATTAATTCATTGATTATGTTATTGCTGTGTTGACTTTGAGTCTCTTCTTGTGTCTAAGGGTAAATGACTGTGTTCTGCGGGTGAATGATGTGGACGTGTCAGAGGTTGTGCACAGCAAGGCTGTAGAGGCTTTGAAGGAGGCCGGCCCAGTTGTCAGGTTGCTGGTACGCAGAAGACAGGCTCCTCCGGAGACCATTTTGGAGGTCAACCTACTCAAAGGGCCTAAAGGTTAGAGGAGCACAATAGAAATTGCTGTTATTCATAATATCGCTATTATCACCCCTATTTACTTTACTAGTGAAAAGTTTCCTAACATTTAATTTATTTTCATTTATTCTCATTGAAATGCTTGTTTCTGTTGGAAATATGCCGCATTAAGGAAATAAAATGGGTTGTGAGTGTCATTTCATGTTGACTTCAACCTCAAAAGATCTGGTTAAAAATGTAACTCCATTCCATTTATTCAAGGTCTTGGCTTCAGTATTGCTGGAGGTATAGGCAACCAGCACATCCCGGGTGACAACAGTATCTACATCACAAAGATCATCGAGGGTGGGGCGGCACAGAAAGATGGACGTCTGCAGACAGGCGATCGCCTACTAGCTGTAAGATTTCACATATACACCTGTGTACTTTACTATATGTAGAGCCAGCACATATAGGCAACCTGGCTGCATGCATTGGAACATTGCATATCTTTGCAAGACCTATTTTTTCAGTGAATTTCTTTATGCTTCAATGACCACAGACAGTGTTGTAGGCTATTGTGTCATATTGTAGACAATATATCTCATGTGTGAAGGTTTATGGGCCACAGTGTGATTGATGTGAAGATGAGCGCAAACTCAAACAAGGACACATTTGCGATAAGGAGAAACACTTGCATGGCACACAAGTGCCAGGGACTGCGCAGGCTTTGACGTGGTCATAAATGTCATAATTAAAAGGCTATGCATCAATCATGGCAGCCATAACTGCAGAAATGTAAAGTGTGTCTTTACATCCCTTTCTTTCTTTTTGATTCAGTCAGGGAGCTTGATTTTGAGGACAGAGTGCCTAGAGTTGCTGTTTTTGTGTGTAAAGTTAGAATGTGTATAAACTAGATTTGATACTGCATCTCTTTTTTTTGGGGGGGGGGGGGGGGGTGCATTAGGAGGTTGTGGACAAAAAAAGCAGTTGTGAGGCAAAATTAATCTCCCTTTTATTCTATTTTAGGTGTTCAAGTATAACATTTAACTATGCATTGTGTTGTTTTGTTTTAAAGTTGCGTAAAATTTTTTACTTTATTAAATAAAATGCATAAATATATTTTTATAATAATATATATCAATTAAATAGTTAAATAGTTTAATACTTAAAAGTTCTAGATGCGCACTTTCAAACACTGATTTTTAATATTAAACCCCATATGTTATGGGTGTATCATGTTACCTATCATCTTGGTATTGGTAACTGAAAAGCAGAAGTTTTATGACTTTTTGTATTTAATTTAAATTAAACTTTGCTTGCTTACATTCAAATTAGAATTTGGACTCCGGTCACAAATGTAGATTTTTTTATTTTTTGATTGCTCCAAGTTTAGCGACATTTTTTAAATGTGTATTTAAAGCAAATGAGAAAATGAGAAAAAGGAATTCCTTATAAATCTCTAAATAATTAACATTTACAAATGCCTTTATATTTTGGTATTTATTATTTATTTATTATGCTTGGATTTATTGTGGGTGTGTTTAACAGTAATAATGTGTGCTAGTTATTTGCAGAGGTGTAATAAAGAAAAAAAATGTCTCTATGGTCATACAACTGAAATTTGACCAATCCGTTGGTGTCTATTGACCAGTGAATATATCAGAGAGGCAGTTGCGAGTCTAATTCGCTATATACTCACAATCCTTCCACTCCCTTAGAACAAATTGGACACATTTCTATCTGTCAAGCACTTAGCTTTCTATAGTGTGTAGGTGCCCTAAAGCTTCCAAAATAAAAAGGACTACGCCTTTCCAGCTTCCCCTCCCTCTCATCCTTCCTTTTGTGACCGGACGGCTGAGAGCTGGGGAATGGAATGCCGTCGCCGAGTGTGGGGCCATCCAGCCTCCGCTCCAGTCGCTTCCTTCCTACATCTTCAAATGTGCTGTCGTGAACATTCTGAGTCACGCTTCAGAGACCAGCCGATGTAACATGCGTGTGTGTGTGTCTGCCTTCGCAGGTGAATAACATTATACTTCAGGATGTGCGTCATGAGGAGGCTGTGGCCGCCCTGAAGAATACTTCAGACATGGTCTATCTGAAAGTGGCCAAGCCAGGACCAGTACATCTCAACGACATGTACGCCCCACCAGACTACTCCAGCAGTACGTACCTTCTTTTGCTGATCTCCATCAACCAACCCTATGCCCTTACTAGCTTAAAAACATTCCTAAACTGTTTATTTTATAGCCCAAGCACATGCACATACTGCATGATAAACGTGAAAATTACTTTGTGGTTAGGTCAATTCAAATATAACCTACATCCCTATCTGCTTTTATCCTTAACCCTGTAATGAAACCAAGTGGTGCAGAGAGTGAATGCTGTGGAGTTTTGTTACAGCACTGTGGTGTAGCAGTGGGCGCTGTTTTCAGACACCCACACACACTGCTGCTCCCATCACGGCACCGATCCTTCCCTCCCACTGAGAGACGAGGCTTTCACACAATCCACCTGCACAATTGCACACACAGCGGCCAAAATCAACTTTTTGCCATACCTGCCTGAATATCTCTTATTGGCCATGAAACTGTATTTTGCATTTTAATTAAAAATATATTTTTGACAATGAGATTATTTAGCTGTTTTTTACTTGCATATTTATGTCATATATGAGATGAGTCAGTCTCTCAATAGAAGTCTCAGCCGTTCAAAAGTGCAACTATGATACTGTTTCTCAGTCAATCGTTTTTGGCGGTATAATCCAGGAATATTGCACATACAGTGCCCTCCAAAAGACAAAGTGAGATTATGGATAATATCAGCATGAATCCTTATCCTTATAATTTGTAAATAAAACCAGCAATAATTATTTTATTTTTGATTAGATAATAAAAGATATTAGAGAATATTAAGAGAATATGTTTTTTAAAGAAAAAATACTTTTATTCAGTAAGGAAACTTGACCACAAAATTGTAAAAAAGCATTTACTGTATAATGTGGCAAAAGACTTCCATTTCAAATAAATGCTGTTCTTTTGAACTTTTGAAAAAGTTTATCAGACTTTCCAGAAACATATTAAGCTGCACAACTGTTTTTAACAAGAAATGTTTCCTGAGCACCAAATAAGCATATTAGAATGATTTCTGAAGGATCATGTGACACTGAACATAAGAGACTTCCTTCAAAAACAAAAAAAACTTTCCAATTCCAAAATTTTGAATGCTTGTATATATGCACATCACAATCAGGCATGCTTTTTGGCAGCTGTGATGCCTGATAACTAGCTTTTGCCCAGGCCTCATAGATTGTGTTGTCCTGTATCAATAATCAAAAAATATGGATTTATGCTTATCTTAGAGATGAACCGGTCCTCTGTAGTTACCTGGTGAAATCATCTGCCTTTTTTCCCTTTACTGGTCTCGGCCTCCCTCCAGCCTTTCCCACCATGGTAGACAACCACGTCGGACACAACTCCAGCATGGCCTACATGGGGGGCATGGAGCCTAAACCAGTGTACCAGCCACCCCAAGTCACCCCCTCGAGGTACTCCCCAGTTCCACGGCACATGCTGGGGGAGGAGGACTTCACCAGGTCAGAGTCAAGAAATTAATCATCTATTCACTTACGGTCACTCACTTCTTCACTCCAGGGTTCCCACGGCCATGAAAAACCTGGAAATATTGGGGAATTTATACATTTCCAGGACTGGAAAAGTCATACAAATAGAAATGTATACAGGTAATACTTCAGCTCTAAAATATTGAATCATCTAGAAATTGTGATTGCAATTTTAATAATACAAATTGTAAAACAAGCAAAGATTTCCTGGAAAGCAACGGGAAAAATCATGAAAATGTATTGGTCAAAAAATGTGGGAACTCTGTCACTCACTCAGATGTCACTTTTCAAGTGCACTCATGCACAAATGACAAAAAAAGCAACACTTGCATGTCCATATAAATATATATATTTGATTAGAGGTGTACATTTTTTCCCCACAATCTGTGCTACAGTTCTTCAGCTTTAGTTGTTTGATTTCTTTTTGGCAATACTGTTCACATTTTATGATGTAACTGGGCTAAGATAGAACAAAGAAAAATGATTTTAAGTAGGTGTCGAGTGTGGGCTGAAGAACGTCTACGAGGTGTGTAATGCCTCTCTGTGGTGGTGTGTTTGTGAACATTGCTTTAACTCAACATGACTGGTCTCCAACACAAATCCCAACACAGCAAACAAACACTCTGGGTATAAGTGATGCTTCTGGCATGGGGTCAAATGTCTTGAAGTCACGGCCACTGTTGCCTGGACATGAGATGGGTTTTACCTCTCCCAGCATGGACTCCCTGGAGCCTGTGAGTCACCCCAGGCCCCAGAGCTGACTCGTCCCTCTCTAGCCATCCAGCTGAAGGCATCCTCACTTCTGCATGTGTGTGTTTGTCTCTGTCTGTGTGCATGTGTGTGCCGTATGTGTCTTCATACAGTATGTCTCTGTGTCTGCTGTCTCTGTGTGTCTGAAAGCGCCCCATTTACTGTGTGATTTCTGTACCCCCAATAGGGCCGAGCCCATTTACAGTGCCATCCACAAACCTCATGGGGACACCAGCCCTCCCTCCCCCCATCTGTGCAGCAGGGGGTCTGGGGACGTGGGCTGCAGCCCCGCCCCGCCTGCTCTGTGTCAAAGCCTGGTCCCGTACACCGGCAGGTACTAACCAATGCTTCTCGCTCTGCCTGGCTTAGCATAGCATAGCCTAGTTAACCTAATAGTTACCCCCCCGCCCGCCCCACACGGCCACCATTCTACCCCCTTCCTCAGCTCAACCTGCAGTGTGGCACAGGTAAGGTCTTGAGGCAAATAGCTCCCTGCCTCGAGCCTTGTACACCTCTGCAGTGTACAGGAGATGCCACGCATTTTTAGCTTGTGGTATTAAACTCCTCAAGGCCTGTTCACACCAACACGAATGTTCTGCACAAAAATTGGTCCAATTTTTACATGTGATTTGTCTGTTCAGACCTGAGCTGAATGAAAATTGACATTCACTCTTAAGAAAAACAGAAATTCCCTGGAGAAGAAAGGAGTTCAAACGGTATTCACATGTTTTTAAACTGCCGTTCAGATTTTTGTGTTCGCTATGGTGTTTGTCAAACAATAAGTGCAGAGATTCTTCCTCAGCTATTTGCTGTTACTTAGCAAAATACTCTGTTTGTGAGCGCCACGATCCTACGACGAAGATCGCTCTCCTCTTCTGATATGGTATACTTTTTTTTTTTTCACGGATATATGACTTGACCTGAAAACAGATGCAGGTAATTGCACACGCTCAGTTGAGCTCTCTCTCGCTCTCTCTCTCTTTCTCTCTCTCTTAATTAAGTAAAAAAATCATTATATATAACTTATTTAACATTCAATATACATGCATGCAGTGTAAAACAAGAAGGGCATAGCCTTATGAAAAAGAAACAAAAGGTTGGCTTGTCAGTTTCGGGGTATTACAATATTTCAGTAATCGTGACAGCCCTAACAAGTTGTCGTTTTATGCAACAGCAATAATAATAACTCTGGGCATGTGATTAAAAGCATGAATTCTGTCGGTTGGCCAGTTTTATTCACAGTGTGATGAAAAAGAGATGGCATTGACAGCATGCAAATATTCGTGTTGGTCTGATCGGGTGCGCTAACAGCCGCTCATTCAAATTAAAATCGCACAGAATTTTTAACCAAATATTTGTCTTGGTGTGAACAGGGCTTTAGGCACCTTTAGAGTCAATAGAGAAATGAGGGATTTATACTTTCTAACCTGGTTTAACCATGCCTATCGCGTTTTCATTATTTAGGAGGGTTTCATTTTTTCTGTCAGTTCATTCGGAGCACAGACTCTTCGGGTTTAAAGGGATAGTTTACCCAAAATTTTTATTTCTGTCATCATTTACTCACTTCATGTCTTTTCAAACCTGTATGGAACATAAAAAGATATTTTTAAAGTCTCCATACAATGAAAGTCAATGGGGTCAAATGTTGTTTGACTTTCAAAATATCTTTTTTTTTGTGCTCCACAAAAGAAAGTCACGTGAGTAAATGATGGCAGAATTATTATTTAATGGACATTTAAAGATGTTTTGTTTTCAAAACAGTTAACCATTTTAGGATGTATTTGTTATATGTACATCTACAATAAGGTGATAAATAATGCCCCTTTTTTAATTTTGTTATTGAAAGTCTGAAAATTCTTTTAAAACACACTTCAGAAGCCTGCAGCCTTTAGTTTTGGTTTGAAAAACCAAATGGGGGGTTCTGCACCCCCAAACTCGCCCCTAATTCACACCATGCCCATTTTGTATCTATGTTCAATCTCTATAGTATGTGAGTTTAAACCTAAGCCATCATCCCTAACCAGCCCATATAATGTCCTGTTGTTTTGTGTGCTCTCTGAAGCAGTCTTACTCTGAGTGATGTACTGTGACTGGCTGTCTGGGATGGGTATCATCTACTTTACGTACCACTATATGTCAGTGATTGTTGCTTAAACCTTGCATACTCACTGTACTGTAGTACAGGCTCTACAGTTATTCAATTCACTTTCAACAACCCTCACTCTACATATTAACCTTTAGCACATAACTAGTCAACAGTTTATCATGACATGAATGATATGATACTTTTTGCAGTTTATTGAAGAGTGTGTGCTATTGGAAGTTGGACTTACAATGTTCGGCTGGTAGAATCCATAGATTACATTGAAATACTAAAGCTCTATATAGAGACCATCAAAGACACTATTGGTTTTTGCCTTGGGCCAGTAAGCAACCACCCAGAACTACCTAGCAACACCCTAGCAAGCACATAGCAATATCCTGACAACCTTAACATTCTATCAACTGCATAGCAATGCCTTGCCCTTTTACATGTGCAAGTAACGCACACATTTTATTCAGAAATTGTAATAAAACAAAATATTACATGTGCAGGATGGGATTGGATGTAGGATTACTTAATATACAGATATATATTCTTCCACAAGGTGCCCAAAAGTGTGTGCGTGTGTTTGTGTGTGTGTGTGTGTGTGTGTGTGTGTGTGTGTGTGTGTGTGTGTGTGTGTGTGTGTGTGTGTGTGTGTGTGTGTGTGTGTGTGTGTGTGTGTGTGTGTGTGTGTGTGTGTGCGCGTGTGTGTCCCACCTTTTGTAGTCTTGACATATACAATACGTTTATATGTTCATCAGTTTGTATACTAGCATTGCGGTAGGTGTGACAAAGACTGGAGTGGTCACCAAAGATTTATTATTCTCCAAACACATAAATACACACTCATGGTACCATCCAACGCAGGAGTGTTTTGGCTTCTGTTGTAGTTATGTAAATATAAACAGTAGGGCCTGCTCTTACCATAAATGTATAGGGAAGTGAGAGGTTGATTCTGCAGTCAGACTACAAATGAGTAGTGGCGCACATTCCTGAAGCTGTCATGATTCATTTGAACGGGGGAAAGCAGGGCACACACACACACACAGTGTGCTCTGCCAATGCCCATCACACACATAGATACACTTAGACAGTCTGTCATAATGTGCTGACATGAACACGCACTCCCTTTGACACGTAGCCCAAACATACACACACACACACACACACACACATACAGAATGAGACACAATATTTAAACCTACACAGGGCTACACCTACCAAAGTACATAAATAGTGTTTATTATCCCACTTTGCACTTCACTGTGCCCAAACTAAGCTGTCAAAGTAAGTCTGAACCTTATCACAATCACCCTGGAGGTCTCCCCAGAGGCTAATAAAAGTTGTTTACAGGCACATATACTTTGTGTTGGTGTACAGTGACAGTTCACTCCTGGAGGACTCTGCCAGTGTGTGTGTGTGTGTGTGTGTACATGACTGAGTCACAGGAGAGACTCAGATAGGCCCTCTGCCCATCTGTGCTTCCCCCACACTAGCACGGCAGTCACAGACACATTTAGATCCCTCCATCTGACCCAGTACACACTAACGGCCCCCTGGCTTCTTTACCAGCTGAATACATTATGGAGATTCGGGGGAGATCTCCCACCCACCCTTCGGATTGCAAAACATAATCGGCCGTGCCGCCAATCGAACAGGCCTATGACAATCTGCTTGCGCACCCATGCTAACAAATGATGGACATACATTTATATAACCAGACAGAGATGTGTATAATCACACAAATCTTACATTGTAAATTCAGGTCATACGTGACTATATTTGATAATGGTTATCAAAAATGGCTTCCTTTCATAACTCATGGAGTTTGTTTTTCCATTCAGTGCATTACATCACTTGTAATTCAGACTGCTACATAACTGGGGAAATAGGGGAAATTTGAATATACTACTGATAATGTTTGTCTATTTGTGTTACATTGTGTTTATTTGACACAGATAATTGATTGTGCAAAGCAATTGCATTGACTATGTAGAGAATACTTAAAATACTTTGTATATAAAATACATACAAATATATACACTCATCTAAAGGATTATTAGGAACACCTTTTCAATTTCTCATTAATGCAATTATCTAATCAACCAATCACATGGCAGTTGCTTCAATGCATTTAGGGGTGTGGTCCTGGTCAAGACAATCTCCTGAACTCCAAACTGAATGTCAGAATGGGAAAGAAACGTGATTTAAGCAATTTTGAGCGTTGCATGGTTGTTGGTGCCAGACGGCCGGGCCGGTCTGAGTATTTCACAATCTGCTCAGTTACTGGGATTTTCACGTACAACCATTTCTAGGGTTTACAAAGAATGGTGTGAAAAGGGAAAAACATTCAGTATGCGGCAGTCCTGTGGGCGAAAATGCCTTGTTGATTGTAAAAGAGGTAATCTAGTAGGGCTAGTTCATCTAGGGTTTCAGGCAATAAACAGGATGGTGTATCGGTCAGAATACAGGAATAAAGACGAGGAGATATTCTTTCTTCTTTAGATTGTATTGGACTTCAGCAGTGCTCATCAGAACATTCCAATATCCAGTATTGTCATTATAGTCTGATAATAAAACAAATAAATCACCATTAGGTACTGCCATCTAAACAGTTACAGTACATACATTTCTATGCAACGTAAAGAATATATCCACACATATAATACAAATCAGGTTCATCTAACATAAATATCTCAATAAACATTAATATGCCCCTTAGAACATAATCTACAATTACATAAACATGAATATTACTGCTTGGAGAAATATAAAGCGCTTCACCTATTTCACTGACCAGTTCACATTAAACTGTATTAGAAAAGGTTTACAAAAGGAGCAATGGCGACATCTTCTGGCCAGACAAGGCTACTACTCAAACAGCGTCTGCACATGGTCTCGTGAGCACGATATTAATTCCCTTAACTCAATATTATAAACGTAACGATGAAACTTATATATCAGAAGGCTCACACTAGTTAACTTATTATTTCCTACAGTGTTTTACAACATAAACATTGTTCTATCACTATAAATCTCACTCATCACGCTGGCACATGATAATGCATAATAATTTCTACAATAGAAACATTAACACAGCAAAGTAGCAGTCACTTACTTTCCGTCATTAACTCAACGCATGAACATTGGAAGCTGGATTGTTCAGTAGGGACTAAGGAAGCTGCACAGCACAGATACGTAGGCTAAATGATGTCGTTAAACTTGAACTCGTTTCCATACCCGCTATATCTGACGCTAACCACACATTTCTCTTCCGTCACCACAGAATAAGAGTCTTAAAGGGGAAGGCACCCTGAAATGTCAGAGCCTTTTATACAGCCGCCCCCAAATGTGCAAGCACATTTGCTCCCTTTAAAAGGCTTATCAGTCAGGCTGTGAGGGGCTCACAGAGGCATCGTCCATCCCCGACGGGAGAGCTGGCAACATCACCAACCGAGCTACCGGTCGGGTGTACACATGTCCTTTGATGTCCACATCGGCAGATCTAATGCGTCCATCGTCGCTGCGGTGACTCTTGATTACATGCCCAATGGGCCACAAGGCTCGAGGTAGCTGCGGGTCCACCAGCATGACAACAGCCTTTTCCAGTAGTTCAGGGGAAGAGGAGTGCCATTTCTGTCTAGTTTGCAGCCCAGGGAGATATTCCCTGATGAATCTGGACCAGAACTGATCAGCGAGAACCTGTGAATGCCTCCAGCGTCTACGGCTCAGGAGCTCCGTCTCAGGATAAACCACTTGGGGAAGAGATCCATCAGGCCGCCCCATAAGCAGACTATTGGGTGTCACGGGGTCGATATCCGCGATGTCGGCAGATACGTAACCCAATGGTTTGGAATTGAGAATTGCCTCAACTTCCAGGAGAACAGTGAGCAGGACGTCCTCATGAACAGGTTGGGCCCCCACACAGGTGTAAAGTGCAGACTTGACAGAGCGGACCTCTCTTTCCCACACTCCACCGAAGTGTGGAGCTGCGGGAGGGTTGAACTGGAACTTAATCCTCTGTCGCGCGAGTTGTTTCTGCAAGGTTGGCTCCATACTGGCAAAAGCCTCTCTTATTTCCCGTTCTCCTCCTTTAAAATTGGTTCCCTGATCTGACAACAACTCTGCAGGTGTCCCCCTTCTGGCGATGAACCGTCTCAGGGCCATCAAATAAGCATCCGCATCCATATTTCTGAGGAGATCCAAGTGTACCGCCCTGGTTGTTAAACACTTAAATATTATCCCCCAGCGTTTCTCCTGACGTCTGCCTATCTTCACTAACATGGGCCCAAAACAATCCACGCCAGTGGAGTGGAAGGCTGGTTTGTGTAATCGGAGACGAGCAACGGGAAGGTCCGCCATTCGGGGAATGGAGGGTTGAGCTCTCCAACGCTGACAATCGGCACAAGAATGCTGGTGTCTGCGAATTGCCTCCCTCCCACGGATTATCCAGAATGACCGCCGCATCTCCGCAAAGACTCGCTCTGGACCAGGATGATGCAGGTCGCTATCATACTTTTGGATAAGCAAGCGTGTAAAGGGGTGTGAGGCATCCAAAACCACAGGGTGCAATGTCAAGTCGTCTTGACCTTCCAAACGTCGCAGCCGACCTCCTACTCTTATAAGGTCCGTGGATTTGTCCAACTCTGGAGCCAAGGTGAGTAACCGACTCCCATGTGCGACAGGCTTCCCTACTGCAAGGAGTTTGTAGTCCTCTGGGAAAGACTGTTGTTGGGCTCGCTGGAGAACTATCATCTCCGCCTTTTGGTACTCTTCAGCACTCGGTGGGAAACTAGAAGGGGTTTGTCCTAGGATTTCTTGAGCAGTGGCATCTATGAGCTCCTGCCAGTTTCGGTACAGCTTGTCATCCCTGCTGATTGACATTGGTGAGGTAATCGTTACTCCACAGAAGGTGGTCTTCCGGAGTTCCGCTTTATCCTCAAATGGTTCGGTGCTGGGTCTTTCTGGCCAAATAGCTGGGTTCTGGAGAAGGAAGGGAGGTCCTTGAGACCATCGGTTGGGATCTATTAAGGCCTCCAGGGTCTTCCCTCTCGTCAGATCGTCAGCGGGATTATTTGCAGAGTCCACGTAGCGCCAAGTGCACTTCTCCGTTAACTCCTGGATCTCAGCTATTCTGGCGCCCACGAAGACCTTGTATCGACAAGACTGAGAGTGTAGCCAGGTCAGTACAGTAGTGGAGTCGGACCACATCACAGTTCGAGCCACTGTCAAAGTAAGTTCCCTCTCGAGAACGCGAGCCAGCTGTGCTGCAACCAGAGCTCCGCAAAGCTCCAGGCGTGGGATAGAATGCAGACGTCTTGGAGCTACTCGTGAACGAGCAAGGATAAAAGACAGGTGGACCTGTCCTTCCTTGTCTTCGGTTCTCATGTAGGCTACGGCTCCATATGCTTGCTCAGAGGCGTCTGCAAAGATGTGCACCTCACGTGTGGCACCCGCAAGGTTAACGTCCGCCGGAACATATGCACGTGGGAATGTAAGTAGAGGTAAGGACTCAAGTTCAGCCTCCCAGCTGAACCAGGCCTGCAGGAGGTCGGCGGGTAAGTTCGAGTCATCCCATCCTCGCTTCTTATCCCACAGCTGCCTGATGATGAGCTTTGCTCGGGTGGAGAAAGGTAACATATAACCCAGGGGATCATATTGTGTAGCTAGAACTCTGTAGATGTTCCTCAAGGTTGGTTCCTCGTAGGACACAGGCCTATGTTTGTAGCCCAAGGAGTCGGTTGCCCAATTCCAGCTGAGACCAAGTGTTGACTCGAGAGGGTTGGACTTATCCTGTGCCAGCCACAGGTCCAGGCTTTCCGATCTGGCCTCTTGAGGCAAGTGACGCAGGACGCTTGGATCGTTGCAAGCCCATTGGCGCAACTCAAAACCTGCAGATATCAGAAGATCCCTGAGTCGATCAACAAGTCGTTTGGCCTCACCCGATGTACCCATGCTCTGCAGGCAATTATCCACATAAAAGCAGTTCTCAACCGAGAATTTCAGGTCATCGTCAGGCCCGCAGTGGTCAACAACATGGCGCTGTAAGGCATATGTCGCACAGCACGGGCTACAGGTTGCGCCGAAAGGCAAAACTTGCCACTCAAATGTTCTTGGGGGCTCTTCCACCTTCAGGTCCCGCCACAGGAACCTTAGAAGGCGGCGATCTTCAGGGATGAGGCGGACTTGATGGAACATCCCCTTGATGTCTCCACTAACCGCGATGGGGTGTTCACGAAATCTCAGTAAAACTCCCAGCAAAGGGGCACCAAGAGTAGGGCCCGGTAACAGGTACTGGTTCAGGGTCTGCCCAAGGTACTGGTGAGAGCAGTTAAAGACCAGGCGGGGTTTCCCGTTGTGGCTGACGAGATGATGTGAGATATACCATCCTTCTTTGGTTGAGGTATCCTCAGTGATTTCCCTCACAGCACCTGCTTCAATGAGCTTCTGCATTTCCTTCCTGTATGCATCCGCCAGCCTGGGGTCCTTTAAAAGTCGCTTCTCAGTACTACGTAACATGGGCATAACTGCCTCCTTTGGCGAGTGCAATGGTGGCATGCTTGCCTGTCGCAGCAATGATGTGGCGTACCTAAGAATTCCATCCACATTAGTACGGACAGTCTTGGATTCAAGCAATGCTACAGCCTGTTGATCCTGCTTTGACCGAGTCACCTCTCTTTCTGGTCGGTAAGGTACAGTGTCTACTTGCCAGAGCCTCTCAACATGCTTGTAAAGCTCATCCATTGATGGCGCATATGAAGTATACAGGCACTGTGCAGGTTGGATAGGCCGCCCCATGAATGGGGTGGGGCCCTGAAGAGTCCACCCAAGCCGGGTGCGGACTGCGGCTGGGCCACCTGATGGACCAAGTCTGACTGGCTCAACAGGTGTTATCAGCTGAGGGTTATCAGATCCTACAAGGAGTGTTGGCTGAGCATCTCTTAAGGCAGGTAGGGGAATACCACTTAGGTATTTGTATTTTCTCTTCAGGCGGTCAATGGGGTAAGTATGCTGTGCTAGGCTGAGGCGGCCAGCTGTGAAGGCCCCCTTGATCTTATAGCTTATGTGAGGGTTCGCCACTGGTGAGACGCTGAAAGACACTGTGTGGCCATGGAGGATCTGGATGTCCTGTCGGACTGTACGCAAAGGAAGCGCTTCGGGTTTGCCCTTTAGGCCAAGAAACTTAGCTGCTGCTGGCAACAACATGGTCCTCTCTGACCCATCATCGAGGATCGCAAAGGTGTCCAGCGTCCGATCTCCATAATGTACAAGCACCGGGACGACCTTCAACATGACTCGATTCCCGGCTCCAGGTCTGTCCAGGTAGAGCGAATCAGCCGCAGAGCTAGTTAAGCAGCTCTCTTCTTTAGCAGCTACATCTTTATTGCCCCTCTCTGCTCTTGTATTTATCTCGTGAAGAGCCAGTAGGTGCTTTCCCTGACAGATGTTGCAAGGTTTCTTCAATGTGCACTGAGCAGCTTGATGAGTTCGTGCGCAGCGCCAGCACCGTTTGTTAACCCGGATCCATTCCCTAAGCTGGTCTCTAGAGAGTTTGGTGACAGCACTGCATTGACTAAGATAATGTTCAGTACTCTCACAGTAGGCACAGTAGGCTTTACTCTTGGCTCCTCGGTTAGTTGAACTCTCTTTAAGATACGAAGAAGCTGTCTCTGCCGACTCACCAGCTCCATGAAGGACAGTCACCGTCTGTCTACCAGGACGACCATCAGTCTTCATGTTCTGCCTTTCCTTTATGCTGCGTCCAGTAGCCTGACTGTCGAAGCCCTGACACCATGATTCATAGCGGAGCCATTCTGACAAATCATGTAAAGTGTGGGTCGCCCCTAACTGCTTGAACTGATGTCGACGGAAATCAGCTCGCTGCTCCGGAGGGAGCTTACTCAGCAGACGAGCAACATGTGATCCGCAGTTGAGTTCAATTTCCCCTTCAGGTCCCAGAGTCTGCAATAAACCCACTAAAGATTGTATCTGGAGAGAGAATTTCTGGAATGCCATAGTATCACCTCGCCTCACCTCGGGAGTCTCCAGGACGTTCGCTATCTTCTTTAAGGCAAGTTGATGAGGCTGCCCGAATTTGTCATGGAGGGCTGACATAGTGTCACTATAAGGGGTGGGTGAGTTTAGATAAGCATCAGCTATCAGCTTGGCTTCCTCCAGCTTTAAATGATCTACAAGTATCTGATACTTGAAGAGTTCTGTAGCCGTGGATGGGAGTAGGTTTTCTAAAGCTATGCGAAGCCGTGCGAACTCACTGGGATCCGGGTGAATGAACCTTGGGATTGTGGGTTGAGGCCCTCGATACACTTGTTCATTCCCCAGCGGCTGCATAAACGGGTTAGATGGCGGCATACCATGTACCGCTCCGTATCTGGCCTCTAAGGGATGGTAGGCACGGGCAGGTGCCGATTTCATTACAGGTGCATGAGCTGGGGCAGGGTGTGTGAGCAACTGAGAGGGCCGTTTAGAGTGGTATGATGATATCCCTCTATCAGAAGCAGGAGCGGGGTACTGAGGATGCAGTGGAGGCTTACAAGGCATACATACTCTACCTCCGGGGGAAAGGTCGAGCTGGTTACGGTCTAGCCCTTGTTCTTCGACCCTGAGATTGCACATGCCTCCCGTCAGGTTCTCATCAGGTTCAGGCCAGGGTGGAGGATCAGGCCAGTCCTCATCCTCCATTTCCTTCGAGTGTGCTGCATCAGTGAAACTTCTTGAGGCCACAGCACCGGCCTGTGGAGATGTGGGGTTGCTGTAGTTTGCGGCTGGACTATTAACTTGGGCCAGGTTTTCCCTCAGCGAGCGGGCTACTTCCAACAGCTCTTTCATCTCATGCCGTGCTTCATTGAGTTCCTTTATGCCAGTCTGGAAGGCCTGTTGTGTTTGGAGCAGCTTAATATTCTCCTCCCGAATAGCTCTAATTTCCTCCGAGAAACGAGAATCCAGATATGGGCTCTGATGGGATGAGGGTGTTCGCGCAGGCTGAATAAACCCATCCAAATCTCTCCTCTGGCCGTGGTCTGAGACTAACTGATAAATCTCAGGGTGAGCAGCATTCCCAGGGAAACCCCCAGAGTGAGAGTGGGCTGTCTGGAAAGGGGTCATCTGGTCTGGACCCTCCCGAGTGGGGAACACCCTCCTATCCAATGCAGGGGATGACAGATCCCATTTTAACTGATCTCTTTGACTATATCCCATATAGTCCACTTCGAAGTCCTGAAGTCTGACAGGTCGACGTATTTGACGTTTAGGTCTCACATCAGGATACATCTCTTCATCTGCCTCCATCCTGAATACTGTATCCGGCTCGAAGGACCAATGTAAAAGAGGTAATCTAGTAGGGCTAGTTCATCTAGGGTTTCAGGCAATAAACAGGATGGTGTATCGGTCAGAATACAGGAATAAAGACGAGGAGATATTCTTTCTTCTTTAGATTGTATTGGACTTCAGCAGTGCTCATCAGAACATTCCAATATCCAGTATTGTCATTATAGTCTGATAATAAAACAAATAAATCACCATTAGGTACTGCCATCTAAACAGTTACAGTACATACATTTCTATGCAACGTAAAGAATATATCCACACATATAATACAAATCAGGTTCATCTAACATAAATATCTCAATAAACATTAATATGCCCCTTAGAACATAATCTACAATTACATAAACATGAATATTACTGCTTGGAGAAATATAAAGCGCTTCACCTATTTCACTGACCAGTTCACATTAAACTGTATTAGAAAAGGTTTACAAAAGGAGCAATGGCGACATCTTCTGGCCAGACAAGGCTACTACTCAAACAGCGTCTGCACATGGTCTCGTGAGCACGATATTAATTCCCTTAACTCAATATTATAAACGTAACGATGAAACTTATATATCAGAAGGCTCACACTAGTTAACTTATTATTTCCTACAGTGTTTTACAACATAAACATTGTTCTATCACTATAAATCTCACTCATCACGCTGGCACATGATAATGCATAATAATTTCTACAATAGAAACATTAACACAGCAAAGTAGCAGTCACTTACTTTCCGTCATTAACTCAACGCATGAACATTGGAAGCTGGATTGTTCAGTAGGGACTAAGGAAGCTGCACAGCACAGATACGTAGGCTAAATGATGTCGTTAAACTTGAACTCGTTTCCATACCCGCTATATCTGACGCTAACCACACATTTCTCTTCCGTCACCACAGAATAAGAGTCTTAAAGGGGAAGGCACCCTGAAATGTCAGAGCCTTTTATACATTGATGCTAGAGGTCAGAGGAGAATGGGCCGACTGATTCAAGCTGATAGAAGAGCAACTTTGACTGAAATAACCACTCGTTACAACCGAGGTATGCAGCAAAGCATTTGTGAAGCCACAACACGCACAACCTTGAGGCGGATGGGCTACAACAGCAGAAGACCCCACCAGGTACCACTCATCTCCACTACAAATAAAAAAAAGAGGCTACAATTTGCATGAGCTCACCAAAATTGGACAGTTGAAGACTCGAAAAATGTTGCCTGGTCTGATGAGTCTTGATTTCTGTTGAGACATTCAGATGGTAGAGTCAGAATTTGGCGTAAACAGAATGAGAACATGGATCCATCATGTCTTGTTACCACTGTGCAGGCTGGTGGTGGTGGTGTAATGGTGTGGGGGATGTTTTCTTGGCACACTTTAGGCCCCTTAGTGCCAATTGGGCATCGTTTAAATGCCACGGCCTACCTGTGCATTGTTTCTGACCATGTCCATCCCTTTATGACCACCATGTACCCATCCTCTGATGGCTACTTCCAGCAGGATAATGCACCATGTCACAAAGCTTGAATCATTTCAAATTGGTTTCAGACATTCTTGAACATGACAATGAGTTCACTGTACTAAAATGGCCCCCACAGTCACCAGATCTCAACCCAATAGAGCATCTTTGGGATGTGGTGCGGGAGCTTCGTGCCCTGGATGTGCATCTCACAAATCTCCATCAACTGCAAGATGCTATCCTATCAATATGGGCCAACATTTCTAAAGAATGCTTTCAGCACCTTGTTGAATCAATGCCACATAGAATTAATTAAGGCAGTTCTGAAGGTGAAGGTCACAGTATTAGTATGGTGTTCCTAATAATCCTTTAGGTGAATGTATGTATGTGTGTGTGTGTGTGTGTGTGTGTGTGTGTGTGTGTGTGTGTGTGTGTGTGTGTGTGTGTGTGTGTGTGTGTGTGTGTGTGTGTGTGTGTGTGTGTGTGTATATATCTTTATAATATCTTGAAGTATTTTGTAAATTGTGTTGAATATTTGTGCAATGCAGGTTCATGGTTGATGTTTCAAACTAAAAAAGGATATAAATTGAATATCCACTGAAACTCTATATATAAAAAATATGAAATAAAATTGCTTGTGTATTTAAATATGTAAATAACAAATATTCAAGAATGGTTAATTTATATTTTTTTAACTTTAACTTCAACTTTATTTAATATGTACAGACATTTTTACTCTTGACATACACAAGTGAAGCGGGGCAACATTCACCAGTTTCATGCTGAACACAATGTTCAATCTTTAATATATAAAAATACACTACAGTTAAAATAATACAGTTCAGTAAGATTTTTTTTGAAGATTTTAATACTTTGAACTACTACTAAATAGTTTTACCAAAAAGTTGTATTTCAAATAAATGCTGCTATCTTTTTATTCGTGAAAGAATCCTGAAAGAAAATGTATCATGGTTTCCATAAAAATATGAAGCAGCACAACTGTTTTCCACATTTATATATATTTACTGTTTTACAGTATATTTGATCAAACAAATGCAGCCTTGCTGAGCATAAGAGACTTTGATTAAAAAAACATTAAACATTTTTTACCAACCCCAAACATTGAACGTTTGTGTATAAACAAGTGTACATGTCAACCTTGTTTATGTCTAAAAGACTGAAGAATCAGAAAGAGCTTTATTGCCAAGTATGTTTGAACACACAAGAAATTTGTTTCGGTGACAGAAGAAGGTTGAGCATTTGAGCATGGGTAATTAAATCTGTCTGCCATGTTATTTCAACCATAATTCCTACTCAGATACTTCAGGAAATATTTGGTTTATGTGTGTTTATGTTTAGTTTAACTGTGCAATGCTCAAATACTTAAACTTACGGTGCAATGCTCAAACATTTCGAGTGCATAAGTAGTAACTTTGCACTCATTTAAAGGGTTAGTTCACCCAAAAATGAAAATTCTGTCATTAATTACTCACCCTTATGTCGTTCGACACCCGTAAGACCTCCGTTCATATTCGGAACACAAATTAAGATATTTTTGTTGAAAGCTGATGGCTGAGAAAGGCTTCAGATAGGCCTCCATTGGCATTCAGTACATTTACACTCCCAAGACCCAGAAAAGGCACTTAAAACGTCGTTACAAAGTCCATCTCACCACAGTGACTCTACAATCATTTTACGATGCGACGACAATAGTTTTTGTGCGCAAAAAAAAATCCAAATAACACCTTTATCCAACTTGTTATTGCCTTCCGTGTGTGCCTCCACGACGCATGCGCGAGAATATTACGCAGATCCGGCGTTCGGACAGATGAACCAGAAGCGATTTGTTTACAAGCAGAGGAAGACGCGTGTCTAAGCTGTTGGATTCTACATTGATCGTGCTTTAGGTCTCGGCGTAGTTCTCAAAATGGGACTAAAGTGTGCATTTCATGGATTCCCGAACCCCGGCGCTACGTCAAATTCTCGCGCATGCGTCGTGGAGGCACACACGGAAGGCAATAACAAGTTGGATAAAGGTGTTATTTAGATTTTTTTTTGCGCACAAAAACTATTGTCGTCGCATCGTAAAATGATTGTAGAGTCACTGTGGTGAGATGGACTTTGTAACGACGTTTTAAGTGCCTTTTCTGGGTCTTGGGAGTATTAATGTACTGAATGCCAATGGAGGCCTGTCTGAAGCCTTTCTCAGCCATCAGCTTTCAACAAAAATATCTTCATTTGTGTTCCGAATATGAACGGAGGACTTACGGGTGTCGAACGACATGAGGGTGAGTAATTAATGACAGAATTTTCATTTTTGGGTGAACTAACCCTTTAAGCTACACCAGTTTAAGGCTAACGCTGCATCTGAAATCGAGTATGTCCGAATTTCATTTATACTATTCATACTATATGGATGGTATGAATGACCTACTCAGACAGTAAGTGATTTTGGACGCAGGCATGCAGCATAAGTTTTAACTTACAGCAGAAGCAACCGTTCCCTCATCGAGTAACTATGCTTGCATTTGCTAGTGCAATTGACAATTTAGAATCTAAATCTTCATTGTCAATAAAGCAACACGATAAGTCAAGTCACTCATTTGTCATTAGGTTTCGTTTATACTGTGCAAATAGGCAGGATCAAATATAATTGAAGCTGGTTTTTGGCAGCTTTACTCAGTGACGCACCTGATTGTAAACTGTTGACACACTTGGTTTATTCTTAGCTGCTCGGAGAGGCTGGAAATATCTTGAATGTCTCTTGGCGTGAAATCAAATGGGACTGAAGTGTGTTCTGAGGAAGAGATCGGTGGTTTTCACCCAGAGCTTTGAAAGCATTCAGAGAAAGAGGAAGACAGAGCAGCCCACAGCAGTCATGAAAGCCATGTGATCCTGCCAAAGAGAACATGTTTTCCATGGAGAATTATGTCTCTGCGTGTTTCTGGAGAGCAGCATCCACTGTCCACCATTAATCACCCAATCAGTGCCAATTACTTAGAGTGGAAAAAGAAGCAGACAGACAGCATTGGGGCATTGCAACCCTGAAAACCTCTGAGCCTTATAGTCATCCTTCAGAAGAGTCAGGAAATTTCAGCATGTGCCACAACAGTAGGTTGATGGTGATCGGGGGGGGGGGGGGGGGGGGGGGGGGGGGGGCAATATGCCATAGAGATTAATACAGAAAGAGTGATAAACACTGCACTGCACAAAAGTTGGTTGGGTGCCTTATCATCTACAAAATGGATACATTTTACTCTCTTAATACATGTTTTGGTCTTAATACAAATGATTAAACCTGTCTTTGAAATCTTTCATTAAACTAAAGTAACTTCCTCTGAAACAACTTTCCTTGTCCGTTGACATCACTTAGGCCACTGCATAATTTCAGCCAATGCAATAGCTACTTAGCCATTGTTTTACATTCAGGTACAATTTATAATCGATAAAAAAAATCTAAATTGAGGATGTTTTATTGTGGTGGACAGCAGTTCATGTGGCTGGGTAAGAGTTAAGTCTTACGCTGTCCCAGCAGGGGTGATGTGTGACAGGCGATGTGGTGCTGTTTCCCATCACTCCCCTTTCACTTAGAGAAAGTGCACATATACTGTACACATACAGAACTTCACAGCCTGTCTGGAGCAAGAGACAGAGTCCTGGAAAAAATGTTCTTCATATCCCTGCCGGATAGTTATAGCGGCAGGCGCCATGTTCACAGTTAACATCTCGTCTTCCTTGCCAATGGTAAAGGCCAATGTAGAGAGACGAGGTCGGACAAGCATCACCCTCATGAACAGGTAAAGTAGGTGCAGGTTTGAGTGAGTGAGTGAGTGAGTGACTGCTTGCATCCGATAACTGCTTCATCTTGCTTTGAATTGTACAGCTCTGCAATAGCAACAGATTTGCTGTTAATTTCTTTAATTTGCTTTGGTACTATTTTAATAAAAGGTGAATTTTAAATAAATTCCTTGTACATATCTCCCAGTGGATCTTGAAAAAATCAGCATATTCACATGATTTAGTACAAAACTAAATTTTCTCTAGACCTACAGTAATGAGTGTTTGACCTACGCTAGGCATTTAATTAACAAAATCATTTTCATTTGCTTCTGTTTTCATTCATTTTAATACTTTTGATTATCATTTAATCAAACTGATCTTAATGTTTAATTAACAAAGCATCAGGGTTGTGGGCCATTCAGAAATTAATTTAATTTAATTTGAGGTAGCAAACACGATGTGAAATTGCACTTTGAACTTAAATTAAAATTTAAATAGAATTAAAAGGAATTAAAACTAAATTAATTGATGAGACTATTTTATGATGTTTGTGAAGACAAACTTTGAATGTTGGCTTGAGAAAGTTTGTTCGAAAAAAAGCTTAAAGGTTTGAGTGTTTATGGCTTGATGGTAATACCAGTTTGGCAGAACAGTTAATTTCCCAAAACCCATTATCTATGTTGAATGTCTTTTAATTGCAATTCAATTCAACTCCTTGAACTCTTAATCATGCACAACCCTTTCTGGTATATCTATATGGTTTTAACAGGTTAATCAACCACAGTTGTTTAGCATAGCATGAGCGTGTGTGAGCTTTTGCAATTTGTCAACTTAGAGCAGGATAGATTGCAAAAGAGAGGAACTAATAAATAATGTTGTGTACAAGAGAGCCAGAAAACAGGGAACTGGTGTCCAGGTGATGGTTTTAATATGTGTCATGTAATAAACAGAGGTTAAAAAGGGGATTAAAAAACTGTTTTGCAAAACCACTTGCATTAAATGTATGGTAATAAGGTTCTCAATAAACTGATTCACACTCCAGTACACCAGTAGATCACACAAAGTTCACCACAGTCAGTTTGTGTAAGTATGTATCATCATATTTCATATATGGACCAAACACTTACTAAAAGCACAACTTGCCCGGTCACATATAAGTGATGTTTTCAGTGTCATGGCTGTCGAAAGCTAGCCAAGTTCTGTGGTAGTGAGTACTGAGAAACATGCGTACTGCCCTGCTGAAAGCAAGGACGTGTTACTATAAATGTGTGTTGCATTTTTGGTTGGGAACTATGGTGTGTTATTCTGCAGTACATTCAGAAAGGGTTTTTGACGGCCCCTGAATGTAGTTCGAGTCTCGCTGGTGTGCCAGCTCTGGGATGCTTCTCTGCCTGCAGATGAATCACGGCTGCTAAAACAGTACTGCAGTCCTGCACAAGGCAGGAATGAGCTCAATGTGTGAATGTGTTTGGTGTGGGAAAGTTAGTTATTGGTGTGTATGTGTTAGCGCTCATTTCTGGAACAAATCTGGAACACTTGTTGTTTAGCTTTGGATGAAATTTTGCCAGTCTCCTCTAGTCGTGACTAGAGCGTTGTGTTTTCTCATGGATCTGTTCTCCTCGATTTCCTCTCTCTGTAAATGACAGGAGGAAAATGAAATATAATAATTTAACTTCTGGCGAGACTGAAACATTATAATTGTTCCTTTACCCCATGAATTAATATTGTTTTTTGATGCTCATAATGTCTTAATGTGTTTTTTCCACTAAGCCTGTAAAAATACATTTGCATTGTTAATCCTTTTGATCTTTTTTTTATGATTATTATTACAAAAATCTAACCTTTCTTTGAAGTAAAATATCTTTAAGGAAGAAATGTTTTCTCCAAAACACGTTGGCCAGAATTTTTGGCACCCTTTTATTAAATACATTTTTTTTAACAAATACTTCTCATTTTCTATATGGTTCAGGTCAGGGTATGGCCATACAGAAGCTTCAATTTGTGTTCAGTGACCCATTTTTGTGTTGATTTTGATGTTTGCTTTGGATCATTGTCCTGATGGAAGATCCAACCAAGGTCCATTATTATTTCTTGTAGAGGCCATCAGGTTTAGATTTTTTATCTGTTGGTATTTGCTAGAATCCATGATACCATGTATCTGAACAAGATGTCCAGGACCTCCAGCAAAAAAATAGGCCCACGACATTAAAGATCCAGCGGTATATTTAACTGTGTTCATGGGGTACTTTTAATCCCTGTTTGCACCAAACACATCTGGTGGGTTTGCTTCTAAAAAGCTCCTTTTTTAGTTTCATCTGACCACAGATCCAGGTCCCATTTGAAGTTCCATGTCTTGTCTGACAACTGAATATACTGGAGTTTGTTTTTGGATGAGCAAGAGGATTTTTCTTGAAAGCATCCCAAAAAACATGTGGTGATTTATAGGGGTTGTTAGATTTTTTTTTTAAAGGCTTTCTGACCCCAAGACTCAACTAATCTCATCTGTTATCCTTGGAGAGTGTTTGTCCACTCAAACTCTCCTCCTCACTGTGCATTAGGACAATATAGACACATCCACTTCCAGGCAGATTCATAACATCTTTATTTTAGTTATTAATTATTGCCCTGATGGTGGAAATGGGAATTGTCAATGCTTTAGCTATTTTTTTTACTGCCACTTTGTATTTTGTGAAGCTCAACAAACTTTTGCTGCACATCAGGGGCTGTATTCACAAAACATCTTAAGGCTAAAGGTGGCTCCTAACTAGCCTATTTAGGAGAAACTCTTAAAAATAATGGGCGTGTCAGTCCTAATTTTAGGATTCCTAAATCTTTGCTCTAAGAGTATTTCATTTTCATTTAGCGCTAAAACCAGCTCCTAAATCTGCGAAACGTTAGGAGTAGTCAAGAGGACTCCTAAGTCGCTAAGACCAAATCACAAACAATCCTAATGGATGTTGCAGACCTTTCTCCACTGTCCTATTATAACAAAAATGGCAAAAATAATCAATATTAATTATTATAATAATGTCTGATTACCTGTGGCAGTTGTTTCACGAGTTTACACTTACAAATGATAAAATAAGCGTATTTGCCGTGTTGTCCGAGAGGATCGAGGGCTCTGGGCTGGGAATTTAGCCCAAACCCCTATATTCTCCCTTATATCTCCGTCTGGGCCAAGAGTGAGGAGTCCATTTGGTGGAGGGATGCAGAAAACTGTCAAGGTAACTAGGTGATTCGGCTGTGTTTACTGTATATATGTCTCCTCTCAAGCTGATTAACTTAGTGCAGAGTTCCATATATAAAACATAATTAGTCGCTTGAATTCTGCTGATAATTAGCTGAACATATACTTGTTTAATTAGTGACACTTAGCCTACTGTTTAGAATCTTTATTCGAATATAGCAACATGATACGTTCTACAATATTTATATCACTGACAGAGACTCCTCCCCCATCAGCCAATCATTGTGTGTATAGCTATTTTTTTTTACAGCCTATGGTGCATAGTGTAAGCGTGATGACATCATCCAGAGCAACGAGGTCAACCCCGCCCTTACTCTTAGCTTAAGACTTCACTCTATTCCTTAGTAAAAGTTGGTCTCAGCAGCGTTGGGATGTTTTAAGATAAAATAACTTTTACTGCTATTTAGGAGAACTGTTAGTGCTAAGATAAAATGTTTTGTGAATACAGCCACAGAACTATATTCTTTGGTTTTACTCATTGTGATGAATGATTAAGGGAATTTGGCCATTGTGTTTCCTCATATTTATACTCCTATGAAACAAAATGTCATAGCTGGACAATGTCATGCTTCTAGTCACCCTGGCGTGCTAAAAAAAAGGTAAATGAATGGGAATATACTTTAGAGATATTTTACCCGTAAAAAATTCTAGGGGTGCCAATAATTGTGGCCAACGTGTTTTGGAGAATTGATTTCATAATGCGACCCCCCCCCCCCACACACACACACACACTTTCAATTATTTTACTTCAATGAAAGGTAAGAAAGGTCAATTTTACAGCCATCTTTGATTATATTTACCAGGAGTGGCAATAATTCTGACCATGACTATATCTCTGTCTTCCGTCCCCTCCCTGCTGCTGTGGTGATCCGAGTTTATCCTGATCTGTGACACTGTCGTTCTGCTTGGCAGGGAGCCGCGGAAGATCCTGCTGCACAAGGGTTCCACAGGTTTGGGATTCAACATTGTGGGCGGGGAGGACGGAGAGGGGATCTTCGTGTCTTTCATCTTGGCAGGAGGGCCAGCTGACCTGAGCGGAGAGCTGAGGAGAGGAGACCGCATCCTGTCGGTCAGTAACTGTCTGTGACACTCAACAGCATAATAAATATATATACCACCATTCAAATGTTTGGGGTCAATAATAATATTTTATATTTTTTCTTTTTAAAGAAGTCATATGCTCACCAAGCATTTATTTGATTAAAAAAATACAGTGAAAACAATATTGTGAAATATTACAATTTAAAATAACCTTTTATTTATTTGTCACATGATCCTTCACATGAAATAATATTCTAATATGCTGCTAAAGAAACATTTCTTATTATTATCAATGTTGAAAACTGTTGTGCTGCTTAATATTTTTTCAGGATTATTTGATACATGGAAAGTTTAACAGCAACGTTTGTTAGAAACCTTGTGTAACATTATACATTTCTTTACTCTTACTCTCGATCAATATAATGCATCCTTGCTGAATAAAAATATACACTTTTGAACGGTAGTGTATATTAAATTAAATGAAAGAGGAATTCATTTTTTTCATGATTTCTCCTCTTAAAATTGTTATGAAGTCTTAGAGCTGACATTGCATCATGTGATTTGCATTAGTGTGTGGCGTGTGGGGGTTGTTGCTTTATTCTGTTACCATGGTTTTGTCCCAGGTGAATGGTGTAAACCTGCGCAATGCTACCCATGAGCAGGCTGCTGCTGCACTGAAGAGGGCCGGACAGACGGTGACCATCATTGCCCAGTACAGACCAGAAGGTAGAGTGGCTCTTTCATTGCGTATTCGTGATGTTTGTCACTGCAAAAGAAATTGTGCTCCCTAGGAGAATGAATGTGAGTAGATTTTTTGTAGGACAGCATTTCTATGAAAAGATCACCATTATGTGGGATTATTGCATCAAGACCCCAAACTGCTCTCGCTTTCTTCACACACCCATGTGTTGTGCCTGTTGTGTCTTGCCTGTTTCTGTAATCACTCCATCACAGTGCCTGCCATAGAGTACTACTGTAGCCTATATCCCCTTAAAAAGGTGAACTTGGCCTCACCTAGTTTCACGAGAAAGAATCCTTATTTGCAAATGAGGACATTCAGTGACTGATCGTTGTTTAGCTTTTGTAGAATTAAGTGGGGCAGACACTCATTTTTAAGTGAAGCCTTCAATAATAAAGCTGTAGGCTATTCAAAACAATGCATGGAGAAGCAGCCCGACTGCAACTGTAGTTTCACTGAATTGATTTGAATGAATCGTTTGTTTGAGTTGGATCTTTTTAAAGAATCACTTGAACCGGTTCACAATACCAGTTTCAACAATTAATTGCAGCAAATAATAGTTAGGTACTAAATTACTTTTATGAGATGAATTCTGGTTTCAACATACTGAACTGGAAAAAAAAACTGAAATTACAACAAACTTGTTTATTAGCTGAACTAATCTTGATCAGAAATGTGCCACACTGTGTGTCAGGGACCATGCGATGGCATTGATTTTTTATTAAACAATTATTCATGTACAAACATGGCAATTTCAGTACATCTTTGCATTCGAATATACACAACAGGTGAAATACAAATACAGCAGGAAAAAACATAATAGTAATATAATAATGAAAAACAATCAAACAAACAAAAACATTAAAGGGGCTAGGGTTTAAAAAAAATCATTTTCTTCTATAATGGAAAAAAAAGATTGATTGCATTTTTTTCATCACTTTGAGGGCTTTTGTATAAAAAATAAACGCATTATGAAATGTACAAAACATTGATTTCACCTTCAAGTACTTAGATTTGTGTATATACAATTTTCCCAGCATATGGATGCTGTTAACCAGGAAGTTATCTTTGTTATTGTTCATTACAAGTCCATAGATAATCTATCCTTTACAGTGAAGTCTCCAAGGTGAGGTACCTTTGGGAAAAGCAGTCATAAAAATCAGACCATAAAGCCTCCACATAGTGTATATACAATGAAAAAATAGAAGATCCGTGCCATGGTTTCAAAATCATCACAAAATATACATTTATTAGAGTCCAATCCAAATCTAAGTCGTAAGTATTCACTGGATGGATAACATTTACATTATTTTTAAAGTGAATTTCTTTCATTTTGGGAGGTAAAGGGAATTTAAAATAGGCCTATTTAGTTCCAAGTATGTGAATGGTACCTTTTGAGAAATTATGTGAAATTTAGTTTTTATAAGCTATATAGTATAAGAACTATTATTAAATCTATTTCTAATAATTTTGTTTGAAAGTTGACTTCCTTTAAAATATCATCCTTCAATTGAAAGTGGTGGGAAATGGGTTATGGGGATAGAATGAGAGATATAGCCTAGAATAAGAGATAATTTCTTTAATTAGACAAATAACAGAGTTAGGGATGGCTTGAGTAATAGATTCGAATTTGGCCCGCTTGCAAATTAAATTATATTTAACACAGAAATTACCACTATTAGCTAGCCTACTATCAATTAAATGTGACACTGACCAAATACCTTTCTCCACCCAGTCCTTGTCATACAGTGATTTGCTCCTAACTCTATTGTTCCATCGTGGTGTGAAGTTATGACTATATAACATCTTCCAGTATAACGTGACTTGTTGGTGAAACTGGGATAGGCGTTAAATAATCCGGTTCTTTGAAGCGAACTGTTCAAAAGAACCGATTCGCAGAAATGAGTCCGAATTCCCAACAAAAGTGAATGAAAGCTCTGGGAAGAAACTGTGCCAGAAGTGGGAGGGATCAACCTGAGAGGAAAAAGGGGGGAAAGAACTAAATGGACTAAAACCACAGAGTGGAAGAAGCGCTTGACTTTACAGATTGAAAGCTTATTTCTGGCGCAAGGTTAGCTTTCATCTGCTGGATCACTATGAAAGTCTCTCTGACGAAAGATATGGAATAAGCGCGCGCTGGTCGCGTGAGTGGGGCGGATTGAAATCCCGCGTCTCGAGCGCGAATGAGACTCATTTTTAAAGAAGAAGGTGCCGCTGTAGGAATGGGAGGAGCAAAGCAGGACAGACCGAAACATTTTCATTAAACTCTTTACTATTTATTTACCTTTCGTGTCGATTTGAAACGAAAGGAAACGGTATTTTCCTCTCACGCCGCGGTGCGGCATTCACTAGTTTGTTATCTATTGTTTTCTCTTAACTTAACGTTAAGTTACCTAAAATGTTTTCGAGTGAGTTGGACAACGAGAGGTTGAGCTGAACACAGCACTTTAGCCGCCCCGGGTAAGATTACTTCAACTAATATTCATAAAGCATTTACAGGAAAGATCTGTGTAAAGTAAGTGACTTGAAAACCATCAATGGGATGTACATCTACGGTACATTGTCTATTTAATTGCTTTATATTCTTTAGTACGCTGTGGTGAGAAGGAAAGCGACGCTGTTCACAATAGATTATATCAGCAGTTGCATGTTAAACCAAGTGTAGTGCGTTGAAAGATTAATGAAAGTCATGAAAACCATTTAAGTTAAACAATTTATTAAGCTGCTCAGCCGTTGGGTTGACGTCACGAATATTGTTTCTAGCCTAGACTGTTTGTGTTGCTGCGCGACACAGGTAAACTGTTTGCTCGAGGATTTCGTGAGAAATATTGAAGCCATAAACACGACAAAACAAAGTAGCAAGATATTTAGTGCTTCATATGGGATATTATCATATTCAAAATGGTGTTTTCATTCTGTATGAAGAGTAGGGTAACGTTAGTTCACCTTTGAACTGAACTTCAGTTCTGTCAAAATTATCCGGGATATTTTGCACTTTGAGGCCTGACGCTTCACCGTCATGTTTGTTTAATGCTTTATGGAGCTTCCTGCAGAGCTCAGGACAGGTGCAGGGAAGGGCTTATTCAGGAAGTCAGATTGTTTGCCTAAAACAATCTTAAACATGTCATTTAAAATAATACCTTGTTAAATGTTTTTTTTATATATTAAATGTGTTGCTGCTTCTGCTTATGATTTGACGAATGTCAAATAATTTCCCTAGACCAAGAATATCATGTCAAAGTCAAAGGTGGTGTTAACTAGCTGTAAACACTAAATGGAAGACGTGGACACATTTGACTGGCACAGAGTATAGGAAATCAATAGTCCTTGACAAGATTTGAAGTGCACTAACAGTCATTGTAACTTGTAAACTTGTAACTTGTAACTTGAAAATGAATTTTTTTTTCAATGCATAGTTCATTCTCTGGTGTCTATGTGAGCAATGACAGGAATGTTGCAGTGTAAGTTATCTGTTTCGGCACGCTCTCCCCCATATTCCTCCTTAGTCAGACGCTCCTGATGTATTTTGGACTGCCTCTCCCTCCCAAGGGCCCTTACGTCTACATAGAAATAGAAGTGACACATTAATTTGTGCCAGAATAGCTCATTGAATTAGGTGGGATTGGGAACCAGCACTATGAAAGACATTATTGCTTGTTTCTTGTGTGTGTGTGTGTGTGTGTGTGTGTGTGTGTGTGTGTGTGTGTGTGTGTGTGTGTGTGTGTGTGTGTGTGTGTGTGTATGTGTATGTAAGAAAGAGACGGTCTATTTGTAGACTGGCTTCTGTTAAAATTTGAACTCCTCATGTCATACATTAACTTGGGGCAGTGATTTGAACTTGAACTGTGAAGTGTTTGTGTCCAGCATGGAGAAACGTTCACAACACATTCTTTTATTTGTCCTTGCATTCCGCATTTACACTTGAATGACATGTTATATATTTTAAAGTCTATATTAAAAGGAATGTCTATAAAAGGAATTTCGGCCTGGGATTGCGCGTAATTTGACTCATTCTTTCAGATTTTGTGCTCACACCCAAAGTGTGTGCATATAAAGCCCCCACTCGGTACTAAATTGAGTTCTTTTTCGCTGCTCTTAAACAGTCAAATACACACAAAATAATGTAAAAATGCCAGTCTTGGTGAGTGTTTATGTAAACACAGTTATGTTTTAAGTGAACGTAAACAGTTGAGAAAGAAAACACATTTGTAACAGTATAATACATCCGTGCATCAGGTATTAAAGGGACAGCAGCCTGATATACCTTGCTGCCAAATTATGAGAGAATATAAAAAATATCTATATGGTAGTTTTTCCCCATGGTATCGATGTGAAAAGGCTGAGTGGCTAGTAACTTTGGAAAACCACTAGCCATAGTGGCTGGTGAGCAAAAAAGTTAATGTCGAGCCCTGTATCTGATTTATCTCATATAGGAAGCGTTTGGTTAAGTTGATTAACATGGTAGTAAAGCCCTTCAGTGTACTTTAGTGATCATCTTTAGCTTCAGCGCATACTTGTGTAACATTATAATGAGAACAATATTGTAAAATGTTGTGAATTCTTTGGGTTTAGTTGCTGTTTCAGCATCCACAACAGGAGTTAAACATTCTGAAAAGCACATAACTTAGTGCATTTGTGTCTTTTTTTTTGTGCAGAAATAAGTTGTAATATTATGTTTATGTTGCATAGTATCTGATTAATCATATAAGTTGTGTTTTGTTGAGTTAACCCGCTGGCAAAGCGCTTCACTTTACTCTTCAGCTTTGGCACACACCGTTTAAACAATGCTGTTATTCGAAACAGTAAAATTCATTTTAGATGTTTCTTTTTAAATAAAAACATTGATGCATTAGCCTATTAGTAATAACTAGGCTAGCACATTTCTCGTATTATTTTCATCAACAATATGCTTTAATGAAAATCATTTAATTATTGTTTGTTCATGGGCTATTCCATTTTATTTATTCATGACACATGCATTTTGAATCTTTATACAGAAGTGATGTTGTCCAATGACATGTTTGCATTATTTAGGCTTTTTTTTTGTAGGGCAGTAGTAGATTTTTTTTTTTCCATAAGATTTTGGTCATATTGACCAATATATATCTCAAGACAAGATTTCCATATCGGTGCATCCCTATGGAAGAAACTAATTTGTAATATACATAGCTTATAATACACAACAAGTTAAGCATCACTGCTTTTGAATGGAGAGGTGTGATGTTATTTTTCTAAGTGATTAGACTTGCAATATTTGCCTGTCAGACGGTAAAACTTAGACTTCGATTAAAACAAACCCTGGTGTTATTGCTCTGTTAGTGTGGTTCATTTGAATAAGTGTGAACGCCACCATCCAAACCCTGGTGCACACCAAACAAGCGAAACGAGACAGATGAAAAGATGGGTCTCTGTCCACTTCTAAACAAACTCGGGTGCAGTTTGAATGAAATATGGACTCAACACCGACCAAAGACGTGTAAATGAACCAAAAACAGGACGTCACAATATGTGAGCCTAAAAAGGACAGAATGCTCGAAATACCAGTTTTTTTTCTTGTCATAGATGCATGACGCTGCATTTGTGATGCTTCAGAACTGTGTCTCCTCGCAGCAGATCTTTGTTTGTGCGTGTGACCCTGTTTTGACTCCATTACACACTTTATAAGCTCTTCATTAGTTTGCAGCTGGTCAAAATACCATCATATGTAGGCTACGCACATACAACAAGCGTATTTAGCCCAGCATACAGCATTGTTTTGGATGTTCTGTAAGTTCCGTCATGAAATGTACGTAATAAAAGCCGACCAATTGGGTTGTGAACATATCCCTAAGGCCTAAAGTTTGGTGTTAAAATGTCTCTGTGAATGCTAAGTGGACTAGGACTAAAGTGTAAATTTTTTTTTTTTTTTTTTTTTGTCCGGACCAAATGAACCAAGTGAACCAAACTATAAATGTGAACACAATCTTAAATTGAAGGACGGACCCAAACCATAGAATATCATGGGGATGGGCTCATTTGACTTGCTAAGCAAAGATCCAGAACACCCTAGCAACTGCATATCAATGCACTTAATGAACACACAATGAGCATCTTCGCAACTGCATAGTGTTTGAAATTTAGCTGTTATAGTTCCATGTAGAAACAAAACAAAAAAACATTGAAGAATAATACCTTGGTTAAAAAAAAAGATCAGGACACCAAAATAAGGAAAAAATTATAAAAAAGGCACTCAGTCTCCAGTTCTGTGAAACATTTACTTTATTTGCACTCTATTTTTGTATTTGTACTTCATTTGCACTGACTTTTGTAATGTTTTTGGCCTGATAAAATAAATGTTTCAGGTAGTTGGAGACAGTTTTTTTTCTTTCTTTTTTCTAATTTAAAAAAAAGGATGTATTTTTTTAGGGATTTACAGTATATTTGTGCCAAGTTGACTACTGAGCTGGCTGATATTATATTTTTATCAATGAGTATTATGAGTATTGGTTGAAATGGATATTTAGTGCATGTGTTTCCATATTTTTACATTTAGATTACCTTTGCATCTAACACTTATTTAAAGTTATATATAATATATATATATATATATATATATATATATATATATATATATATATATATATATATATATATATATATATATATATAAACGACTAATTAGATAACACTATTAAATCTAATCTTGTACGAATTAGAAAATGAATATGCATTTTTTTTGTAGATAGTACATTTATAATAAAGACTATTTTCATGAGATGGGACTCATGAGATTAATGAGATTAAATCAAAAGATGGAGTAAATACATTCTTTATGTGGCACTAAGCTGCATGCCTGTTGAGAGTGCTGTGCTAATCATAACCTAGCCCCTATACATGCTTTCAAGTTGAAAGCACATGGCTGCAATATTATATAACTGCTTTGACAAAGAGCCAGGCTGCAGCCAATCCCCACTGCCCAAAAATAAAAGCCCTGCACATAATGAAGGCAAGTGGGGCCATGTGAGTGTGAGGCAGAGCTGCCCCAGATTCTCCCCAGGTCTTATGTTGACGGGTCACACTTAACGAAGACCTTGCGTTTTAGCATTAGCCTTTGTATGTTGGGAACTGTGTGTCTGACAGGCTGAGAGAACCCAGCTGTCTGTGTCGTCTATCACAGGTGTATTGTATTACCCATAGACTTTCTGACCAGTGGGGTGAATTACTCTCTGTTTATTCTGTATAAGATGAGTGCAGTGGATTTTGAAGCTTCTGATGTCTGTAATTAGCATACTAACCTTTATATTGCAGACTTTATCACAAGGCTCTTTACCTTTTAGCTTCTCCTTTTTTCACTATAATTGTTTTTTCAACAAGTTTTTCTAGCTGTTTCCTCCCACCTCTCCATTGAGGTGTTCCCCTGGTTACAGGCAGGTGGTGTCAGGTTACTTTACCTTGCCCTGTCATTCCAGCATGTTGTTAACCCCTTTGTGACAGACAGGGCGTTTACAGAAGAGCTCCCTGCAGGCGTGGTTTGTGCTAACATTGAAGTCAAAGTTTCGGCTTTGCATTGAACTTTAGACTTGGAGTTAATACCGTTATGAGTTTTCAAGTTCTCATGTTCTCATAAAATTGAAATTCCTGCCTCAGGTTCTGTTTTTTTGGAAGCTCAGATTTGGAAGGTTGTCTTTTGATCCTCGGATTAGGGCTGTAATCTCCCAGTCGATTAGTCGATTATTGGTCGATACGTTCTGGCTCGACCAAAATTTTGATTGGTCGATTTTTTTTCAGCGTTCATTTAATTAGTTTTTGCCGCGTTCATTTAATCAGTTTTGCTGCGCCGCGTTCATTTAATCAGGTGGAAAGCACTAATTGCTAATGGGGGTGTTTTCAGAGCACCCCTGTTTCACTGGTATCAGTCTGCCTTCAGAACACCCCCATTGTTTTCACTTCTTTTGGATTAGCCCAACCAACTGGCGAAGAGAAGTCTCTCGCCCGTCCTTTGTTTTTCATTCCCCGCTGGCTCAAACGCACACCCATAGCGGTAAACTTGAGGAACGCCCATCAACATACAGCGTCACAACACCACGCTTCAGTCGTGCCGCAAAAGTGGATCTGTACTGTCCGTTTTGCAGCGTTCATTTCATCAGTTTTGCCGCGTTCATTTCATCAGTTTTGCCGCGCCGCGTTCATTTCATCAGGTGGAAAGCACTAATTGCTAATGGGGGTGTTTTCAGAGCACCCCTGTTTCACAGGTAACAGTCTGTCTTCAAAACACCCCCATTGTTTTCACTTTTGGATTAGCCCAACCCACTGGAGAAGAGAGACAGATTGAAGAAGGCTAGTTTTCTGTAACTTATATTATTTATTTAATTGTGAGAGCGTTTTTTCTGCTCTTGATCTGGCTTGTTTAATAAATATTCATTTTTTTATTAAAGTGGACGTGCCTTTTGTGTTTAAGAGTAAAAACTTTAAGTTAATAGTCTATTCGTGTCTCAGCCGCGAAGCTGAGCTCAGCTCCTGTTCGAGCTGCACAGTGCGGCTGAAATTGTACTGTCTGTCAGTTATTATAATACATATGACAAAAACAATTGTCTAAATTATGTTGCATATTCCTCAAAAGTTATTGTGATGATATCTAGCTGACAATAGTACTATATTTTGGGAAATCATAGGCTATGATATTGCGCAGGTGCACGTGATGCACCGCTGTCAGAGCTGACACAGACTCGTGTGTCAGACTCATTTCAGTGCAAAATAATCAGCTCAAAAACTATTTAATATACTGCAAATAGCCTACTAGTTTTTTATGTTTATTTATAATTAATTTATGCAGACAACAAGGCTACCAAGTACTGCGCACAGTGCGCAGCTAATTAATTTAACGTTTTTTTCCCTAACGTCATTTTTAGTCGATTTTTAGTCGAAAATTTCAGGACTTCAGTCGACCAAGATTTTCTTTGGTTGATTACAGCCCTACCTCGGATACAAGGTTACGGAGCAGGTTGAAAATCATGAAGTCTTTGTTATGGATGATCTATATTAGACTTCCAAGGTAAATCCCAGTGCTAAGAAAACAATAGTCTTTCCTCGGCTATGTTATCCTTGTTTGCCCATGCATTTCGCTGTTTGCATGTCCGTGTGATCCGGTTGCTAAGCTTGTGAGTTGCCCGACCACACTGCAGCAGAGGTGTGCACGTTTAATTAAAAGGCCACTATACAATCAGCCATCATGCTTCAGTGCTGCTTCAGAAACGAAAGCCTTGTTCACTATGAAAAATGATTACAGTCCGACGTTTGTTGGAGGCTTTCATTCCGTTATACTGAATAGTGCATGTTCTACTTAATTAATATGCATAATTAATTATCTGGCAGGAGATATTAGCTTATAGCTACACATGATTAATATCCATCTGTTCTCCGGGTCATTAATCAGTTCTCAATAAGCTGCTGAGCTTTCCTTCTCTGCCCTGCTCTACAAGCACTTCCACTCATAAAACCTGGAACAAAGCCCTGAATATTACTGTAAATATAGGTGTTGCTGACGGATTGTGTGCCTTATCTCTTTCCAGAATACAGTCGTTTTGAGTCCAAGATCCACGACTTGAGGGAGCAAATGATGAACAGCAGCATGAGCTCTGGCTCCGGCTCCCTCCGCACCAGTGAGAAACGCTCCCTCTACGTCAGGTATCTTCTTCATCCTCAGATTCCTTCATTCAGTTGTACTGATACTTATTATATTTTTTTTCAGTGCTTTTCCAATCAGAGCAACCTTCATTTCGATCAAAGAGCCATAGTAGTCCATTCAAAATGTTTGGTGTAAAATTCTAGTTCAAATAATCAAGGCATGTTTGAATTTGAGTATCAGCTGTCTGGCATTAAATTCCAATAATGCATCATTTATTTCTAAAAAGTGTTAAATGATGTATCTTTGTCATCAACACATGCATTTTGTTTGCAGTGAGACTTAAATCAGTGAACTACATTTTTGTAGTGCAAAGACATCTTATAATATTATCAGTAACCGTCGGAAATATTTGTATTGATAAAATTACCCTAAAAAGTTTTACCAGTGTTTTCAACATTATTGTACGTATTCCATACTCATTCAGTCAGTTTAAATGAAGACAAGTGCTTGCTCTGCTGTTTTGAGGCATACTGTATTATATTATAAAGAAGTTTAGAGTCCATGGGACTGTAACCAGTGTCCCTGGATATGGCAATGAGAGGAAAATTAATTTAAGAACAACGAAAGATTGTGCAAATGGGTAGAGGGAGAACCAAGAGAATCTACAAAACCGATCCAAGCCGACATCTAGCTCAAGGTGCAACAGTTTAGAGTCCAAGCACATGTAACTGTCTGAATGAAAATATCTCTATGGCAGAAAATGCCAGAAGACTCTTGTTTTGGTGTCTGTGATGCTGTCTCTGGCACTGGGTACCTTGAATCTTTGAATGGCACCATCAAATCAGAGATCTATCAAGTCATTGTGGAGCAGAAAGTTTAGCCCTGGTCAGTGATGCCAGTAACGCGTTACTACTCTAATTTGACCACTTTTTCCAGTAACGAGTAATCTAACGCGTTACTATTTCCAAACCAGTAATCAGATTAAAGTAACTTATCCAAGTCACTGTGAGTTACTTTTTTTTTGTCATTTTCCTTAGTAAAAATATATATTTTTGCTTTCTTGTTTAGTCTCAGCAGGGTTTTTCCTGCATAGAGAATTACGAGGCGGCCGCTCCGTCTGTCGACAAAACTCAAGACAGGCAGTCACTTGTTCAGATTAGGCATGTCGTGATAATTAAATAATCATCAGAAATATATAGTTGTCACATTATCCTTCAGCAATCATTATTAGTATATTATTATTTGCTAGTAGCCTACAAAGTCATCTAAAGCCATTCCATAGCTGAATGTCTTTCCTCCGCTGCTCTGTCATTCTCCGTTCAGCATTCAAACTGCGCGTCGTTCGGTTCCAGTCAGCAGCAGCACGGTAAAGCTCACTCCATATGATATATTCCCGTTATAATACTTGATATGTTGATAAAATAATTTATCTTCCTGGAGTTTATCTTGCGGTTTCTGAAAGATGTTGTGCTCGCTACTCAGGTGACAACACAAGGACTATTAATTAGCCTCACACGCACAATAACCGGAATTAAAAACTGTGAAGAAACAAATAATCAGTGAATGTTTGGACCGATAGGCTACATAGTAGACTAGGATTTGTGGGCTCGACGCTCATCTTCTCTTTATGCCGTGGACTTTTCAATGTGCACTCGCGCTGCACTGCACACACTGATTCCATGTTGCTTTAAGCGCATCATTCTGCACCCGGGATGCGCATAAGCGCTTTGTTGCCGCTCTGTTTTGAAGCGTTTCATATATTTTCATAGTTTTGTGCACTTAAAGATTATTAAAAAATATATTGTTCTCACGGATCGATCATATATTTGTTGTCCCTTTACAGAGCTGCACATTACGTTTACAATAAAATATAAATCTTGTAATTTTATATTATTTGTGTAGGCCCATATAATTATTTACATTCATATATAAATATAAATTAAAAATTAAATATAAATTGTTTTTCATAAATGTATTTAATAAAAACAAAATAATTTGTACCTTTTCATTAACATGTTTAGGGTTTTATGTTTAGTGTTTTATGTTTAGTATAGTGTAACATGTTTTATGTTTAGTGTTGGCAAAAACGGTTGTCATTTTTATGTTGAGGCTGCAGAGGTGTTGTCGGCAACTGATGAATGTAACTAATAAGGTAACTTGTAATCTAACTTAGTTACTTTTAAAATCAAGTAATCTGTAAAGTAACTTAGTTACTTTTAAAATCAAGTAATCTGTAAAGTAACTAAGTTACTTTTTCAAAGTAACTGTGGCAACACTGGCCCTGGTGTTAGCGATTTATTCTTCAGTCACAGGTCGTGGCCTTCTCTAGCTGCCTTTCCACTGTACGCAACAAGTGGAAGACATTCATTTAAAAAAGAGATTCGGACAGGGGCTGCATGGGGTCCCGATCATCTGTGAATACGAAATTTTCATATCCGATTTGAGCTTTGTATTGAATAGACAATATGCTGACCAAATGTGATGAATTTCAATCAAATCACTGTACACAAGGTGAAAATGTATTCATGTATTAATACTTTATCAGAAACACTTGACACTTTTAAAAATGCATGGTTATTGAGGAGTCATAAATTATTTTATTTAATATTTATATTTTATTATTTTTAATGTCTCCATATGTTCCCTCCAAATGTATTGGCGGATGATTTAATCTATATGCATAGCTGTTTATTGTTTGCATTCATTCATTTATTCATTCATTCCACCATGGTAAATGTTTGGAGGATAAAGGCTCTTGCTGTTGCACTCCTTTACTGGAGATGCAAAAAAAATATTGCGGTCAGAAATATAAGTCAGTGTAGGTAAAACACTACCTGTTTCGGGGGACACAACTTTGTGAGCATCACCAGACTTATGAAGCAGTGAGAACAAGCTTCCCAGTGTTGCCGCATAAGATCATAATGAAAGTTCATTATGACAGTCCCTAGGTGGCGAATTCCGACAGTCGTGTCTGAATGTTGTGGGCAGTGGAAAGGCTGCTTATGAGCCTGGGTTTGAATGCAATTGAACATCTGATAAAAGTACTGAAACTAATTGTTGGGTGAAGTCATCCATCAGGACGAGAGAACTGGAGCAATTCGGTTTGGCCCAAACCACTAGTTGAGAAATGCAGGAATCTTATTTAAATATACAAAAAGCATGTTGTTGCAGTATTTTCTTCCAAAGAGTGTCCTTTAAAATATTAGATTGTTTGTTTTATTATTAAAATCCGAATATTTAGTTCCATAATATAGATATGAAATAAAGAATTGGGATTTCAAAATACTTCATGGCAATTTCAACTAGGGGTCGACCGATATGGATTTTTTAGTGCCGATACCGATTTTTTTTTCATCGGCCTTAGCCGATGACCGATACGGGCTGCCGATTTTCTTGAGCTGATATTTGTAGCCGATACTGCTTTTGCTCCCTCAATTTACATCATAAAAATGACACGATGATCATGATGATAACAATTTAAAAAAGGAACATTTATTGAACTAAAAAAAAAACATTTTTAACAAATAGTAAAAACAGGTGAGGTAGAACAAGAAAAAAAAGAGTTCAGTGGTGAAAATAAATTCTGAAAATAAATATTTAAGCATAAATAAAATAATTACACTATTGCACACAGTATCAACAAGCAAGCAGCATAATAAAGTGCACACTGACTGTACTGTACTTAATTTTAATACTATTTACAACCTAGTCATTTAATGGTTACACTCTAAAAAATGCTAGGTTAAAAATAACCCAAGTTGTGTTGAATATGGACTAACCCAGCAATTGGGTTGTTTTGACCCAGTGGTTGGGTTAAATGTTTGCTTAAAACAACCCAATTGATGGGTTAGTCCATTTTCAACCCAACTTGGGTTATTTTTAACCCAGCAATTTTTAGAGTGTAGGTGCACTTAATTTAATGTCTTGTAGAGCAACACCAGCGGTGATTCAGGAAAAAAAATCTCCCAATGCTCCACGTGAAACTTCAGTCTTTCGACCTTTTACCATCGTGTCAATTCTCAATTGATTTTGATTAATATGCGCGAGGGAGGGAGGGAGAGCAAGACAGTTTGAAGATGGTGAGAGCTGCCTGTGGACGCCTGTCTGTAAATAATGCAGGGGAAAAAATATCGGCGAACGCAGCAGCCTTGTATCGGCCGATACATGTAAAAATCGCAAGTATCGGTTTTGCCTCTGTTGCCATCTCTGTTTGAAACCTGCAATTTCAGTTATTTGCGGAGTTATCATCTGTACGCGAGTTGTGCGCCAGCGCGGCTCCTCAGAGTGGATGAATCTATTGTTTTGAGGAGTATGTGCGGCTTTGCTGTCAGACACAGCACCTGTGGATACTGTAAATATAACCTAAATAAGAATTTTCACCGGACAATGTCATCTGAACAAGTAAGCAAGTCTGCCACTTTTGGGAACAAAACATTACAATAAATCGTGCTACCAATGGTGTTTAAATCTAACGATCGCTCATATAACATCAAACCCTGCAAATTATTATTATTGTTATACCTTGTTCTCAAATTGTTAATGTTAACAGCATTAGCATTGCATGACTACGTGTATTTAGTGTCTATTAGCGTTACCTGTAGATTTCAATGACCATAGATTTCCATACAGACTAATATTTTGCTTTTGACTACGAGTGAATCTCCAGTTGTCACTGTCATTTGGGCCTTTCTGGATTACAATCCGCCATCAAAATTATACATTTAATTACTCCAGCTGCTGTGAGAAAAGGCTATAAATGATCCGCTGAAGAACATGCGGTATACATGCTCACGTGCGTTACTACTACTAGACGGACTCCATACCACTCTAATTACAACACATTATTATAAATTTACCGTTGTGAATGGGGCTAAGGTAAGGAGATAGTTTTGAATACTGGCTTGTTGTGTACTTGCTAAAATTGATTTAGGATAATTTTTAACCAGAAAAAGTTACGGACTGCAGCTTTAAAAGAAATTGAATAGTTTTTTTTTAATGAAAAGAGGTGAAAGGGCACTAATGTTTTTGGACGTGTAATTGCATCATGGTCCGCTTTAGTAGCAAGATCTCGTATTAAAAATTATGTGTGGTTTTGATATTTTCAATAGAAATTGTGACAGTCTGATTATGTGTGTATTAGACATGTGCCGGTAAACGGTAATACAATATACCGCAATAATGAACATGCACAATATAGTTATCGTGGGCACTTCAAAATACCGTGAATAATTATTTATTACGAATTATTCCGATTTTTAGAATGAATTTTAAGAATACTTTACCCATCAACCGTTTAAAATGAACAACACGTCAAAGAGGAACGCGCACTGATGTAAATAGACCAAGAGGAACGTGCAATGATATAAATAGACCAAATAAATAAATTCAAAGCGCTTTGGATGGCCATTGGTCTGTTAAAAGCGCTATATAAATGCAGTCCATTTACCATTACCATTTACCATTTACCATTTACCATAGACCGTGCATGAGCCGAGCACATGGCGGAATGAGGAGACGCCCTGAAGTGCACATTCATTCTTTGACAGCAGAGGGCTCTGACGCAACAGCAGAAATGCAGTCGTTTCCCCAGTAATCACATAACCTAATACATAATACTTAAAGACTTAAGGCTATTCATTTTCAAACTTGCATTTTATATTTTAATCTGGACTAAATTACATGCCCTAGATATTGTTTGAATATGTTCTGACTGTTGTTCAATCACACACTTTACAAGGCTCCAGTATTTAACATTAGTTCCTTCATTAACAAGCTGACAATGAAAAATACTTCTAAAGCATGTATTAATCTATGTTAAATGTACATTTCAGCATACCTATTGTTCTTTATAATTCTTTTGCACTTTAATCTGTTAAATATTTATTTACTTTATACATTTTTGTGTATTGCTTTATTGTATTTAAATGTTTGGTTCTTTTGTTATAAGAAAGTGATTTAACCTGTTGTAGTATGACAACACTTTTTTTGCAACTTATTTCAATATCGTGATAATACCGTATACCGTGATAAAAGCTTCAGCAATTAATCGCAACATGAAAATTTGATACCGGCACATGCCTAGTGTGTATTAAATATAGTCTGCCGAATGAATATGTGGCTTACTTCTAATGGTAACTTACACCTTAAGTGAGCTGTGCTTAACGAAGCATTCAGCTGCTGTGTTTTGGAGTCAGCTGACCGGACGTGTTAATGATAAGTGTGAGATCTCAAGGCATTTTCACATTCCTGTTAATGCAGAGATGAGATAATGTGTCAAAATGGTACAGGCATGTCAGTCAACACTGATCCCACCCTGCACTGTTTTATCTTAAAACAGAGTCTTGATGTTGTCCTCGATTTAGCTGTGCAGCAAAGCAAACTATGTGTTTGTGTGTCTCAGTGGGCTTATAATTAGTGTTTCCTAGGAGAGAGGTATGTTGAGAAACAGGAAGGCCTGCTCCACTGGTTTTTCTCCTTTCATTTGGATTTACCTGTCTGACAAGGTAAAGACATTCAGCTTTGAACACAATGCCTGACTGTGTTTCTATACTCAACGTCATCTGCCATCTGGTTTCCCTCTCATGATGATACTGGGATCCTCTATCACAACTGTGGCCTTGAGTGCTTAACAACAGATTGATCCAGGGGGACTGACTGTGAAGGACATAGCAAGCAACAATATGAAAAATAGGGGGACTATTATAAATATTGGCTCATAAATATTAATTATGTGACGTACCATTTGCCCAATAGATATACCTAATTTGGAAAATTAAAAGTTTGGAGGACAAAAAAGTGACATTTGTAGGTTGCTCACCATTGGCATGTAAAAGTTGTTGTTTTAAACATTACATTTTTACCTTAGTTAATATACATTTAATAAAATATGTTACAATTTGTTTAAAAGTTTAGTTTTAAAAAAGGCTTTTTTTTAAAAAGGAGTCCTTTTATTCAACAAGGAATACATTTATTAAAAATGATTGCAAATACACTTATAATGTTACAAAATATTTTTATTTAAAATAAAAGCAGTTCTTTTGTACTTCCTATACTTCTAAGAATCCTGAAAAAATGTGACCCGGGCTGGCAAAAGGAGTCATAACGTGCACAGGATAATTTCAAGCTACTTGCAAAAGTAATTAATCACACAATTTTTTTCATCAAGCCCTTGTCTAGCGATCCCAATGCTCCAAATAGCATTTAAACATCTAAAAGTATCTTTACTTGTACGTTTTCTGAGATGAGTAGCTCCTCGTACACACCAAGACGCCTCAGACCGCGTGAGATCCCGATATACACACATACACAGAATTACAGTATTTCAAAATATTTGTCTTGGCGAGTATTCACGCAAACATTATCTGTTATGTCTTAAATGAACGTTTGGTTAACTGTTGGGGGAAAACGTGTTTTTGATGTGTTAAATTATTTTATATCTGTGCGTTACAGTAGTTCTTAATATATAGGCTGTCTGTCTCATTAATGTTAATCAAACAATTGTGGTATCATGGTTGTATGTGTGTATATATATATATATATATATATATATATATATATATATATATATATATATATATATATATATATATATATATATATATATATATATATATATATATATATATATATATATATATAAGATTTTTTTGTAATAATGTATATATAAGATATTTGGTGTTGACTTGCTGTGTCAAATGTGGTGTTATTACTAGGGATTTTAAGGTAGGGTTTAGGGATGTCATTGATTAATCGATTAATTGTCAATAATACACTTATCATATAATAAACTTATCGACCGTTGATTAAGCAGGGCCATGCACATGCGTGCCGCTGAACCACGAAACGGACACAAGGAAAAAAGCAATATTGTTGTAAAACATAGTGAATTATTTTTGTTTAGTTGCCTGTTTCATCACGTTGCTCCAGGAAGAGCGCGTGCAAAACACGAGTCACGCATTCTAACTCGCACGGAACTTAGTTCAAGTTCACTTGTACATTCGCCTCATTTTGTGCAGATATAATTTGTAATATTATTTTGTATATATCTGATTTAATCTCATATAGGATGCGTGTCTTTGAGTTAAATAACGCGCTAGCAAATAGCTTCAATGTGTTCATTCAGCGCGCACAGCTCAAACAGCAATGCACAATTAATAATAACTATGATTGGGACTGTCATATTACATAACATTAATGAGAACACCACTATTTTAATACATCGTTGTGAATTCATTGGGTTTAGTTGCCATGTTCAGTGCATTGTTTCAGGAAGAGCGCATTCACACATTCTGACCAGCACGCATCTGAGGTGGCATTGGTGACATATTGTATTAGTTGTTATATTTGATTATTAAATAAGCAATTTAATTAAATGATCAGTCACATCAACTCATTTTACAATACTATAGCCCAGCGGTTTTCAATAGGTGAGGCGCGCCTCCCATGGGGGGCGCCAAAGAGCCACAGGGGAGGCGCGACGTGAAGAAAAAATAAAAATAAACCATATACTCGCGTCGCGGTATACTGGGTAAAAGCTACGCGGGATACTCGCGTCGTGGTACAAACGAGTTGACTGATTACTGACAAGTAGTAATGCTGACAGATTAAGCAATGGCTCCTTCTGGCTCAACGTGTGCACAGGTGCTCAAAAAACTGCAATACAATTATTTTTTTAAGGGGTAGGCTATGTTTATTTTTTTCAATCATTTTAAAATTAATTGGAGAATTAACTTGAATGTGCCTAATAGCCTATGTGTTGTAGCCATTAAATAAGCGCATTTAGTTTCATATGTTAAAATATTATATGTTATTTTTTTCCATCTATATGTTGATTATGAAAACTGAACACCATGAGTAAGATAGGATACATCGGGGACATGGAGTGGGTCAGACATGACCACTTCATTAAGTTTCGTTTTGTAGAAAGACTTTCTTTAGTTTAAAGTGAATTTCGTTTTGTATAAATTGTATCTTAATTTTAATAAATGTTTATTCAACAAATTGCCTGGATTTAATAAATAAGAAGCAAATATATCCGCGATCAATTGCATTGCACGCGTGAACTGGAGAGCATCATAAATTCATATCTCATATCTCTTTAATTTTTTATTATAAATTAATCGAAACTCATTTTATGCCTCATAGAATATTTAAGAAAGCTTTACATTTCTTTAAACGAAACTATTCAAAACGAAAAGAAATAGGCTAGCTAACGTTACTCAATGTAATCCATGATGTGCATTTCTCTCTGTAGGCTTGGCTTCTTCAATACGGAGATGGCGATCTTCAACTTAATTTTTGCAGCTGACACAGACAGAAAAGACTAGTGTAGGCCTAATACAAATCAATGCACGAAATCGAACTTTTTTATTTTAAATTTTTATTTTATTCAGCTCGAATGGGGACTTGAAGCAGAGACTAAATGCCGATCACGCGTTTCTGGTTGTCTGTGGAGAGCGAGTTCCCTCAGATCTCCACTAAGGCTATGCAAGTCCTAATCCCCTTCACCTCCACTTACTTGTGTGAGTGTGGGTTTTCCGCACTGACCATGATTAAAAATAAATACAGATCAAGGCTGCTGGTGGAGGACGACTTGCGTTTATTTCTCTCTGCAGTGCAGCCCCGCATCGAACACCTCTGCGCGTCAAAAGCGCGTCCTCATTGTTCCCACTGATATGGGCGGTTATTCAAAGTTCAAAATTAAAATTCAAATGACGTGAATGACACGTGCAAATGACGTGAATGGTGCATTTTGTTTATTGTTTAAATCTGAATGTATGATTATAAATAATTTTAGCCAAAAAACATTGTAGCCTAATGCAAATCTTTTTGAACATGCCTTCAATGCAGTTGACTGTTATGTGTTATGCGCTGTGAACAAAAAGCGTTGTCGTTCATTGATCAGATAGCTGTCCATTGTGCTGATTTTGTTCGAGAAGATGTGCATTAAAATGTGCGCTTAAAGAGATAGTTCACTTTAAAATGAAAATTCTGTCATCATATACTCACCCTCAATTTGTTTCAAGCCTGTATGAATTTCTTTCTTCTGCTAAACACAAAGCAAGATATTTTGAAGAATGTCAGTAACCAAACAGTTAACTGGTCCCATTGACCTCCATAGTATATATATTTTTTCTTACTATGGAAGTCAATGGGACCAGTTAACTGTTTGGTTACTGACATTCTTCAAAATATCTTGCTTTGTGTGCAGCAGAAGAAATTCATACAGGCTTGAAACAAATTGAGGGTGAGTATATGATGACAGAATTTTCATTTTAAAGTGAACTATCCCTTTAAGACCCAGACACAAGTTTCACACTTGTAACATTCACATGTTAAGCATGTTTTGTTGACTTATGGTTAGGCCTACTGATGTTCTGTGATTTTTAAAAGTAGCCTCAAATAGGCCTGCATAAAGTTGGAAGTTATTTGCTGTTGCAAAGATTTATGAATGCACTTCTTAAAAAAAAAAGGAAATAAAATACAATATGAAAAAATATTTACATTTTATTAGTTGTTATTGAAACTCATCATTGCCAGGAACACACAGAAGATGGCATTTACTGCCGAGGCGTGTGTGGGTTAGAAGAGGCGGACAGGATTTTGGGGAAGGGGGGGCTCGGCTGTCCTTACCTACTCTAAGGGGAGGCTCACATTCACACAATTTGAAAACCCCTGCTATAGCCCTTTATTTAGATTAATAATCCTTCTCATTCAATCCTTCTCTCATGGTGTTTTGAGCAGCATTTGCACACCCTGTGATGCTGTCGGCTATATGCCACTGCTGTATTGCAGTGTTAAGGCTAATGATTAATCGATTAATTAATCATTAATTTAAACAAAGATTTTGTGTAGATTGACATCCCTATTATCGTTGCTAGGTGAATTGTGTTGTGGAATCGATGTTTCTCAAAATTGACTTTGCTGACTCTATCGACTTCAAACAGTTGTAGCTCTGTCATTTTTTTTTTGTCCAATTCAATCAAATCATACATAATTTTGATGGGGTTTTTTAAATAGAGAATGTGAAAATAACAATAACTCATTTGTGAAAATTTGCTCATTGCAAATCATTTTGCCAGCACGGGTCACAAATGTATCACGATTTCCACAAAAAGAAGAAGCAGCACAACTGTTTTCAACATTGACAATAAGAAATGTTTGTGGAGCGGCAAATCAGCATATTAGAATGATTTCTGAAGGATCATGTGACACTGAAGACTGGAGTAATTTAATTTAAATTGTATTAGCTTAACAATATTACTATTTTTACTGTATTTTTGAGCAAATAAATACAACCTCGTACTGACCCCAAATCTTTCAATAGTAGTTGTTAAAATAATTTAAAAAAAATTCTCGCGAAATATTTCTCAAATGGTTCTATGTCTTTAGTAAGAAGTCTACTGTAAGTTGCTTTCAATGAGGAAGCATCTGCTAAACTAATTTTATCAACAAAAAAGGTGCAGATGTCCAGTGGTGTATGTGTATCCCCACGCCCACCATTTACTCAAACACAACAGATGTTTTACAATGAAACCTGAGCATCCACTCTACTAGCACACTGCTGATGTCGAATTGTTTCATTTGTTTTTCCCAGGGCTCTTTTTGACTATGACAGGACCAGGGACAGTTGCCTCCCTAGCCAGGGTCTGAGTTTCTCCTATGGGGACATCCTGCATGTCATCAATGCCTCCGATGATGAGTGGTGGCAGGCACGGCTGGTTACACCCCATGGGGAGAGTGAGCAAATTGGGGTCATACCAAGCAAGAAAAGGTACAGTACTGCCAACAAGCCAAGATAACATTACAACATTTCCCCTGTAGTAATGGACTGTGTTCACTGCCAATCACACATTTTTATTTTTTGATCCACAGGGTGGAAAAGAAAGAGCGTGCACGGTTAAAAACAGTCAAGTTCCATGCAAGGACGGGCATGATCGAGTCCAACAGGGTGAGTAAATCGTCGTCCTCCTCCTTCTGTGAAGGACTCATGGGAGCTGCCCCACTTCCCCTGAGTGTGGGAATTGGTGGCTTCTCACAGTATCCTGGAGGCTCCTGTTACTGAGCATCTCACAGTGACACACGAACAAAGGCGTCACAGTGACAAACATGCACTGTGCCATCATAATCAGCTGTGATTGTATGATCAATGCTCCTCAATCCTGGTCCTGGAGGCCCCCCAACACTTCACATTTCTGATGTTTCCCTCACCACACACCTGATTCTACTGCTCTGCTCATTAGTAGAGTACTCCATAACCTGAATTGGCTGTTGGGGACCATCCAGACCCAGGACTGAGAAACACTTTTATGTTTAGATGCCCACTCTTTTCATTATAACCTAAAGGGATAGTTCACCCAAAAATGACAATTGTCATTTATTTACCTTCATGTTGTCCAAACTTGTATGATTTTCTTTTTCATGGAACACAAAAGGAGATGTTTGGCAGAATGAACGACATACGGGTAAGTAAATGACCAAATTTTAATTTTTGGGTGAACTGACCTTTTGAGGGTGAAGTGTGTAATGGACTGGTCGGAATGCTCAAACAAACAGCAATGTTTTGAACGTGCACAGTGTGCACCAACAAATGCCGTACTTATACACTACCGTTCAAAGGTTTGGGGTCAATAAGATAAAGACAGTAAAGACATTTATAATGTTACAAAATATTTCTATTTCAAATTAAAGCTGTTCTTTTGAACTTTCTATTCATCAAAGAATCTTGAAAACGTTTCTACAAAAATATTAAGCAGCACAAGTGTTTTCAACATTGATAATAATACGAAATGTTTCCTGAGCACCAAATCGGCATATTAGAATGATTTCTGAAGGATCATGTGAAACTAAAGACTGGAGTAATGGCTGCTAAAAATTCAATTTTGCCATCACAGAAATAATCTACATTTTAAAATGTATTCAAAGAGACAACAGTTTTTTTTTAAAGTTGTGATAATATTTAATAATATTACTATTTTTACTGTATTTTTCAATCAAATAAATGCAGCCATGGTGAGCATATGTGGCTTTTATCAAAAAGAAAAAAAATCTTTCTGACCCCAAATATGTGAATGGTAGTATAGTTTGCACATTAAATAGTGAGGCAAAAACGCATTTTTACAAAAGTATTTTAAAATTACACACTTCACTTTTACTTTTTTTTACCCATGATTTTCTGCAGCAATTAGTGATGCACCGATCATGATTTTTCAGGGCCAATTCTAATTTATTTGTTTTTTATTTGCTCAATAACAGATAAACTGGCCTTTTGAAATTAGAGGCAACCACTGCATTTTAATCACAATCCAAACAAAGATGCTACTCCCATGTAGCATGAGCAGTTGTTTTGATTTGAATTAGATTGTATAATTTCAAGATTTAAAGCAAAAACAGAATGGTCTGACTCTAGATTTGTTAAATTATGCTACACAAGTCACTTGCATAAAACAAAAACAGCAAATAGACTGAATTCAAATTCACTCTCTGACAGTAGGTGGCGCTTATGTAACAGCAGCGGTTTCTTTGGGTACCGCTGAACACAAAGCAGCGCTGCGCTTAAAAACACTACTTTTATATGGAGGTAGAGGAAAAGAAAATGCCATCAAAACTTTTCTAAAGACAGTCAGTTCCATTCAAAGATACATTCAAATAACCCCCGCCCCACCCCCAATTCAATAGTTATATTTTTCATGCAATATTTTGGCCATTGCGGACAGTGAGTTTGCTGTGCCTGTTACAGTATTTGCTCTGTTGGTGTGTCTGTGTTGTCTTTGCATCCGTCTTCAGCGTGTCTGGCCTGTGTTAACGTCCTGTTTACAGACTTTGTAATATTTCCACATGAATGACATTTTGGAAATGCAGTTTGAGTGCATGTCTGGAATAGAGAAAAAAAAAAGAAGTCCGTTTCCGATTTATGGCCAGTCGACCGGTGCATCTCTAGCTGCAGATTTTCTCTTTTATTGTTCATTTGTGTATTCCTTTTGTTACATTCAGAGTTAAAACTTTATTTAAAAAAGACCTTTTTTCTGAATGTAGCTTTGCATCCGAGCTACGTTTACATTCATTATCCCCACTTACATTGTTTGTGCAACCACATGTCGTCTTTGGTTTTATTTTTGCATGTGTGTTGTGAATTACATTGAAACCCATTCTGTTTTTTTGTGTTTGTTTCATTCCTCATCCCCATTCCCTACCATCGGCTCATCTCCACGCAGCCAGTCAAAGTGAAGCGCAAAAAAAGCTTCAACCTATCGCGCAAGTTCCCGTTTTACAAGAGCAAGGAGAATATAGTGCAGGAGTTGGTGGAGACCGAACGTGAGTATGAGCGTATGACAAAGGCTCTGATGCTGTCCTTCATGCTTCATCCTGTCACTGTCACTCACCCTGGAGACGGCTTCTGATTGGCTCTTGACCTTTCTGTGAGAAAACAGAGTCAATCGGGGCCTCTCTGACCTTTGTCTTGCTCTGAGGGGGACCTCAGCACTTCTCACAGGTGTGAGGATGCACTAACACTCAAATGCTGTGCTCAAACATCCATCTGTGTCAGAGCTGTTTAGAACTGCTCCCTTCAGCATTTGGACTTAAAATTTTGTTACCGTGACTGCATGGAAATCCCCTGTGCTTTAAATTACAAACGGACAACCCAGATCTTTCAGCGCACAGCAAGGTGATGTTAGTATTCCTTCATCCCTCGAGAGGGCAACACCTCTCTTCTACTAGCCTCTCACTAACCTCTTTCTTCTTCCTTTCTGCTCTCTCTCTTTGTTCTTGCTTTCACCTGTCGGGACGCTCAGGACTTCCCAGGGTTAAGCGATGACTTTTATGGATCAAAGAGTTTGAGTAAGTGTGTGGTTCCTTTTGTCAAGCAGCTGTTCCCTGAGCTAACTGAACTGGCTGTGCCACACACCACACACACACATTTTATTCTTACTTTCTGTTCCTCCCTCTGTCTTTCTCACTCAATCTCCTCTCTGCCTTAAGAATCATCTGCCACTTTTTCAAAATGGAATGTTATTTGCTGTTTGCAACTCATTTTAGTGATGCATTTCCAAGTAAAACAGGATGTTTTGCAACTAAAAGTGTAGTACTTGATTTATATCTATGAAGTATAGATTAGAAGGTGAAAAGTGGGTGTAACAAACCATTATGGGGCCAGACCTAATGTGAGTTTGATAAAATCATGCTTTAATAGGTATTATCTATTGGTTAACATAATCGAATGATCTGTATGGCTTAAGTGATATCAGTGGAAAAAGAAACTTTTAAAATTACATTTTGAAAGATTACAAAGACAAGTAAATTCAAGTAAAATACATTTTGATGTCATATTGACTTTAAACTAGGGCTGTCAAAATTAACGTGTTTATGCATGCAATTAATTTTTTCAGTTTAACCTGTTAAAAATATTTAAACGCAACTAACACAGCATCCGTTTCTTTCTATCAACCTTTGGCTAGCATTACATTATATGATCACGCTCTTATTCTTGCAAATGCTTTTAAACCATTCAAGCACGATAAGACAATACAGTATGGTACTGACGCGCATCTGTGAGTCTCCTGTCTGTGTGACACACACTGCGCTCAGAAATCTGCTTCAGATAGCGCATCAACGGACAAAAACACAATTATCCCAAAATGCATAGTTTTGTTGAGTATCCTCGCAAGCAGTCTTAAATTAGTTAAGAAATTAGAACATTTCCTGATCATTTACTCATCCAAGATGTTCATGTCTTTCTTTCTTCAGTCGAAAAGAAATTAAGTATTTTGAATAAAACATTCCAGGGTTTTTCATCATATAATGCTTTTCAGTTGCAACCAAAATACTGAAGGTCCAGATAAATGCAGTTCCAAAGCGCTTCGATGGGCTTCAGAGGCTCTGCGTGATCCCAGATGAGAATATGGTCTTATCCAAACACCCTTTACCAAAAACACTAAATTTTCAACTTCAAAATTAGGGATATATCGTTGTTTTACCTTTTTTTTTTGTAAAGGACGTTTGTATTAGTCTACACACGAGTGCTTTGTAAACAGGGGCGGTACTTCTGCCTACGTCTACGACTGTTCCGACGTGATTACTTCATCCTTAGCACCTCGCAGAGCTGCACAAGATGAACAATTTAGGTTAAAAAGTATATTCATTTTAAAAAAATTTTGAAAATGAGCGATCGTTTCGCTAGATAAGACCCTATTCCTCATCTGGGATCACGCAGAGCTCTGGAGCCCATCGTAGCGCTTTGAAACTGCATTTACTTGGACCTTCAGTATTTTGGTTGCAACTGAAAATCATTATATGATGAAAAATCCAGGAATGTTTTCTTCAAAATTCTTAATTTCTTTTTCGACTGAAGAAAGAAAGACATGAACATCTTGGATGAGAGGGGGGTGAGTAAATTATCTGAAAATTTTCATTTTGGGGTGAACTAATCCTTTAAATGAAGTCTTAAAAGAACATAGAGTTGTTAAAAAATGGGATGCTTTGAGCATGTGAGTAGGTCTTAAAGTGACAGCAGCCTAATAAACCTGCTGCAGTGATGTCAATCATTAATGTTAATCAAAGAACAAGAGAAAATCACTCACTGCCCTTGACTGAATAACATGTGTAGCTTTAATAAGGATTCATCTACATTTAATATATAATTTATGCAGTGAAGACTGTGAAGTGTCTGATAGCTTTATTCAATTTCTGATCATTTTGCCTTTAAACAAATATTTAAAACATAGGCTACTGTCTTAGTTGTTTCTACATTAATTTGGAGATTAATTGTGAAATTTTTACAATAAACAAATATTTAAAAAATGTTGATGTTGGTATGCTTAATCACTATTAATTACAGAAAAATGTGATTTAATTAGTTAAAAAAATTGAATCGATTGACAGCACTACTTTAAACGCATAAATCATTGACACAAAAATATTCTTAAATCAAAGATCTGTTTGCCATATGATACACTAAAGGGAGAGTGAATCTATGGCAGACGACTTCGGGACCCATAGTGTCTTAAGAGCCAGCTCATACTGGGTAGGATGAGTGTGTGTTTAATGTTTTAAGTATCCCAGCACTATCATGTTGTCACGGTATCTAAGGGATGTTTGTTATTTGATTCTTGTAAGGAACCCAATACTGGCTTGTTTACCTTGGCATGATGAGCAGTATCACTGTCTGATGAACTGAACACTGGCAAGGTCATAGGAAACGCTCAGCACAGAATCTAAGATCACTGGGGTCTTAGGAAAAGGAAATACTTAATTTCCTATTGCTGCCTCATCCTACCATTTCCCTTCTAAGGAAACGCCAGCCATTTAAGTGCCCAAAAGTTCTCTCTGTTTGTTTTCCTCTCTGCACTCAGCCTTTTCTATTCTTGGCATGATGGTACGGGGTGGGGGGTGTATAGTTTCATCCTGAGCTGTGCTGGATATAGTATTAATCTTACATATGGGTTAAAGTGTGCATTGTGACATTTCTAAACCTCCCTCATCTTATATCCACAGAGTGCTTGACATCCAACACCAGTGACAGCGAAAGCAGCTCCAGTAAGTGGCTCTAAACATCCATTAGCTTATGCTTTTCATTACTTACTGTATTAAATCTGTCCCAGTATATTCTGCCAAGGTGCAGCATTCCATTTGATCAGTGTCATGCCATTAACCTTTTAGTGCTTGAACAAAAATTGATAGATACCTTGTTTCATATGGATAATTGTAATTTCTCATTATGCAGAGGGTCAGGAAGACACAATTCTATCATATGAGCCAGTGATTCGACAGGAGAGTAAGTATTCATAAACAACATTCTGCCCTTTTCCATTTATATTTGAAATGGTTCTAATTTAGTTTTACATGACCATTTCACAGTCTCACTCTGACCCTTAATCCTAGTTTACACTACTCACATGACAACACACCAAATTCCAACAGTAATGTTTTTCTGGATTAGTCACTGCTTTACATGTGCAGTTATAATCTTGTTTTCGTGTGGCCAAGCTACATTGTCCATTTCTCTGTACAAAAATATAATACAAAAGTTACATACAAAATTTCCCTCATGTTAAAAAAAAGAAGACATTATTGTTTCAAAAAAATGTACATGTAAACATACTATGGGGCCAGATTTACCAAATAGGACAAATTAGCTTGAAAGCGCAATTCCAAAAAAGCGCAGATGGGAGTGGAAAGTTCTGCGCATGATCTACTGACGAAGCTTAAATTAAAGAACACAGACACAGCCGGATCATTTCCATAATGACCAACACAATCTACCATGAGCAGTGCAAATTAGCGTCTGTTTTAAGACATTTTTTTGGGCATTAAATAATGCCGCAAATATCAGAAAACTGACTAGTGCAAAGCTTAGTAAATCACCTTGCATCATTCGTTTTAATACTCTCCTCCCATAAATGTTGCATCTGAAAGGGAAATTCCTACAAATGCATATGCAATAAGGTCAGCCACAAAAATGAACTGTGTCCACACCTTCTCAGCGCAAACTTTTCACTGCGTATCTAGTAAGTCCTGACAGTAGTTTTTTTAAAAAGAGCGTTTGTGCTGACACAAGCTGTTAGTAAATCTGGCCCTGAGTGTGTTTGTTGTGGCAGTAACGAGAAGTATATGTGCCATAGTTTAAACTGTCTGTCATTACGGTGGGTCAAGGTGTTGAATAAACAGTAGGTAATAGGTGAAAGACAAATGTGTACGTCATCTGTTAAAGTGATCGATTTCTGAATGACTCGTGTTTACTTTGTAGTTTAGTTTTCATAATGGTCTGGGTGGACTGGGGAAAGAAGCTTTATGTACATAGAACACTTGTATTTAAAAAGAGAATGGGAAAATGCTGCTCCATGACATGTCCTCCATAAAGCCAGAAATTATTCTCAAGGCTGGAAATTTTTGACCAACATTGATTTGGCTTTCCTTTCAGTCCATTACACAAGGCCTGTGATTATCCTGGGTCCAATGAAGGACAGAGTAAACGATGACTTGATCTCGGAGTTTCCTCACAAGTTTGGATCCTGTGTTCCACGTGAGTATAATAAGAAAAGGCCACACTGGCTACATGCAAAACATCATGAAATATTTTGGCAATACTTGTGAAAGTAAATACATATGCCCGATTCCTCAGATACAACACGCCCTCGGCGAGAGAATGAGATGGACGGGCAGGACTACCACTTTGTGGGTTCAAGGGAGCAAATGGAGAAGGACATTCAGGACAACAAATTTATAGAGGCTGGCCAGTTCAATGAGAATCTGTACGGGACAAGCATCCTGTCTGTCCGGGCAGTGGCTGAAAGGGTCAGTGACTTCCTAGTGTAAACATGCCAGAGGATCTGAACTCCTGTTTAATCCTTAAATATTTTCACTGTGGCAATTATTGTGTGCAGTGAAAGTGTGACACATGATGAAAGGGTTTCTTTAATCCTCTTGTAGGGGAAACACTGTATCCTGGATGTGTCTGGGAATGCCATAAAGCGACTGCAGCAAGCACAGCTCTATCCAATCGCCATTTTCATCAAGCCAAAATCTGTGGAGGCCCTAATGTAAGTATGATTTCGTAAATGATGTGTATAGACTACCATTCAAAAGTTTAGGGTCAGTAAGGAAATGTCTTTTAGGGTTGGGTTGACAATATTGATTTCTCAATTTTAATCAAAACTGATATGGATTATTAAAACTCAAGATCAACCTTTTAGTTGAAGCTATTTCTTTTGATGCATGAACAAAACTTCACTAAACATTTGTAGCGCCTGCCATCCAATAATTGCAATATAAGCTGTGTACTTTGTTAGTTTCAATATTAAACAAAGTCTCAACTCAAAGACTCAAATTCCATGGTTTTAAAAATAAATAAAAAATAAACACGGCGTAACGAAACTACTTGCAGTAGTTTAAGCAACATTATCAAGCAGAAGTAAACCGATCATCTCTTTCTTTACCTCTAGTTATAGCACTAAATAAACATGAATGAACATCAGAATATAAGTTGAAAGATGTAGAACGACTTACTGAAATGCATCATGTAATCTCAATATGTTTTACAAATAAAACACAGTATGTTCCATGTTACATTTACCTCAAGAGAGCCATTCAGGTGCTGTTTACACAAACTTTTCCGTTATTGGTTGAAGATGGTGTTATGCGATGGACAAACATTTCCAAGGAAAGAAAAAACGTTTCCGCTTTTAGTACATCATTGTTGAGTAAACGCACCCTCAATGTCTCATTAGTTAGTCAATGACTCACTAGAAAAAATGTATTCAGAGAGCAGCATTTTGCTAAATATATGCACTGTATTACATATGTGTTATATTGTTACTTAACCTGATAGTGATGTCTTCATTATTTTTGATGTCTATTATTTTTTAGTCTTGAAAGCAAATTATTACAGCCACTGTCTAAAGGCTAGGGCACACCTAGTCGACTGTCTGTTTTTGAGCGTCAGTCGGAGTAGTTTTTTTTGGTGTGTTGGCTCTAGTCGGACTCAGTTGAGGTTTCTGGTTGGTAAAAAGAGGGAGAAAAAGTCATTTTTGGTTTTCGGCCATTTTTGAATTTTCTTTTCTGTCCCAGAATTTTCATTTTGGTGCATCACTAGCCTATTTATAATGGTAAAGATTTCCATTAAGATTTCCGAATAAATGCGGTTCTTTTGAACTTTCATCAAAGAATCCTAAAAAACAGCATTGACAATAATAAGAAATGTTTTTGAGCAGCAAATCAGCATATTAGAATGACTGGAGTAATGAAGCTGAAAATTCAGCTTTGATATCACAGGAATAAATTACATTTTAAAATGTTTAAATAGGAAGGTATTTTTACATTGTAATCCAATATTAGTTTTTACTGTATTTATCAAATTGACACCCTTGAAAAAAAACAGAAAAAAAATTACTGACTCCAGACTTCTGAATGGTAGTTTATCATAATTTTGTCTTATCATTGAATACATCATTTAACTATAATATTTCATCACCATTCTGAACTGCAGTGTGTGCTTGTGCATTGTGAAATAAGTTATGCACATCTTTGTGTTTAACAGGGAGATGAATAAGAGGCAGACGTATGAGCAAGCCAATAAAGTCTTTGATAAGGCAATGAAGCTTGAACAAGAGTTTGGAGAGTATTTCACAGGTAACCCCTCCACCACCACCATCATGTGATTTCTCTGTACTCAAATCTTTTAGTACAGCCCCTCTGTTACTGTTTAACAAGAGTTATGTGTACAGTAGTATGATTATTGCTCTCTGTCTCTCTACAGCCATAGTCCAGGGTGACTCACTAGATGAGATCTATAATAAAATCAAGCTGATCATCGAGGAGCAGTCAGGCCCTTACATCTGGATCCCATCCGCAGAGAAGCTCTGAGCTTGCCGACTCCATGGAGCCCCTCCCCCCGCCTGACCCCCTACACCCACTTCCACCTGACACCTTTCCTTCCCTTTCACTGATATGTTTCATATCAAGTTTTAATGTCATCATTATGTTACCCTCAAATGAAAAACGTCTTATCATCATTACTGTGACTGTGCACACCCCTGCATGAGTTTCTCAGCAATTCCATTCAAGATTGGAAATGCCATTCCTAAAGAAATTTTTTGTCATGTAAAACAAAAAAGGGAAACCTGAGCGAATCCTTTCATGAGTTTCGGACGGACGGACGGACTTAACGATGATGATGAGAATGTCTTAACGAAGCGAGAATGGGGATCCGGGGAGTCGGAGATGGTGACATGATCGGAAACCTTGTACATGTTCATTCGGTTTCATTGAAAAAGACATTGGCGGATGCCGTGCAAGGTTTTCTACAAGGACTAGATACAGATCAAGCCTGCTGATGGTACCGTCACTGCTCATGTTAAGCGGAGAAACTTCAAAACTGACGGTGATCTTCAGTACTCACAAACCAGCTCGCTTTATTCGATCGGCTGCCTGGCCATTTGTATGGCGACGCGGTCGGAGACAGAACAAAATGGAAAATGGGGTTCGAGTCTATACATTTATATTACCGACATCAAATGGAAAATAAAAATCCTGCGGAGAGATTTTATTACATAATACAAAATGATACGGTACACATTTTACACTTCACTAGAATTGTCTACTTGGAGGGCTGTTAGATTTCATTTACTTGTCTTTGGGTTTTTGTGTTGTTTCTTTCTTGTGGTTTCTGCTGCTCTGTATTAAAGATGGGGGTAGAGAGGTGTAACTGGGCTCTCTGCAGAGCACCAAACTGCCTTACGATGAATAAACGCTTCTGTAAAATCCCTGTCAATCGTGGGGGGAATGACACCATTCAACCTACCAGTGCTTAGCGGGAGACTCCATTTTAGTGCTATTTGTGAGTTTCCCATCGTCCTATTGGAGGCCTAACTTGTGAGTGCAATAGACTTAAGTGTCTTACCTCTGTGAAATCCTTGTTTGCGAATCTTCTTTTGTCTTAAGCGAAATCCAATTTTGGCCGCCATTGGAGTTGTTGAAAAGCAGACAGCCCACTTGCACTTCCTCTGCCTTCCATGACTATATTCTCTTCAGACTGAACGGTAACAAGGTACTGTCCTGTTAGCTGCCCTGGATCGCAGCCTTAAAACGGGTAGAATCAAGACAATAATTGTATTGGATGTCCTTCTTGATATTAAAGCGTTAGTGGAGCCTGAAGTTGACCGTTTTCCCCAGAACTCGACGATGGTTTGATTAAATCTGTTCTTTGCTATGACAGCTTTTAAACGATTTTTTTTCCTTCTTCTTCATTTCCGGGCTGATGTTTACTCCACTGTGTTGAGCCTTGTGCTGGGGCGAGCTTGGTGAGCTCAGGAATCTGATGGATAACTACTTTTTTTTTTAGTTTTTTTTTTTTAAGGCGACAAAATCATGTTGTGATCGAGTAGAGCAAGTTTGAACTGGAAGGGATGATTTCCTCTTCTCTAACTGAACACCCAGACATGCTGATATATTATACTTGTGTATTCTAAATATTTAGTCCTTTTTTTTATTTGAAATACTTTGTAAGCGCTATGTCTGTGGTTGCCCTTGGGTTCAGCCGGCGAGAACGGGATCGTGACGGAATGGGACGGTGCTCAAGGATACAGAAGTACAGTACTTCCTTCGATCTCTTCACTCCCTCGAGAAGGCGATTCTTTCTTTTTGTATTGAGAAGTCTGGATCCCGCGGAAAGCGAGGGATGTTCCTGGGCCCACTCTCATTTTCTAAACGGGTGTGCTCACCTGCCAGCTGTCATACCTGTGTCAAAACCAGAGTTCAGGGAATAATCGAAGGGAACAGAGCCATTTATAAACTGCTTACAGACTGTTTTATTGGGTATGATAGCTGTAAAGTGTAAATATCCCCCCTCACTTGTGCTTCATGCATGTGTGATACAACTGGGACAAACATGTTTTATAAATCACAAATGTCAGGTAAGTAAACTTTGAATTTATTCTGAGATTAATTTCCATACAAATGTGCCGTAACGTTGGTATTTCTCTATAGAAAAAAAATATCTACAGCTGCCTATCAGAACAATTTTTTTTTTTTTTAGCGAGTTGGGAACCAGCTTCCCTACAATACGGCCTGTCTACTTGTGATATCTTGTGGAACTTGTCTGAGTGTATAGATGAAAAACAAATGTAAAAATATATATATAAAAATATATATATATAAAAAGACATGCGGACAGCAACCCGTAGAGTGATATTAAAGTAAACCAGGAGCATAAATTACTCATTTAGCATAGATCTGGTCCTCCGAGGTGACTAGCAGAAAAGCGGCTGATGCTGGTCAGCCGTGTAGGTGAAGCCCAAAGAATTTTAATTCATTGTACTATATTTCTAATGAAGTGGATTGAATCAGAGCAGCTCTGGGGCACTAATGAGGGTCTCTGCTCCGGAAGGCATGAGCGTGAAATGGGGAGGGAAAGGGGGTCTGGTTTGTCTTTTTGAGTGATGAGTTTTTGATGTGACAGCACACCTGTGCAGTAAGTGCTTGCAAAAATGAACCCTTTGATTGTACAGTAGTGTCCTCCCCATGATTACAGGTGGTTCAACCTATCAGGACACAAGGAAAAGGACACCGCTCTTTTATATCCTGGTCAGGAGGGAACACAGTCCTACCAATTATTCAAATTTTGTTTTGTTTAGTTTTATTTCTTTCTTTTTTTTGGACTGGACAAGAGTTTATTTGTTTGGAAATAAACTATGTGACTCTGTTACGATTTCAATGCATGCATTTTTATTTGTTTTTGTATCACAATGCAGATGTCTTGACTTGAACTAGTCAACCAAGGACAGCTCAAACAGATAACCGAATGACAGGTCATAAAATAATACTGCCCAAAAGACAAATATTTCAGATTAAATGAATACGAGAAATTCTATTTTTTGAACCGTTTCATAACTGAACGAACAAACCATCAGATGCATTGTACATCTCTTAGCTTGTAGTCAAAAACATGCACAGAAATTCACGCTACATATTAAACACGTGCCGTTAGACCTGAGATCTCCATCTGCGACTGAAGCTGCCATCATTCATTCCTCAATAATGAGATTCTTCTTTGCTTTATCCAGCCTGTCCAACACCTCACTGTACAGACCCGCCATCTGGGGAGTCACATTTCATGTATTTTATTCACACCTTGCTGCGTTTTCTTTTACCAAACGACATGAACAAAAGGTTTTAAATGAATATTATCTTGTGAATTCCTGGAACTCGGATGCTGAATCAATTATTGCCGAATGACACGTTTAAACTGAACTAGCTGAACTAAACCTCCCTATCCCGTATGCTGCTTTAACGACCCCTGCTACCCGAGTTAAACCTCCAACTGAGGTGATAAAAACCCCCGACTTGAGGCAAGAAGAGAATGAAAATGACATCCGTCATCTTGGTTCAAGTGCTCAAACAGCTGTTGAGCGGCCCATCCGCCTCCTACTGCGTTACCTGAGTCTGATAGCTGTCCTGCAGAGAGCCCAGGTGCCGCAGGAAGCTCATTCCCAGCCCGCACCACCTCTCTGCCTCTGGGTATTGGGCCAGACTGTACAGCAGGATTCCCGTATTCCACGCTCGGGTCAGTAGCCACAGGATCTCCAGCTCCGGAAAGTCCTCGGGCTGTGTGAGATGAGAAGACTTGTCTGATTGTGACGAATCCGATATTTAAGTTTAAACGCTACATTAATAGCAGCAAAATTATATAATGCAATCTTATATTGGTGTCGTGAAGGTCACACATTTAGAATTGCTTATGCAAGTTTTCTGCATCACTAGTCCAAGATAAAGGATACAGGCGAGATTTTCAAATTGGCATCCAAATTGGCAGGAAGAGGCTGGTGAATGGAGCATCTGCTAACTGAGGCATAACTAAAAACCCATTGACAGAAACAGGAGATTCTTTCAAAGATGGGGATAATTGCAGGGCTGAGCTGCAGCGGGTCGTATGTGACGGCTGCTGAGTCAACGTAACGACTCACTGCGGTGGCTATGATGGAAAGAGCTTGCTCATAGTAGCTCCACACTTCCTCCAACACGCAGGGCTGCACCTCGGACACACCGCTCGGCAGGGTCAGCTGAATCAGGCTGTGTAAACAGTTACTGTAACAAAGACACAAATATGTATACGGTGTGTGTCACATGAGGAACCATTTGATGTTTTTTGTTATCTAGAAGTTAGGTAACAAGTAACAAACACTCAGCTAGTCTGACCTGCAGCGTGTGAGGTCGACCTGTGGTTGTTTCCTGTGTAGAGACAGGGCGATCCTCAGTGCCTTCTTACACAGAACGGGGAAATGGGCTGGTGGCTCCATAGCCAGGACTGCAGACACAAAGTACAGGACCATCAGAGCTTTATTGTCTTTTTGTTCTACACCGTTCCATAGTTTGGGGTCGGAATTTTTTTTTAATGTTTTTGAAAGAAGTCTATTCTGCTCACCGAGGCTGCATTTATTTGATCACAACACAGTAAATTTGTGAAATGTTATTACAAATTAAAATTACTGTTTTCTATTACAATATATTTTAAAATGTAATTTATTCCTGTGATGGGAAAGCTGAATTTTCAAGCAGTTCAGTGTCACATGACCCTTCAGAAATCATTCTAAAATGCTGATTTGATGCTCAAGAAACATTTTGTATTATTATCATTGTTGAAAACATTTGTGCTGCTTCATATTTTTGTGGAAACTGCGATGCATTTTTTCAGGATTCTTTGATGAATAGAAAGTTTGAAAGAACAGCATTTTGTATCATAATAAAAGTTTGTATCAATTTAATGTATCCTTGCTGAATACAAGTATTAATTTCTTAAGAAAAAAAAACAAAAACTTACTGACCCCAAACTTTTGGAAGGTATTGTACATGCAGTCAGAATATCACCGCCCATACGTGATTTGAATATGTAATTATTTAAAAAAAGGGGGTTATGGTTTGAGAAGCTGACCTGCGATCATTTCTAACAGCTTGGTCTCAATGTGATCCAGTTCCAAAACTGATTCGAGCACAGATTCAAGCTTGGCATCATTTAATTTGGCCCGGGCTTCAAACTCATAGAGCAGCAATAATGTGTCGGTTTTGTCTTGAGGGGAAGTGCCTAATTAAGGAAAAAAAAGTACCAACATTTTTACGTTGTTACCTTGTTATTCTGGAAAAACGGGTACAGCTTTTGTAAAAGATTAAAAAGATTAAAAATAGTAAATGTGACACCTGATGCCTTGATGGTCGTCCAGATCTCTTTACAGAGCTGGATGTGCTCTAGAGTCTGGGTCAGCAGCTCAGTCTGAAAGCACAGCAGATATTATACACTGCGCCCTCTGCTGGTTAGCATTGGTAACAATCGGAGAACATATTGCTTTTCAACTCCCGTATCCCATAATGCTCTTCTGTTTCTGCTTGAAATGATATCAAAAGTGCTTGTTTTCATGAACAAAATCTAGAGCTGTCAATATATTCAAATAATCAAGAGTATTATTTTTATGTACATATTAAATATAATATAAAACTATTTTAATTTTGCAGCCCCGCCCCCTAGAACAATTCCAAGGGGGCTGCAAGATTTATGGAAAAAAAAAGTTAAACATTAAAATCAGCTAGAGCAACTAAAAATATTCGAATATATTTTAATCCACCTACTCGAAAACTGTTTTTATTTTCTTAGAAGAATCAAATAAAAGAATATACCCGTTAGCCTAATTTTAAAAGTGTGATTTATAAACCTGGGGAAAAAATCATATTAATGAATAAATCCACTGGGTAGAAACCGTGAGTAAAAAAATATATTTTTAAAAATCCTTATTTTCCCAGTCCTTATCATGTCATGAAAAACTAGATAATTCACTGGTTAAAAAGAGTGGGACCCTTCAAGTATATTCAGCTCCAAAAACTACGACTAAAACTGTCACCCTTACATTTTATTTATAGAAACTAGGTCCTTTGAATATTGTTGTGGACAATGTTTAACCCTAGTGGAGGGTTAGTAGCTTAAAGGAGTAGTTCACTTTAAAATGAAAATTACCCTATGATGTACCCTCAAGCCATCCTAGGTGTATATGACTTTCTTCTTTCTGATGAACAGAATCGGAGTTATATTAATAAATATCCTGTTGGCGACAATCGCCTCGTGGACAACGAGCCGTCATATAGTGCATTTGCGCTTTGGGCATCCCGAGTTCGAGTACCGGCTCGTGGACCTTTCCTGATCCCGATCCCATCCCCCTCTCGCTCTCTCTCTCCAACTTCGCTTCCTGTCAACTAACTGTCCTGTCACAACAAAGGCAAAAATAAATCTTAAAAAAAATATATATATAAATATATTTATATCCTGATGCTTCCAAGCTTTATAATGGCAATGATGGGGTCCATTGAGTTTGAAGCTCATTCATCCATGATAAACGTACTCCACACGGCTCCGGGGGTTAATAAAGGCCTTCTGAAGCAAATCGATGGGGTTTTGTAAGAATAATATATTTATAACTCAATGGACCCGTCACTGCCATAATAAAGCTTGGAAGCGTCAGGATATTTATTAAAATAACTCTGATTGTGTTCATCAGAAATAAAATTTTATATATACACCTATGGCTTGAGGGTTAGTAAATCATGGGCTAATTTTCATTTTAAAGTTAAACTACTCCAAAAAAGCAAAAGCCAATTAAAGAGAAATTTCACTTAGAAGCTTCCAAACCCTTAAAAGGTTAGTTCACCCAAAAATGAAAATTCTGTCATTAATTACTTACCCTCATGTCGTTCGACACCTGTAAGACCTCCGATCATCTTCGGAACACAAATGAAGATATTTTAGTTGAAATCCAATGGCTCAGAAAGGCCTCCATTGGCACAATGCACTGTACACTCTCAAGACCCATAAAAGGTTCTAAAGACGTCGTTACAAAGTCCATCTCACTACAGTGGTTCTACAATAACTTTATAAAGCGACAAGAATAGTTTTTGTGCGCAAAAAAACCCTAAATAACGACTTATATCATGATGACCGATATCAAAACACTGCATAATGAAGCTTCAAAGCGTTATGAATCAGTGAGTCGAATCATGATTCGGATCGTGTGTCAAACTGCTGAAATCACGTGACTTTGGCGAACCGCTGAATCGACTCACTGATTCATAACGCTTCGAAGCTTCATGATGCAGTGTTTTGAAATCGGTCATCATTATATAAGTCGTTATTTAGGTTTTTTTGCGCACAAAAACTATTCTCGTCGCTTCATAAAGTTATTGTAGAACCACTGTAGTGAGATGGACTTTGTAACGACGTCTTTAGTACCTTTTATGGGTCTTGAGAGTGTACAGTGCATTGTGCCAATGGAGGCCTTTCTGAGCCATTGGATTTCAACTAAAATATCTTCATTTGTGTTCCGAAGATGAACAGAGGTTTTACAGGTGTCGAACAACATGAGGGTAAGTAATTAATGACAGAATTTTCATTTTTGGGTGAACTAACCCTTTGATATTATCATGCATGTTAACATACAACTTCAGTCCATATTCTGAATTTGTGTAGTGTTAAGTTTCAGACTTCATTCTCCATCATGTCCTTAAAAAGCATCTTACCTACTGGTTAATGTTTAGTCAGGTAAAAATGATGAACTGCTAAAAATGAAAGTGTGATCCACCTGCTGCTCAGTGTGATCAGAGCTCCTGCAGATCTCCAGAGAGGCGGCAGCAGCCATCAGCAGACACGTCTTCTGCCCCATCAACCCAGCTCGGTCTGGGGCGCACATCTGTGACAGCTGCCCAGCCAGACAGCAAATCAGACATCTCACTTTAGCTACACCCAACTAAAGCTGCAGCATCAGCATGTGGATTCGTCTTCTAAGAGAAACTGTACTTGAACTTACCTGGAAGCAGAGAAGAAAGAAATCCCTCATCCTCATAGGACTGTGCTCGCACTGCAGGGCTGAGTTCCACGCTGAGAGTTATACAGACAACACATGCACAACCATCAAACAGAACCACCAAATAGGTAAATGTGTCTCAACAGTAGGAGGTTTAAGAATAAGCACCGATTCTCCGAAACCAGTTGGCTTCATCTGCTCCCTGGCCTTGATTATGGCTGATTTGTGATACTTTCTGAAGAGCTGTAAATACAATATTCATAAATCAAAGCAGAGAAAAATAACAGAGTGTAAAGAAAGATTATGGTTAAACATACCTGTCTTTAGGTACGACAAGAGGGTATCCAAGTTGGCAATCCTGTTTTAATAACAGATAAGTGAGTGACTTATAGAGACGCAGATTTTACTGAATGTCAGAATTCTGCACCATTGATCTACTAACCTGTTTTCCTCACTGATGTTTTCCATTGTTGAAAGAACAAGTCGTACTAAACACCTAGGGAAGAAATTATGTTTCTTGATAGTTGTGCTCACTGATACAAGCTCACAGTGAATGTGTGACTGACCTCAAGGCAGTGAGGATTTGCGCAACATCTTGCGAGTGTTCACACAGACTCTCTAGGGCTTTGATGGCTGTTTCCTGTTGCTCATGCTGTGGTGAAAAATCACTGCTGAAGTACATCCGAGGTACCAACAATTACGTGGCATATTACCCTCCCCAAATACACAGAAACTGCTGCCTTGAACCATTATTTTGGAGGAATATACAGGAATAATAGTGAGAGAAAAGTCACACGCATCTGGTATAACCCACCTCGAGGGCGACCTGCGCTGCCAGGCCGAGGAGGTTCGCTGCAGCGTTCTCAGTCACTAGCAGTCTGTCCTCATTGGTGACTGGAGTCTGAGCCAGAGCGCCAATCTCTCTCAGAGCCACAGCGGCTTATTCACACACATAACAGACAGGCATTCATATCAAAAGATCTGTTTTTAAAAATAATTTTATAGTGATTTCTGGGGATGATTTCCTTTGATGCACTACTGTTCAAATGTTTGGGGTGGGTGGGATTTTCTATTTGAATATCTTTTGAAATGTAATTTTTTACTGTTATGGCAAAACATCATTACTCCAGTTTTTAGTGTCACATGATCCTTCAGAAATCATTCTAATAAGATGATTTGCTGCTCAACAAACTTTTATTATTATTATAAATGTTGAAAACAGTTGTGTTGCTTCATATTTGTTTGAAACCATGATTTTTCATGATTCTTTGATTAATATAAAATCAAAAGAGCAGCATTTGTTTGAAATAAAAAATGGACAGACGTGTAGGGTACCAATCCTTGGAGTTCATACATTTAAATTGTTATATATACAGTGGGGAGAACAAGTATTGGATACACTGCCGATTTTGCTGGTTTTCCTACTTACAAAGCATGTAGAGGTGTAATTTTTATCATAGGTACACTTCAACTGTGAGAGACGGAATCTAACACAAAAATCCAGAAAATCACATTGTATGATTTTTAAATAATTCATTTGCATTTTATTGCATGACATAAGTATTTGATCACCTACCAACCAGTAAGAATTCCAGCTCTCACAGACCTGTTAGTTTTTCTTTAAGAAGCCCTCCTGTTCTCCACTCATTACCTGTATTAACTTTACCTGTTTGAACTCGTTACCTGTATAAAAGACACCTGTCCACACACTCAATCAAACAGACTCCAACCTCTCCACAATGGCCAAGACCAGAGAGCTGTGTAAGGACATCAGGGATACAATTGTAGACCTGCAGAAGGCTGGGATGGGCTACAGGACAATAGGCAAGCAGCTTTGGGAGAAGGCAACAACTGTTGGCGCAATTATTAGAAAATGGAAGAAGTTCAAGATGACGGTCAATCTCCCTCGGTCTGGGGCATCATGCAAGATCTCACCTTGTGGGGCATCAATGATCATGAGGAAGGTGAGGGATCAGCCCAGAACTACGTGGCAGGACTTGGTCAATGACCTGAAGAGAGCTGGGACCACAGTCTCAAAGAAAACCATTAGTAACACACTACGCCGTCATGGATTAAAATCATGCAGCGCACGCAAGGTCCCCCTGCTCAAGCCAGCGCATGTCCAGGCTCGTCTGAAGTTTGCCAATGACCATCTGGATGATCCAGAGGAGGAATGGGAGAAGGTCATATGGTCAGATGAGACAAAAATAGAGCTTTTTGGTTTAAACTCCACTTGCTGTTTGGAGGAAGAAGAAGGATGAACCCCAAGAACACCATCCCAACCGTGAAGCATGGAGGTGGAAACATCCTTCTTTGGGGATGCTTTTTTGCAAAGGGGACAGGACGACAGCACCATATTGAGGGGAGGATGGATGGGGCCATGAATTACGAGATCTTGGCCAACAATCTCTTTTCCTCAGTAAGAGCATTGAAGATGGGTCGTGGCTGAGTCTTCCAGCATGACAACGACCCGAAACACACAGCCAGGGCAACCAAGGAGTGGCTCCGTAAGAAGCATCTCAAGGTCCTGGAGTGGCCTAGCCAATCTCCAGACCTGAACCTAATAGAAAATCTTTGGAGGGAGCTGAAAGTCCGTATTGCCCAGTGACAGCCCCGAAACCTGAAGGATCTGGAGAAGGTCTGTATGAAATATGAAATACAGACCCAAATATGGTCTGTATTTTTGGCCAAAATCCCTGCTGCAGTGTGTGCAAACCTGGTCAAGAACTACAGGAAACGTATGATCTCTGTAATTGCAAACAAAGGTTTCTGTACCAAATATTAAGTTCTGCTTTTCTGATGTATCAAATACTTGTCATGCAATAAAATGCTAATTAATTACTTAAAAATCATACAATGTGATTTTCTGGATTTTTGTTTTAGATTCCGTCACTCACAGTTGAAGAGTACCTATGATAAAAATTACAGACTTCTACATGCTTTGTAAGTGGGCTAACCTGCAAAATCGGCAGTGTTTCCAATACTTGTTCTCCCCACTGTATATATATATATGTATTATTGTACAAAAAACATTCTACACATGTACAAAGTCGTCAGTATGTACCAGATCAATTAACTACAAGAATTTTTAATTGTATTAATTGACATAACCTTTCCATGCCTGGAAATCACAATTGTAAAGCTCCCTGATATTTTAAGTGTTAATAATTTGAACCCTGGGAATTTTACTGTGAGACACCTGAGACTGAAGAACTTTTCATCATCCCCATTACCTTTCTCTGCATTGTTCATCAGGACAGCGATTTTGTAGATGTTGAACTGTGTGAAAATGTTGTTTGGATCAATCCTTGCTGCCTCTTCTACAGCCTCTTTGGCCTTCAAAAAGATTTTAACTTTTACAACAAACATGTAGTAAAAGGACCGTACACAGACTTGTGTGCATGTAAGGAGATGTCCTTAATTATTTTGCCAACTACCTTGTCAAGTTGTTGCAGGTGCAGGAAACAGGAGGATCGGTTTCTATGCAGTTTAGCGAGGTTTTGATCCAACTCACCAGATTTGTAGAAACTCATAGAGTAGTTATACCACTCCAGAGCTTCAGAATAGTTCTTGGCCTATGAAAGAAGACAACAAACATGACAGCTGTTTCACAGAACTCACAACTACTTGATTCACGGTGGAACCATACAGTACTATCCACCTTATTTTTTATAGCACAGAAGTAAGCTATTTCCTTTGAATGTGCGAGACTTCAGAATCATTAGCCGCTAACTATAAGAACAAAAAAAGCAATAAATGGCAAAACTATTTGCGTTTAAAAGTTTGAAATATGAAGCAGCATAATGGACAGTTTTTGTGCAGGTAAAATAACTGCAAGCAAATGACACTGGAAGCCTCGCACATTCAAGTTCTTCAGTTTTCTTCTGTATAAAGTTCAGTTTATACTGATTGTGAGGAAAAATCTTTTTATACACACTAACAAAAAAGTTTGGATTCAGTAAGACTTGTATAAAAAAGCATGTATCATGGTTTCCACAAAAATATTAAGCAGCAAAACTGTTTTCATCATTGATAATAGAAGAAATGCAGCCTTGGTGAGCATAAGAGACTTATTTTAAAAACATTTAAAAATATTTTACTGACCCCAAACTTTCAATGTTACTGTATGGTAAAATGCTTTAAATGGAGATAATAGTGTTCTAGTTATTTGAATGTATTCATTATATACAAAATCCCATTTTAACAAAGCAAAGTAAATAAAGAACTGCACGGGGAGAGGGGAGGTTTACATATTTAACATGTAAAAGTTTATGTAATACTTCAAAGTGTTTTGAAGCTCTATCCCACAGCAGAAGGTGGAGCGTTGATAGAGTCTGGGGTTCTAGTTGTTTTCCAGTGTAATGTCCTAGAAAACAGTAAGTAAACAGTAAGAATTGTTTAATATAACAACATGAAACACATTATGGTGACAAACATAGAATGAAAACTACTCATTCAAATAATGAGTTTTGAGTACCAGTGATAGCATCTTCGATCTTCTGCTTGGCCAGCAGTTCTTTGTCCCGCTGCAGCAGCAGCTCTATATGCATAAGCAGAGCAGAGCCCAGTTCAGGAGACGACTCAAAGTGCTGACACACCCTCTTTAGGAAGTCAAAGGCCAGAGCTTCCCTAAAACAACATGTTCAAGTAATGCCTGGTCTTTGAAGCACAGATTTCAAGATGATTTTTTGGTGTTTAGAAAGATGAGAGATCATACCTCTTCTCGTCCACAAGCAATTTTACTGTGCTCAAGCACACTTCCAGTGGAACCTCACAGTCCAGTAGCTCTGACAGCCCTGATGGGACGTGGGAAAGGAAGGGAAACATTTGTGGGGTGGAAAAAATACCATCCACAAACTGATTTCAACAGAGTAACTGGGCTCACCAGATTTTACTGCATCATCCGGGCTACAGCTTTTCACTAAGATGCGGATCTTCAGGTAGAGGCCTGACAACTGCATATGCTCCTGAAAAGAAAAAATAACAGGCTAAATGTAAAAACAGTATGGCCGAATGTTGTCTACTTTGACAAGATCTGGTTGCACTAAGAATGCTTTACCTTATTAGCCAAGCTCACGGCATGAATAGCTTTCTCCATGTACTTCTGACAGTCCCACTCCAAATAAACTGTTGCAAGAAGTCTCAAGACTTTGGCCTGGAGGAATGGGAAATAAGATTACAATGCATTCAGTTAATACAAAAAAAGACCACGCTGAAAATTTCAATTTAAATATTGAAAAATAAGCAGACAGTTAAAGGTTTTGGACATTAACTGTGAATGTTTGTGAATAAGTTAGTAAGTTAAACATTTTTAAACTCAATTTACAATACTGAAACATAATTAATAATGAGTAAATATGATTCTAAATTCAACATTTTCATTAGTGGATTTTTTGACCCCAGCGTATATTGGTTTTTACTAGTGCTGTGCAATCGATTAATCGCATCCAAAATAAATGTTTGTGTTTACATAATATATGTGTGTGTGTAATTATTATGTGTATATATAAATACACAATTCTTCATGTATATATTTAAGACATATTTGCATGTATATATATTTAAATAATAATTCTTATATATAAAAATAAATATTTTATATATAAATATAACATATTTTTCCTTAAATATATACATGAATGTGTGTGTATTTATATATACATAATAATTATACACACACATATATTATGTAAACACAACACAAATATTTTGTATGCGATTAATCGATTGCACAGCACTAGTTTTGACTAACATTTCTTACTTGCATCTCTGATCCTGGTGAGTATTTCACATTCATCTTGCCTATATCATAACTTTGGCTGAAATGCAGAATAAGTATACATGTTAAGTGGAAAGAAATCTTATAAAACATGGAAAAATGTTGTAATACTGTAAATACTTTTACACTACTTCAATGACATTAATACTAATTATATTGTAGTATTATAAAAGTTTGGGGTCAGTAAGATTTTTTTGTGTCAATTAATACTTACACTGAAGTCTGCTGAAAATTCTGGCTTGCCATCACATGAGTTATTTTAAATTGTAGTAATATTTCACAATATTATTCTTTTTTCACTGTATTTATATGGTTTATACTTCAGTTCTTTACAAAATATTTAAAAAATCATACCAATCCCAAACTTTTGAACGATAATGTATATTAGAGATCCCTACCTAAGCCAAAACGTGCTCTCTTCATGCTTTCCCTGACTGTAAGTGTTGACCCCAAAGTTGTAACAGATGAGAGAGAGATAGCCAGTCTAAAGGAGATTTCACAAAAAGTGTTTTTATTTCCTTTTTATAGTCTGTATTTTCTAAATAATCTCTCTCTTAAATCAGAATAAACCACTAAACATGCTGACGACAACAGTTTGTCCACCTCTTTAGGGAGACGGAGAAGCATTTCTTTACATCGATGAATGCACGACACTGCCTCCTGATGTTGCTCTTGAGAAACTGCCTACACAGAATACACACAAGATAACTTATATTTGAGAAAGAAAAAAAAATAGGTAAACATATTTGTGTAAATTGTAAAGAAAAATTGCCCTAAACCTAGACATTAATTTTAGGCTTCATAGTCACTGCACATGCTAAGCAATCTCTGCTCACAGATTCAGCTTGATAAGACAAAACCCGCAGCAAGTCTTTCTCTATGTCTCCCTTTGGTGTGTTTATATCTCCTGCACAGTCTCCATAGGAAGTAAGTCTGCTGTAAAGAGTCTCCAGGCTCTGTAAAAGTAGCATATTCTTTGTTTCTTGTTCTTAGAGTCACTATGAATGTGAACAATATTATGGGTATTTTTAATGTTCCAATATCCAATGACTATATTTTTGGCATACATGTAGTGTCTATTTTTTCTTTGCCATCATACGTACATTGACAGCCATGTTTAAAAAAAAATCAGCAAGTTTGGGTTGTTTACAATCAAGCCATGTTCTCCCTGTTTTACTGGCCATCTGAGGAACATAGATTTCAGATATTTGGTGATATAGATATACAATAAAATATGGCAGGAACATGCACAAAGAATGGAAATGAACATATCTACAATGCCTTGACATGAACCCCTTCATCACTGGCTTAAATTATTATAAACTATATAAATTAAACGGCTGGAAATAGTGAGTGACTAACCAGTATCTGCCTGCGAACAATATTCTCTGATGGGTTATCAGGCCCACATGAATACTGAAGTCTGCATGCCACATGACGCACTGTGTATCAAATAATTGACTGTGAAAACATCTGTAGATACACTTTTTTTTTTTTAAATGTCTTAGTATGTTAGGGAGTAAATAATATCAGTGACAGAAAACAGACCAACTGATTGACAGACACCCAGATGCATTAATAGACAGACAGAATTATAGACTACTAATAGACAGACAGACCTTTGGCCTTTTGCTCTTCTGTAATAGTTGAGCCAACATGTTTGGTCACAGCCCAGTTCCACAACTGTATGGCGATTTCCCCCAACTACAAATAAATATATATATTTTTTAATTAAATATCTAAGCATAGTTATTAGATTTCTATGGAAGCTATTTGCTTACATAAAAAGAGAAGAAGAAAAAAACGCAATGTCGAGAAAATTAAGACATGATAGTGGATAATACAAGACAGAAAAAACAGTAACACATGATCTCTAAGGGCTTCCGTAGATTCCAAAAGAGATTGGTTTTGCAAACCTGCGAATCCTGTAGTTTTGCTGCTCCATCTAGAGTTAAAATTTCTTTATAGAGCGCCTCAATCACCTCATCTGAATTTGAATCGATCTGTCTGTGGAGAAGTTTCTCTGACAGGTCTGTGAAAGACACCGAGTCAATTTAAACAGCTTCACATAATGTGTTAAATCACTTCATGAGAAGGTAAGCTGAAATAATTCAAACAAAGGACACTAACATGACTAAAAATAAGAGATTCATTATTTTTTAAACCTGCATAATAACGTTAGATAGGCTAACTAACGTTACCACCCATCTTCCTATTACCACACAATATAAGCTATTCTTACTTTTTACGTCGACTGCAAACTCCTCCATAATACGGTCAGTTTTATGTATTTGTGTACACACGACGAGTAACGTAATATAAAACGATTTTGTCAGTAGTTTCTGTGTGACTGACAGAATCAAAGCGCCTCTCGCGACCGTCCACCGCCAAAACGCGCGCGAGGTCCCCCAATAGTATGTAATTCTGCTGTATGACCACAAGGTGGTGTCTCACACACGAGTATGTATAATTCACCTCTCATTCAAATATTTCATATTCAGATTTAAAGCAATTTTATTGGCGTGGTAAATCAAAGCTTGTCATTGCTAACAATAAAGCTATTTAATAAAATCGAATAATATATAACATAGGGAAATGCTTCTCAAATTTCAGATGACTGAAGAACTACTCTTTTCAAGCGTACATGCTGCTATATATTTAGAAATCTCAACTCTGTCCTGTTGAAAGGTTTGGACTTTATGGTATAATAGCATTGTTTAAGCATGATATTCATCACCTTTTGGTAGTTAGAACCTCATTCCCCCCAAAGAAAACATGCATTGATGATAATGCTGGGTTTTTTGTTTTAACAGGGGAGGTCATTGTTGAGCTGAAGGAAAGAGCTCAAGCTGCGCACACAGAATCGGTTGTGAAGTCTCTTATTGTGTTCACTGCACTAGATTCAAAAATAAGATGTCTTAAAAGCCCACTCCTCTCAGTGCGTGGCTTCCAGCAATTGTTTCTGCCTGAGTCTTATCTAGCCACCGTGCTGGCCTGAGGGAAATGTGTGATCAGTCCTGGAGGCCTGATTGCACAGGAGAAAGAAAAAACAAACATGATCCTTATGACATGTGGTCAGAGAGATGCACACACGATTTCCTAAAGTCTGCTACATAAATAATATTAAAATCATAATAAACAGACATATTTACACATTCGTGCCAGATTTAAAAATACTTCGTCCCACAGTTCTACTTGGGTAGAAAATTCATTAGTTGCTAAATATTATTTTTGTAGTAGATTCAAGAAATACCTAAATCAGATCTCTGCTGCCAAACTAGAAAACATCACCAGAAATGTCTTGGCCTAGTAGATTTTCCTCAGTAGGCCTACTTATTGAAAAGATTATTATAATATATATGTATATATATAACAGGAGGGATATATATATATATATATATATATATATATATATATATATATATATATATATATATATATATATATATATATATATATATATATATATATATATATATATATATATATATATATATATATATATACCCCTCCTGTTATATATATATACCCCTCCTGTTCGAAACGCCCGCTCCACGCTCTAACAAAGGGGGCTAAAGGCTGCAACCTCTAGCGTCAGGAGTGAGGTTTACTCGCACATCAACTACTAGCTGGCCTCCATATATATTTTAATTAAAAAATACAGGTATTTACATTTTAATTACATATTAACAATAATAAATCATATTTTAAATATAAAATAAAGCAGAATAAAATTATTTCTGAAATATAAATGACATCACACCTCATCAAAAGTAGCTTTAACAGCTCCCTTCGCTTTATCAGTGTCCTTTATAATCACATCATCCTCCAATCAATATTGAAGGAAGAAAACCACGTCTCATTAACATTATACCTCACCAGTAACAAACTGTATTAGAATGTACTGTATTCTGACACAAGACTTTTTAATTTCTGTTCTAACGGATTGGCCATCCATTCGAAGTGATATACAGATGGAAGGACATGAATGGACAATGTGTTGCCATACGTTGCGGGGAGTGTGTCCTCATGTGTAACATCAAATAGACAAACAGTCTGTGGTGCATCCACTCACCATGGGGTGTTGGAAGGTGAAAAGAAGCCCCGTGATTATTTACTCTGATATAAAATTAGCTGCACGTCCTGTTTCTGAAGTTAAAAATAAACCCTGTAAATGTTGTTGCAAGGTATTTTGTCTGATATGTTATCAGACAATGCCTGTTTACCTTTGCACCTAGATATTTTAGGTACTCCCTGGTCGATAGAGTTTGGTTTAAAATAATGTAGTTGAAATAGTAAAGCATCTTGACATTCATAGAGCCATTGGGTGGGACCTTTCACTGAGATGAAATATATATTTTATGAATTTACTTAATATACAATACAGAATATCTTAATCGATATCATTAACCCATTATATTTTAAGTTGAGGCAGGAAGGTGCGCGTGCACTAGGAGTATCGCTGCAGAGTTACTATGGTGACGTTGCGTCCTTCCGTCCTTGCTTCACTCATATAAAGCCTTCGAGAGGAAACCCCAGCAGAAAAGCCAAAGGCAGTGGGATGGTTTATCAGTCGGTTGGCATTAGTTATATTATTGTTAAACCTTCTTTATAGAGTCTAGTTTTTGACATTTTCATTCACTCGGTTTTAGGAAGGAATTGCAAACGTCGCACCTGCCCTCGGGAGTAGTTTGGAGTTGCTCCATTCGTGTTTGTACCGGGGCAGGCGCAGTACCATGCGATAGGATACCTTTACAGTCACTGAGAGACTACGAGACGTGTTTTCATTACACAGCCATCACTGAAAGAACAATCTCTGACTCTGTCATATCAACGGGAACTATACACATATAACTCTAGCCTACATCAAGAGACATTTCAGTCCAGGTGGACTATAGCCTACGACCACATCAAATATAAAGTGACAGTACGGAATATCTTTCGGAAAGTTATTTTATCGGACGAAATGACTTCTGTTCAACCTTCAGTCAAAGGCATCATCACTTTTCAGCTGCTTTTTAATTTCTTCTCAAGTGGTAAGTGTGCGCTTTTTGTCATTTTTACTGCGCTTTAGTTGAAGCTGCACACGATCATTTCTTGCTGTCTTTGGGCTGCTGTTGTAACTTACAGATGCGGTTTGAAGTTCAGTTCTCATCCTAATGAAAAGTAAATGGATAAAAAACAAATGCGGATGAAAACATTTCAAAGTTGTTGTGCAAGATGAAAATGAGACTACATCACCTATGGTATTGAAATAATATTTAGGTTTATGGCTTGTTTTGATGTTATTTGAAAGTTAATTTTAGAAGATATATTACAAAATGAGAACTTTCTTCATTAAAGTATGGTCTATTATTTAAACTTAAATGTCATTGACCTGCAGCCATGAGTTCATTGCACTTTTTAAACTATTTTGACTTTAATTATGGTTAAAGAGAACTAAGAAACTCTGCAAATGCAAGTAATCTAGTAGAAATTGCATTTATTGAAAGACATTAAATAGATAGGGACAAATAAGTTGATACACGTATGAAAACAGTTTTCATCATTGAATCAACATATGATGAGTTATTAAAATAAGGTAGTCTATATAATTTCTCAAAACCTAACAAGCTGCCTTCATATAGATCTTTTGGTGTAGCATTTTGGAGGTCATATGTGCTAAATAATGCACCGTAAGAACCGGTTTGGGGTTCCCAAATTTTGTCTATAGGTAGGCAGCTGGGTTTTGAGACTCGACCATCAGTTAACTGAAGTTAACACGCAGGAGATGCTTTATCCTTGCTGGGGCTTAAATCGTTTTACTGACATTAACTCATTTGCGGGGACCCCAATCATATGGTCAAATTGGTTAAATGGTCCACAGCTATTATGGAAAAACAGTAGGTCAGTGAGTATACTTTTTGCATTCTTCCATTATTTGGGACTAGTTGCGTTATTCAAAGAACGAGCACATTGTGATGGAAATATCAGGTGTGTGTTTTATTGTGAATGGGTAGTTTGGGCACATCTCCAGTTCCAGTGTTGTTGAGTTTGAGAAGAGAATATGTGTTTACATGAGAAAATATATTGTTGACTCTTGGCTACTTGGTTTTCTGGCTGCTCCTCCTTATAATAAGATGGATAGTAAAAGGTGGATGCCATTGTTCATTGTGACATAGCAGTTGTGCACTACAGATACAGGTCTTCCTCTTGCTGTCCAAACAAACAGCAAGCTCTTACTCTGATCCAAACAGAGGAAATACTGCTCCCCCCATGACTTTTGGGTCTTCAAGCTTTGTCTACAAGGTCTCCAAGTAGATTTCCTTCGCTGTCTTCACGCCGAGCGTGGGAAAGACACATGAAGGAAGCGGATGGAGAGGCAGGAGGCACCCTGGAATTGTTCTGGCAGTAGAGGTCACGGAAATGTGACACGCTACCTGAGTAAAGATTCCTTCCCCCAGACTTCTTGCTTGCTCCTCTACTCCAAATGTGTGTCAGTCGCCCCATCTCAAGACAATGGTGGAGCGGAAGAGCATGCCATTATATTTTATATGTCAGGGGTGTATGGTTAATCCATTAGTCAGAAATAGGGCATGAAGACATGAGCTGTTGCCATTGTCATGTTAACTGATTTGTGGTGGTGCATTGTGATTATTACATTTCAGATGGTTGAGTCACACATTTTGTTTGCTCAATTGTGTGAATAAATCCATTTCATTTCTTAAGTGTTAATGATTCAACCTTCTAGTCCATCAAATTTAAACTATTACAGTGCATAAAATGAGGTGAGTCAAAGTCACTAGTCAAACTCTAGTGCTGAGTTTGACTTGTGGCTCTGACTCACCTCGTATTTCAATCTATAAATTGGACTTTACACGTTTAGAGAAGTGAAACACATCTTAACTAGGCTGTTAGAAGTTACTTACAGGAATGAGAAGAAAGTCTGTTTTAAGCAAGATAAATATTCAATAATGCCACTGTGTAGATATAACACATCTTGAAACGATCCAGATATTGCCCAGGGCTCTGTTTTCAAAATTTGCTGGACCATTTAAAGGTGAAAATACTCCAGGAATTTTACACATCTGAGAACCCTCATCATTACTTTCCAGAGCACACTGAATACATCCTAGCGCACTCGTGCTGGCTCCTTTTACATAACTTTACAGTAAAAAGAGATTTGATAACTGGCATGACAAATTATTTCACATTGCATGTATAAGCACATAAGCAAAGCATACAGTAACTGCAATTCAGGCTCACTTTCTGCTTTCAGACTGAAAGTAGTCATGCTGCATTACAGATATATGGGTCTAAATAAAAGTCTTGTAATGACCATAAATTGTTGGCCATTGAGACCTATCACAAAGTGTTTAACATGGTAATGGATTTGACAATATCTATATGTTTGATCGGAATAGATCTGCAATGCTGCTGCTATTATTGCTTGCAAATAATAGCAAACTGCCAATACATACACAATACGCTGCTGCTAGCAAGTAAGACGTGCTGCTGCTGTACGATATAACAAATTACCCATAGCAAATTTATACAGGTAGAGCTGGGAAAGGTGGAGGGTTTCTGAAGGCGCACTGCAACTGCTACAGCAAATGCTGACCAAGTATGTGAAGGTTGAGCAGTAAGCTCATTGGCTATCGATACAGCAGGAACCAATCAGCTGTGCCTTATAGAGAATGATGTGATTGCAAGCAAGGATATATCAGTCTTTGTTTTCGCACAAGGAAAGTGAACCACATTTGAATCTAAATGATAATTAATCTAAAACCTAAACTGTAGCTGCACAGTGTGTGAATCAAGGCTGGCATTGACCAACATTGTCGAACAGTGAAATATGTTAAAGGTATAGTTCACTATATAAAGTAAAATATCGAGCTTCCGCCAGACCACATTCCGTATTCAATTTACGAAGAAAGTATAACGCCATTATTAACCACTCGGAGTGGTATTGATTACTTTTATAATGGATGGATGCACTTTTTTGGGCTGCCATTATAATGCTTCGATTAGTCAGGACATTCATATTCGTCTGAAAGAAGAATGTCATACATCTAGGATGACTTGAGGGTAAGTAAATCATGGGCTGATTTTCATTTTTGGATGAACTATCCCTTTAATAGTGCATTTTGAATTATTTTTCTGCGCTAGTTCGGTGCACTATACAGTCAAAATAGGTTCAGAATCAAAACTACTACTTACACCTTGCTACGCAGAGCTTTTACACAGGCAGTGTAAATACTGTAAACTATGAATATTGGTGGCAGAATAACTGAACATGTACTAGCACTACAGGCACTTTTTTTGTGCCTGGTTTAAACTTGCTTAAAGTGAGTTTTTTCCCTGGATTATATTTTATTTTCCAAGCTTAGGAAGACCCGTTCAGCAGCAGTGCACGTTTGGAGGAATACAGTAGGTAGGGGTCAGCCAAGTGCAATTCAAGCTCATCCACTCATCCCACAGCGGTGGGGTGGGGCACGTGTATAGACTGTGCACAGACTTCTCGCTTTCTTCCTTACATGCTTTCTTGCATGCCAAACCTCATGAAACAGTTGATATGTTTCTCTACTCTCAAACTTGTCAGAATTAGTAAGACAACCAAAGAACTTCAGGCAGTGTGCTTTGGAGACATTATTGTTCCATGTGTTTTTGTCATTGGGTATTTCATCCAAGTTGTCTTTTCCCTTTGACACACAAATGTGATAGCTGCCCATGTTGTGTTATATTGCAATTTCAAGGAGAATCTCCATTAGGAACAGCAAAATCCCCTGAGCTCCAGAACATATTGTGGGAGCTTATGGGATTCAAATCCACTTATGGAGACTATTTCTAGGGTTTGTCATATTCTATTTCTTCAATATTAAGCCAAATATGACCAGAATTACCACTCAGCCTAGCCAGATGTTGCTTGTTTAATTAAACATCTTGTTTTTTTCATACATGTTGTGTGTACGTGTGTTGGGTTTTTCACTCCACCTTCCAAAGACCAATTCAGGAACTAATAAAATCTGCATTCTCCATTGCTGTTGTCTTAACCTAGCAGCTTGGCAGGGAGCAGTAGTTGTAGCAGAGGGACTTGCAATAAGAGAACACTTCAATGAATGAGAAGGCAGGCAGCACAGTTGGAGGTGTAGTAGCAATTTTTTTTAGTGGGTGGTCTTTAGTTTTGTGAAGAGTTTACTTTTGAGTCTGCTTTTTGGATGTGAATTTGTTTTACTCTTGTTTGTGTGACAGTCTGTACCAATGATAATTAATCATCAAATAACATTATGTAAAAGCTTTGTAATAGAGGCAGAATAATCACCTTTGTCTGACCACGAATTATAGTCAATTTATAAGCAGACAAATTATAGCATTGTATTACACGGCTGTCTGAAATACTTGGTCATTTGTGTAATTTTGTATTGGTACAACATACAGCTGGACAGTTATTACTGCAAAATAAACAATACAAGTCCTGATCTGTCTAGTTTTATTTTGGCAGTAAGGACTAGCTGACATATTACATGATTTATGATATAAACATGGATGACAGTCACAGAACAAAACAGTTACAAAACATTGTTTTTGTCAAAACTCATAGTCAGCTTAAATAGACTTGTATAGACATTTCTTATGGACTTTTACATGTCCCAAAAGAGTGCTTTGTCTTCTTCCGAAAAAGACAGGAAAGAAATGAATGTGCGATTGGTCACGTTCAACGGTTGCCTGATGTTCGGTTCTGTGCCCATGGACATGCTACTATTGTCTGACGTTCTTTTTATGTATCAAGAAGCCTTCGTTGCTTGTAAAGCTTTTAAATCACAATGGATATTGCAGCAAGGTTAAAGGATTAATGAATTACTATTGTTGTGTAAGCCCAAAAAAGATTCCCCCTGCCCTGTCCTCAGAGACCGCTTTACTGGCACTGTACATCACATGGGTGGACGGGAAGCACAGGCAGTCTTGTACCAGCCACAGAGTAGGGAATTCCGCATATTATGACCAACGCTTACTGGGCAGCGACAGGATTTCCTCTCTATAAAAGACAGTACACAAGTAAATTGAATTACATCTGTATAAAAAAAGTTCCAGTTTTGTAACATTAACCAGGGACCAATGACACATTTTGGTTGCTGAACAGTTAAATGTAATTTTTTTTTTTATAGTGCTTCAGAAGTCTGCTTTCCATGGAAAACCCACACGTCATTTTGATTTAATTTCGAGTGATATGTGCCTCCCATCTCACACTCAACATTTAAACCAATCATCTTTGTGAAGGTTCCTCTACTCATTTGGACTTGAAGATTCTCTTGTTCTCCCTCAATAAACCACAAACATCTATTAGGATGCCATGATTGACGGATTGTGGGAGGTCAGGAGGAACACAGCCTTGTGACAGTGACATGTCTTTTATTTGTTCACCCGAGAGGCACGTAGGCTAATCATGTTGAATATGGCAACCCACGTAGCATCAGTGCTGTGTTTTTTTTCCCATGCTTCCATGGTTGTCTTTTATTTTTAATAGGCTTTAATGGAAACCAGGTCGCAGGCCTCTTGAAGCACCACAACAAGCCTCATTTTTGGCATTTTTCAGTCTCTGTGCTGTAGGAATGCAGTACACAGCTGTCGGAGAGGGGGGCAAAGTGTCGCACTGAGGTCAGCACTGGGCAGACATCAGGGGCAGGTGGGGGTCTGTGTGCTGTGGGAATACGTGGGTGTACAGGGACAGAGACAAGAGGTTTTTATGAGAAAGTGTTCTTCTTAAGTGGGCTGCTGGGGCCCCCTGCTGAACAGGGCAGCTGTGAAGACAGCGAGAGTTGTTGGGTTTTATAGGATGTGATTCACCATACATGTTTGTGTGCAGGCGTACATCTGTGAATGAGGCTTCGAGGGAAAATAAGAATATGTGGATGTCAGCGGGAATTAATAATTCTCATAAAAACATATTTGGCATCAGACCAAAGCTTCTGTGTGGTAAACGCACATTTCAGAGCGGTGAAAACCAGTTAGACCCACTCTGACTAATATCTCTCTTTCAGTACAGTGGAAGCAGCATCTTCTTGCAACTGTGATGTTACAGATTAAGATGTACATTGTTTCTAAAAACATCCTGACGAGAATGACTGATGATGACTCATAAAACATATGTTGTACATTTTGTCCACATTTCATGATGGATTGTGTCTGAGACGGGAGGTGGACCTTCATAAAGTTACTGTCTTTGACTCCATTTAATCTCATGTCTAGAATCTATGTCAGGATTCATGAAAGACACCAACATCACAGCAAAGACATTTTTTATGTGTTTTATTTCATGTGTAAATGTCTAAATATCTACAGAACAGATGTGTAAAAAAAAAAAAAAAAGCAGAAGAAGAAGAGAGTCATCATAGGGGAGGTTATTTCAACTGTGTGTATCAACTGTGGTTATTTCTGGTTATGTCTCGTCTGGGCAGAGGGGTAATATCAAGCTGATAGAGGTGTATACTTTGCGTGAAAAGCTCTTGCTACATCCACTCCCCTTAACTAACCTTAGACTGTGAAATGACAATGATGTTGTACTGAGAGGAAGTTCATATTAAGTGGCAGTGTTGGTGTGGTAAGTTCATTCCGGGAATACAGTTGTGTTTTAAGCCATTTATAAAAACTAAATTTTGCTATCTATCAGATAATGTACTGATAATGACTTCATGGTATGGGTACGAGCACATGACTGTCAGTTTTTATTAGTAAATCTGTTTTATCTGAGATGAAGTAAGTAATTTGGGTGTAGATGAGAAGAATATAATGCCATTATCATCCTGATTGAAACACAAATCTTTTAAAAAGATCTGCTTGTGTTTGGGATGCTGATGCTGTATTACAAAACTTTCCGATCCTAAATCTTAAATTAAAATCTGACTGTTCTACATAAGATTCTTACTCAAATACTTACCAAAACTATTATGCGATGTACGCACCACTTTTAATTTGGCAACTTAAAAAGTGACGCTTGTGTGTTGAGGCACTGAAAGTCAAGATATCCTCAAAGACATCTGCTTTTTTTGTGTGTCTCACGCATGAGCACTTTGTTTTTTAAGCTGCCACATTGCTGTGCTGGTCCACTAGTTAGACCAGCATAAACCAGCCTGGACCAAAAGACCCTAACTTGGTCTTTTTGTCAGGCGAGGTTTCCCAGAAGACTCAAAAAATGGAAAATCAAAACAAAACTGTTTTGCCTGGCAACACAAATAACCTGCATTACAATGCCACAGCACAAAGCGGTCAGGGAGTAGGTTCAAAAGAAGGAAATCACTTATGAGACGACTGTCACCCGTCCTGGGCAGCAGAGGGAATGATACCACTTCCTGTCCGCAGCGTACTCATGGCTCCTATCATCAGCTTTACCTGGCCTCAGACCAGCAGTGAACCTTCACTGTAATAATAGCACACTGAAGAGATCTCAAGAGATCTGAGTTAAATGAAGCTCTTCATCAGAGTATAAAGAGGTGGCATTATGCAGAGGACTGAAAGAGAGTACTGACTGATGTGAAGGATGTGTTTAAGGACATCTGATTCATCTGGGTCTGCCTTGTTCTCTCACACACATGCTGACAGAGGTGACCCCTCTGTGGGGGGCACAGCTGTTCATCTGGCCTCCCTCCTCTTGTCTAGAATGTGTACACATGCTCAGACACACTGTTTCCACATCTCTGCCAGCTTAAACCTGTCCAGCACAGACTTGACTGCACTGAGCTTGATTCTGGAGCTCCACATGGAAGCGGAAAGGCTGTTGCATAACATTCTGAATCAGAGTCTCCAAATCACACTGGAATGCTCTTAAAAAAAGTTGCCACCATGCTTTGTGTGTGATTTACTTGTGATGTTAGCGTGTCTCTGATTGACTGTGTGTTGTGCTGTATTGTGTTTTCTGTAGGGATGGTAGAGGGATCTCGTCTGCCTGATCCACAGCTGCTTCCTGCCGGAGACACACACCTTCAGCATGTTGGTGGCACACTCACGCTCATCTGCAGGTACTGTGCCCATCTGCTGTCCCATCTCACACAAACATACACAGAATGTTCTCTGCATCTAAAATTATAGATTTTTAATTTTAATTAAATTTTTTTCTTTGAACACTACTCATCCAGAAAATATGTACATTGTATTGATATTATAGTATACCAGTAAGCATTCCAATATTCAGACAGAATAAATTAAACTCAATTCAAAATAATATAAAACTAAAAAAAATTTCAGTTAGCCTTTTGAAAACCAGCTTACCAGCTTACACCAATGTTAATTCCCATGCTGGTCCAAGCTTTTTACAGGGACTAGTACTGGTTTATTGCTGATCTGACTAGTGGGTCATATGTTTTGTCCATAGGTGATGTACCTGTATACATCTGCAGTTTCCAGATTAAATGAACACCCCCCCACCCCCTTTCACTCAAATTATGTTTACAAGGGCAGCTTATCCATTAATAAAGATGCATGGTTCCTTTTGATGTAGTAAACTTGCTCGGTAGCTCACCTGGTAGTGGTACTCTACATTGTTGTACTTGCGATGTGGAGCACACGGGTACAAGTCCCATGTAACATGAGTCAAGACGCTCCACAAAAGAGCTCAAAACCTCCTAGAAGAAAGCTAAAATGACATGGTTCTTTCAGCAAATACTTTTTTATCGCACATATGTAGGTTAAGGATAGGGTTTAATATGTTAATTTCAATTCAGGGTATGTTAAATTCATTTTCATGCTATGTAGGGCTAGTCACTGGACATTACACTTTTGCTAATAGAGAAAGAATTTTTCATTGGAGAAAAACATATTACTTATAGCGCCTCTTGTGGATGTGTAACTTGAAATGTGCAGTGAATCTAATTAACTATCTAAATTAACCATCATGGTCTTTTTGGTGAAACTAATCAGGTAAGTTTTGCTGTTTAGTTTAGTTAAGAAACCTGGTCAACACCAAAATCTCATACTGAAGCCCAGTATCCAAATCTCAACATGCTGTTCACCCAAAAAGACAATTTTATGTTCTTCTGTGGAACATAAAATAATATTTTGAAGAACAGTGGTAACCAAACAACACTGGAAACCTTTGACATATATATATATATATATATATATATATATATATATATATATATATATATATATATATATATATATATATATATATATATATATATATATATATATATATATATATATATATATATATATATATATATATATATATATGTTTATTTTCATTTTTGGGTGAACTATTCCTTTAATACTGTTAAAGAACTTGAGTGGCAGCTGGTATGTATCCAAACTAATCTCACACCATCACTCTTCAAATCTAAATTCGTTTGCTTTGCTTTAACATGGGATGAGAGGCTCTCAGAAAATCAGTATAGGCCAAAACAGCCATCCATCGTATCCAATTGTTGCAGAACGAAAAGTGGACCAGGGGTTCTGAAACATACACATCCTTTAGACTTTAACAGAGCATTTCATGCTATTGCAGTCATGCCTGGAATGCTGACCCTAAAGAAGCTTAACTAATGTAATGCTTCCCTACAAGGTCATGTGAGCAAAAAGCTGATACTGTCTTTGGCTCTAGACAGAGATTTAAGAGTGAAGTTGCATGACCCATCAGTCTAGAGGCAACAGTGGTATGTGAGATATGTCTGATTCTCCACTGGGATCCTTTTAATGTGCCCCACTGTAAACAAACACTGTTTGAAACTTGACATTTGGACACTTCATCCAATAAATACCTGTTCCCATGTGAAAGTTGGACACTAACTGAATGTTTAAAACTGAACTGAACCTAGTTGAATATCCTGGGAATATGTTTGAGGAATCTGACGTGCTCTCAAGAGTCATTTTCAGTCATTCAGTAAGAACTCTTGAAACCTTTTAGACAGATGTGATCAGGAACAGCAGAAGCATCAGTCGATGAAGGATACTTGGGTTCTTTGGTATAAACCCTCCTTATGCATAATTCTAAAGTTCAGGATGCCAGTAAAAAAAATCTGCAGTTGATGTAGTTGAATTACTGTTAGGATTATGTTTGTAATTTCACAGTAAACTGAAAGAGGCTGCAGGATGTGTTTGTATGCCATCCATTTGTGGTATAATTTTCCTGATTTTGTTTTTAAGTTTTGTAATATATGTTATGATGAATAGCTAAAATAGCAGCAGACACTCTACACAATGATTATTTGATTTAGCAATAATTAAGGACAATAATTGTACTTATTGTTGGTGATGTTTTGTTTATATGGTGTGACTTACAATAGAGGATCAACTTCGCTGGACTGGAGGCTGGCTAACAGAAATGTGTCATCGGTACGCATTGAGTCTTGTGAGGAGAGAATGCACAAGCACTGCAGCAAGCTGGTCATACACAACCTGAGGCACAGCGATACTGGCTTTTACACATGCAGTCACCAAAAGTCCAGCGATCATGAGGTGTCCACATATGTTTTTGTTAAAGGTAAGATTACGAATACTTACTATTATTTTATCATAGATCAAGAGATTGTAAAAAAAAAAAAAAAAAAAACGGTTTCATAAAATACAGCTTATCTTTGGATAAACAGACCAAAGAGCTATTTATTTGGCATAATTAACACATGTACTTCACTGTTTTTGGTTACAAATGGACCGATCCCTACTGGATGAACCAAGAAACTTGGCACTTTGCTTCCAATTATTTGCCAGCAGACAAATTTGAGGTCTTCTGTGTGAAACAAGACCTGGAAATACTCCAAGCCATTAGAAAAGCATTAGATTAAAAAAGAAATGAAGTAATGAGAACCCCCACATCATTATAAACCTCACCAAAACTACAACAAAGCCATAAACCTGTTAGCTAGGCAATGGAGCTAGTAACTATGCAGCTATGACTGCACTCACTTAGAAGGATTGAATCACAGAGGACTGGACCGTATCTGCAAGACAAAACCAAACTGTCTTAAGACTAGGAAATAGAAAATCAGTGACACAAAAAGAAAGGCTTTATATTATATCATGCTTAGAGTCTTCCTGTGCCTAACGACAACTGTTTAAGCTGTTAACATTTTAAGCAAGTGCGATAGTGAAGAGTTTTATGAATGTGCCACAAAAAGATACACTACTGTTCAAAAGTTTTTTTAAATTAATGCTGTTCTGTTCAGTGTTGGGGGTAACACATTACAAGTAACTTGAGTTACGTAATAAGATTACTTTTTCAAGTAACTAGTAAAGTAACTTTTTTCTCCTGCGTCCTATTCTTCCATTATCCAGAATGGCAGCACAGCAGAGCAGAGCTGCGCCCTCTACTGTTAATGCGTGAATTAGCATTTTTACCTCAGCCTGAGGCTTATTATTTAAATTTTGGTATGAAGAGGTCTTTACATTTGCACAAAAATAGAACTTTTTTGTTATTAAAAAGCCAACAAAAAACAAGTCCAGCCCAGGTGAGAAAAAGTAATGCAAAAGTAACGTAACACATTACTTTTCTTAAAAAGTAACTAAGTTACTTAATTCGTTTTTAAGGGAGTAACGCAATATTGTAATGCATTACTTTTCAAAGTAACTTTCCCCAACACTGGTTCTGGTGAACTTTCTGTTCATCAAATAATCCTGCAAAAAAAAGATTCATGGTTTCCACAAAAATATAAAGCTGCACAACTGATTTCAACATTAATAATAATAAGAAGAAGAAATGTAGATTTCTGATGGACACTGGTGACTGGAGTAATGGCCGCTGAAAATTCAGCTTTGCCATTACAGGAATAAATAAAATTTTGAAATATATTACAATTGTAAATAAGTTATTTCTTATTGTAAAATAATAATAATAATATATTTACTGTATTCTTTTGGTCAAATCAATTCAGCCTTGGTGAGCATAAGACTTCTTTCAAAAATAAAAAATAAATCATACTGACCCCAAATTTTTGAATGGTAGTGTAAGGATCTGATCTGCATTTTATCTATAGCAAAAGACAGAGATAACTTTAGCTGTAAAAATGACAACAAAGCTCACCAAGTCTCTGGCTCACCAGCTGTTTTGTTTAGCAGACCTCTTCCACTTCAGCCTGCTGCATATATAGCCAATTTAGTACCTGATAGTCCCATGGTTCATCTCACTATGTGATTCCACTGTTTATGTGAGATAAGTTTATTTTAAAAAAAAACATATTTTATTACATGAACACTGTCAACACACACAAGATCTTGTTTTTTTAATCACACAATCTCACAGCATAGCTGTACAGTAACATCCCCTCCTGCCAAGCTGTTTCTGTGTCTTCATCCAGCAGTCTGTTTGGCAGTTTGCTGTTTCAAAAGAAAACTTTTTGTTTTGACTTTATCTGGGATATTTCATTGCTCCTCTTGACATTGCCTGAAGAAGTCCAAGAATTAATTAATAAAAGAGTAAATGCTTTTTTTTAAAAAGGCATTGAAATTCATAAAGATCATGCATTGATGAATTATTGTATTTGTGATTGGTTAATTAGCTTTCTGTGAAACAAAGTGTTATTATTTTGTGCTTACTGTATTATTTCATGCTTATTTTTAAATCACAGATCACAATCATCCTTTTGTGGAGGCTTACAGTTCACCAAACCCACTTTTTGCGTATCGGAACGAACCCTTTTTTGTGGTCCCCTGCAGGACAACGTCCCCAAGCCAACATGTTATCCTTGATACTGTGAGTATTTTATGTTAGCGCCACTGTTTTTGAACCCACTGAATGTAAATATATTCACACATAATTTACGGCCAAATGTGGTGGAGGTGAATGTTTTACCTGGTTTTCCATGCCTCAAAAGCCTTGACGTGAAAAATAGAGGATGTTTTGTATGTTCTGACATTGAAGAATGCATTGGACCATGGGCGTCTTAGAATTTCTCACACCCATTTAAGCCCTGAGCATGCGTATATAGATAGAGACAGTGTGCCATAGACTCAGGGAAGCTCAAGGAGGCCTGAGGAGTCTCTCTGTCTGCTTCCTGTAAGAACAGGAAGGTAGTGTTAGACTGTTGTTTTTCGCTCAGAATAGAAACTCAGGCTATAAATAAAAAAAAATTACGCTTTAGGTCCATAAAGACCAGGTTGGAAAAAACTGTTCCAGCTAACCAAAAAAGACTAAAGAGCCAACTTTTGTCTTTTATTTAATTGTATTATTTATTTAATTTTATATAATTTTTTCTTTAGTTCTCTATGTTACATCTGATGGACCACCACCACATTTTATTTTATGTATACATGCAAGCAGCCTCTTGTTAAAGTTTGCGTAAACTTGAATATTCTTACTCTTCCAAGTCATGAAACCAGTAGATTCTGTCCTGCAAACTGCATTGGCTGCGAACTTAAACAGTAGGGTTTTTTTTTCATGTAGTGGGTCTATGGTTATTTCTCACAGTCCTATGGATAAACACTTCTAAGCCAGATGGCACAGATAGTTATGTGACCTTCCTGCCATTGGAAGATCTGTGGCATTCGTCCTTCCTGTTTCCTTCCTTCCCTTCTTTCCTAGCAGGTCATTTGGACCACGAACAAACAAAAGAAATTAAACGGGGTACACAGCTCAACTATGATCATTTTCTCACAGACAAACTTAGCCCTGTTTTGCTCATTACTGGATGGGCTACTAATCATGGGCCGTAAAAGCTTCACACAACTTGTTTCCTTCATTCACAGAAAGGACCTTCACTTATTTTTAAAGATAGCCTTTTAAATAAATCCTCCCTTCTTGCTCTCCAGATGAATCCCATGGCAGATCATATAAAAAGTGAGGTGAAGTGGGATCCAAAGATAGGTTTCAAGATCCCCTTGAGACCTTATGACAGCTACCAACTGATTACATGTGTGACCAGGGTGGATAACACAGAATTTTCATCACTCTACCTCCTCGTAAGGCAAAGTGAGTCATTTTAATTGCTAAAATGCATAACTCAAAGGTAGCTAAGGAGAAAATCCCAGTTACACAATTACCTTTTGAAAATCATTCATTGAAAATTACAAAAGCTTTTTTTCATGACATAACCTAGATTCATGTCCTGTTCTCTGTGCCTAGCGTTGGAGCTAAAAAACATTGGCATCGAACCAGAACGGCCAAAAGTACTGGTTGGTGACTCCCTGGTCCTCAACTGCTCTGCAGAGACCACTTACAATGGCAGAATTGAATTTGAGTGGCAGTTCCATAAGAATAGGGTGAGTTATTAGGAGCCCTGCTAAATATTTTTGAGTTTTACCTAAAGACGCGGTAATTGATTAATACTGTACACATTCGGATCAACTACCTGATTTGAATTGGCGTTATGTTAAATTTTGGCCTGAAATCCTCTGAACTTCCCGTCTGTGTTTTTAGATCAATCGCACTCACCAAGTGAAAAAGACAAGGGACCCACCTGGCAAAATCATCGTAATGACTAAAGCATTATTCGTGCCTAATGTGACAATGGAGGACAAGGGCACCTATGTGTGTATAGCATCAAATGAAGAGAAAAGGCTTCATGTTTCAACTAAAGTTACTGTATATGGTGAGGATGTGATGTTGTGCCACTATCTTAACACTCTCATGCTTTTGTTGAACAGTTTGAATTCATTTAATGGATTTTTTTCTCTGTTTGTCTCTACAGAACATCCATTCCTCAATGTGACCCACAATAAACGCAAATTCATCTCTGCTATAGAGGGTAGAAAGGTGCAGTTTGAGCCACGGGTCAATGCCCTGCCTGCACCTGACAGAGTGTTGTGGTAAATTCATGCTTTGCATTTTAAAACTAAGAGATGTGACTCAAAAGCCATAAGAAGAATGTAATGTGTCATAACCAACTAAATGCATCCTACTAGTAATGGATCAAGTGTACGATTATTGTATTGGTTAGTTGAGTTATTATTTCTGCTGCCGATTTGTATAGGTACAAAGATGGAGTTGCTATTTCAGAAAATTCTACATGTTATGAGACTGTGGGCTACAACCTTACCATAAAACAAGTGAGGCAGAAGGATGCTGGGATCTTCACTATCGCACTGTCAAACCAGGAAAAGGGTCTCTACAGAAACCTCAGCTACAAGCTGGAAGTCAGAGGTAATGCACATCTGATGGTTTTCTCTACTTCAAACAATATTGAACCAAAGAGGGGTGAGATACATAAACATAAAAATCCCTGATAAAAATATCCAACAGACACATGTCTGTACTGTTTATGAATGTTTATGACATTCTTCTTTCAGACGATAAAGACCGTCTGAAGCGAATCAATGGGTTTAGTAAGGAAAATATCCATATATAACATGTTATAAAATAAAACATCTAGCTTCCGGCAGACCGCCTTTTTATATAAAAAAAAAACATAACTGGCACAATGATAAGCATTTTGAACTGCGAAAGATGCTACATTTTCTTTGTAAGTTGTATACGGAAGGCAGTCCGCCAGAAGCTAGATATTTTACTTAATAACGTGTTAAATATGGATATTTTTCTTACAAAAACCCATCTATTTGCTTCAGAAGGCCTTTATTAACCCCCTGGAGCCGTGTGGATTACTTTTATAATGGATGGATGCACTTTTTTGGTCTTCAAATTTTGGGTTTGAAGCCATTATAAAGCTTTTTTAATATAACTCCGATTGTATGAATATACATATACATAGAATGACATATACACCTAGGATGGCTTGAGGGTGAGTAAATTATGGGATCATTTTTGGGCAGTATCACTTTAATGAGATTATTGAAATTTTAGCTGTCAACTATTCATTTGTGGTTTTGTTTTGTTTTTATATTATTTATACTTTGGCATATAGATTTAAATGTCTACATTGTTTGAAGGAAATCTCATTATTTTATTAACTTAGGAATCAAAATAGAAGTTAAAGAATCAAATGGCTTTTACATGTGAGTGAAGCCAAACAGATTCAGCAAATTGTTGATTGCATTGGGCATTGTTTAAAAAAAAAGTATGTGCTCTTCTCTTCCAAGAGCTCTGGAATGTGCTGTCAGAGCTGAGATTATAGTAATGTGCTGCCCAGATTTACCCTGAAATTTTGGAAACCTTCCATCCCTCAATGTACACAAGTATAATAACCTATTCTGGCCTAATATAAAATATTTATTTTAATGCTTCTCTGCCCTCGACCTGAACTGAAGTAAATTACATCATCACAGACCCAAAAGCAAAACCAAGGTCAAAAGCAACGGAAACAGAATTGAGACATTTCTGGTTGCAATTAAGAAACTATTTTAGTCATCATTCATCAAATGCTGAAATCCGCCTGACGCTAAATCTTCAAACATGCTGTTTTTCTCCTTCATGAACACAGATGCACTTCAGTGAGGTCTATAAAGGCAATATAAGCTTCTCTTATTGAAGTTTACTTGAACTTGAATATTCTTACTCTTCCATATTGGAGTTATGAGGTGAAAGTTTTTTAACATTAGCCAGTGATCTGCAAATGATCTGTATTCTTTTCTGGGACTGACCATTTAAATGACTAATGTTCTGTGTCCATATGCACACAGTCAAGCCAAAGATCTATGAGGAGGACGTTGCTCTAGCGGGCCCCCAAACTTACATATATGGCCAGGAGCACAAGCTCACCTGCACTGCATTTGGGATTCCCATGCCAAACATTACCTGGTTTTGGCAGCCGTGTGACCCCAGCCTTGGTCTTACAGAGTAAGTCAATAATACACAAAAATGCACATATTCAGATATGCTTTGAATCAACAGGTCTTCTGATTAGTAATTCCACATTCAGGTCCCATTCATAATGTCAAAGGAGAAATATAGGCTATATTTCTTGTTATTTCCACAAATTGCTCCATAAACAGTTGTCACCCTCCTGCAGAGCAGATCTCTTCTCTTGCTGAGATGTTAGCATCAACGATGAATGTTGGCCTTTACCCACAGCTTTCATTATTCAAATGAACTGCATCCGTTTCCTTGACATTGGTCCAAAATAAAGTATGCTTATTGATGAAAAATAGCCCCAGAGCTACATTTTGCAGTCACTGCTCTGTAAATGTGAGGACAATTTATTGGTCTCATTCCCCAAGCTTACATTGTGTTGAAAGCAAGAGTATCCCAGTGTAAATGCCAGCCTTTTAGTGAACCTTTATGAATGCTACGGATGTCTCCTGAAGTTGGTGTGTCATAAGAGTTTCTAGTAATTGAATGTAATTATTTGTCAAAGTGCTGCCAAATTTGTTACAAAATACTTCAGGCTTTGTACCACAGTGCCAAAATACCATTTTGGCTATTTTAAATATAATCAGTGATGGCAGAACACAACAGCTCATAATATAGATAGTGAGTAGACTTGATTTTCAAAAGCTAATGAGCGAGGTACATTGGAGGGTAATTGAAATGCCCTAGTTGGAAGAAATGACAAACCCATTCCTCTTTTATTTTAACAGTAAAATGTATAATTTTTTTTGAGCAGTGACCAAAAGAAAAATGTGGCCATGTTCACCCTGCAAGATTTGGGAGTTGTGGGAAAGAATCCCTATATGATCACAACTTAGTTGCGATGTGCACATGGGCATTAAGTGTCCATAAATCAGTGTTTTGCTGGAAGGGTCCATCGTTTGAATTCTCATTACTGCGCTCATGAAGGTGAGAAGTTATCAGTTGTTCCTTGTTGACCGTGGTGGTCTGGGATCAGCCTTATCTCAGCCGTCCAGAAAGTGGGGGTGTTTCCTTTGAACGGTGACGCATGACTCAGCCCTTCCTGTCACGCTGCGGTTTCCTCTCCGACCTCGACTCTCATTAATCCGATTGTTCCTCCACTCAGATTGATGCAAAACAGGTCTTTGGTCTCCTGTGGCTTAAAGACATAAAACACATGACTTGATACATGGTCCTCAAATACAGATAAAAGAAACACACATTCATCAGGGTCCATGAAAACCGGTCAATGGCAAAAGATAAACGTATCTGAAAGAAATTGGCTAAAGAGTTCATTTGCCCAACAGATGCATATTATTTTTTAAAGGAAGACCCGTTTTCTGTTTCTCACTAAAAGTAGAGGGTCTTCACTGAAATCCCATGTCCGTAAGCCTTGGTATTTCCTTGTGTACATCCTGCTTTGATGTCACAAGGCAAAAGCTTCCTCTGCAAACTCCAGAGCAGTTTCTGACATTAACGTATCAGAAATATTTCATAATATAATTACTGGTTCACAAATATGATTTCACTAAGTGTTTGTTGTTGTTGTTTTTTGTCTGATAGGTGCAAACTTTACACTGATCCTCTTCCTGTTGACGATGCCACTGAATCACACAACCATTATCCTCATAATCTGAATAAGGACATCAACACCAAGGTTGAAATAATAAAAAGTAAAAACAGGGTGGGTATTATGTGCAATTTTGTAATTTATTTTTAAAAGGTTTTTGCCTTTACAAATGCATTCGGTATTTCCCCTCATTAATTAAGCTTTAAATATAAAGAAATGAATCATATTTTTGAAAAATATGTTAAAATTATGTTTATATTTCATGAGATTCAGTATCCTAATAAGAAAAGGTGTTTAATTTTACATGGAGAGGTCGTGTCATATCTGCTGTCATGTTGAGATGACATGACCAGACAAAATGTTACTTATTTTATCTTGGTAAACAACTTCTGTTATTGCTCTCAGAATGGCGCACAGTGGAATCAGTAACCAGAAACTACTCATATCAGTCATACTGTCCAAATGTCTGCCATATTGCCAAAATAAAAAATACTGAGTCTGCCTTTAAAAAATGTAAAAACTTTTGTTAGTTAAAAATGTGCAATCTGATAGTAGATCGAATAGTTCACTGGAAATATATTAATTTAAAGGCCTGCAAGTCAAGGATTTATATAATGCTAATCCAGATTAATGACTCTATCGGCTTCATTTTGGGCCAAAATAAAAGACCTCAAAATACTGCAGTTTATATGCTCTTGCAAAAATGCTGATTTAAAAGTGAAAGGAGAGAATCAAAATCTGATGTACTGCATACATCTGTCTTCCATTTAGACCTCATAAAGTCTATTGAACATTCACATCACCAAATTGCCCTTTTAGAAATCATTTTGAGAAAATAGCTCCCAATATAATAAAAACCACAAATAAAAGCGACAATCTGCATTGTTTCCAGACAGTTTCAATCTGCATCAGTAGTCTATTTGACTGAAGTGCTAATAGATTTGTGAGGAATGACATTCAATGTGTGTGAATGACCATGTGTGTGTTCTCCCCTAATAGAACTAATAGCTGAGGCTCATTTAGCTCTGCTGTAAATTATGTCACGCTTCAGTCACCTTCAGTGGAGAACAGAGGCCAGTAAACAGGGCAGCTGCTGCTTTGAGTGGTGCCTCAGGACTAAGTTTATACTGATATATCAGTCCATCTTACTGAGCGCACTGATGCCAGTAAAGTCCTCATAAACAGAACTTTCTCCCAGGACTAGTCATGCATTGAATGTTGATTGTTTCAAGCCTGTTTTCTAGTGCATAAGATGACTTTAAATGCTATATATATGTACAGGGCAGCGATTGTGGTCCCTCGAATGTGTTGACGTCACATAAAAATGTGTGGGAAAAACCACAGAGAGCTAAGGAACACAATACAGTTCACCAAGGCCCTGTTTTAATTTGACTGGATGACCTCAGGGATTCATCCAGACTGCTAGAGTATCACTAGTTGTTTGCTTAGTCAGAGCTTGTCACTTGTCAGAGCTCTGTCACTTTGTCATTCTTTGCTTGTGCTGCCAAATGTTACAGTGAACACTGCAGACATTATGAAAAGCACTCCAGGAGGCCTTATTACCAAACCCACTCACCCAAAACTTAATGAAGCGCAGGTTTTTTTATTTGTAGCATTCCTCTACACTTCAGTGTGACTATACAGTGAGGTCAAGCAATAAGTCTCAATGCAAACCATCAGCTATAAGCTATGAAGGATTTCTAGTTACTACCAAAATGTAGAAATCTATATTTCTTTACAGCAAGATTTTTGTGACTCAGTAAATTCTCACAGTAGGAATGTCATTTAAAACCAATCATGCCTGCCCTCCCTTGTGCAAGGAGTTTGGTTCTCACTATGGAATAGGTGTACATTTTTAAGTTTGCTGCATTTGCAGGCTCTTGTGACAAATAGATGATGCTTTGCAGGGGTGAAGCACAGCTTTCAGTGATAACAAGGCCCCGTTTAAAAGGGTGGGATTTGTTTAGGGTGAATTCCTTTCTGTCACCTCATATAAATTTCCCTGCTCTCAGTGCTCTGTGAATAACAGGCTGGTAAGAGTCCATTTCAGATGGTGCCTTGTAACCATAAAATGAGAACGGTCCGTCACAGCAGTTAAAAGACAAAGTAGGAAGGTCACTCTGAATTTCTGACTAGATCATCAGATTTATCCAGGTCATCAGTTTATCCATAACATTGTGTGAATAATGTTCTTCCTGTAATGATTTTAATTAACATAGAATAGTGTGTTTGCATTGGAAAGTATGCATGCAGATCAGTTTAAGTACATCAGAGTGCTATTTCATTGCCAAGGTAAACTGGATTAGTAATGGAAATAGAGTGGAAACATGCCCAGTTTCTCAGGTATATTTTAGTGCAATGTGCCAATAAAAATCAGCTGCATGTAAGACTAAACAACGGCATGCCATTGCACTACAACAAGTCCACAGATTTACATTAACCAAGCTCCACACCTCATTTCTGTCTGTCCAGCAGCGTAATGTTGTGTACAAAAGAAATCCTAACCTTGTAAAAATGATGACTGTTCTATCTCTTTCTTTACAAATTATACAGAAAAAATAAATAAAATACCTGTTGTTCAGAGCCAAGGTGCTTCTTAAGTTTCAAATAAGTCTTATTAACAGTCTGTGAACCCCAGGAAGTAAACTGAAAAAATAGGTATGTTGCTCCAGAAATGCACCCTGAATGTTTCATACCTTTGATGTGACGGCCAGGAAAACAGATGCTGTTTGAAACTGAAAACAGAGCTCTGGAATCTAGTCTTTTGCCAAAAATCTGCATTATTATTATGTCTACATAGGCTATTAATGAGTTCCACTTGAATGATGACAAGATTAAGCCCGGCATTTTAAACGTGTATCAGGAAATGAACACAGGCACACCTTCTGTGCTGTACTCTCAGCTCTGCATTTGGCCTCAAAACGCCAGATGTAGTCTACTCAATGTGTGAGGCTGAGGAGTGTCAAAAGGTCCAGTTGTAAATGAGCCCTATGACCCACCTGCTTTTAGGAAATAAATATCTCAGTTTAACGTTATAGGTTGTCAGTAGTGAGTTACATGATATTGTGTTATTCCTGTTAAAAGAATATTTTGTTTCAATATTTATGATCTTTGTCCACTCCCATAGACTATAAGCACCCTGCTGGTGAAAACAGCTAATGTGTCAGGGATCTACTTGTGTACAGCAAGGAATGCACTTGGGAACCGGACCATGAGAATCCCTTTCTATGTGGATGGTAAGTCGGCCATTTTGCATTTAGTGAAATTAGAAATTCTACTTCGAAATTTCTGAGAATACCCAGGTTTAGATTTTTTTTTTTTTCATATAGAAAGACATTTTTTATTTCTTTCTTGACACATTTTTAAGTTCTAAAACAAACTTTTTGGTTGTCCTCACAATAATCAATCTCATTCATTTTCATAGCACATTTTGTATTTTTAAATTATCTAATAATATTTCCCAAATGCCATCTTTATTCTTTATTTGCTCATAGTCTATTAATACTGTGTTTTATTCAATGTTGAATTCTGGCTGACTTGTTACTGCATTCTGGGCTGTTAACATGTGTTATACTTATGAAAGAGCAGTATTGAAGCGATTTTGCAGTGAAAAAAAAGCTCCTCTAGGCAAAAACATGCATCTCCGCTCCCTGTTCTGCTTCCGCTCCTCTCACATACTCTGGAATGGACTATGGTACTGGAATGCCAATCTCTGTTTTATAATGAATCAGTTTTATATGTTGCTGACCAGGGTCAAATGTTTCTGAAGTGAGAAACCCATTTACTAAGTTACGTACTGAAGAGTGTGTCGGCTGTCAGACTATTCAGAGCTGCCTAGATTAGAATGATGAGAAAAAAATTATCTGGAATGAACAGCAGCCGAGATTGGGGAAGCGTGAAAAATCAGAACTGTACAATAAAAATGGAGACAGAAGATAAAATGGAGGATGTCAAGTGGCACGTCTCCAGAAAAGAACAAAAAACCCCAGAGAATATGCTGTGCTATGCAAGAGGTGAACATGACTTTGTGCGCAGGAATGCTGGTCAGAGGGATGAAATGGTAATAACAGCTGTCTCCTCTGGTGGGACGTATATTGCTGTGAATAAACAAGCGTTTCACCAGCTTCCTGGAGGCCGGCCTTAGCCTGGTTCTTATTGTAATGCTTCAGGTCAGCCATCTCTGTCGCCATTCGCCAACAACGTGCTTCCAATTAGGAGTGATGAAACAGGAAATAACTGCAAATTTGACATTCCTGGCATGGCACTGTGCAGTTTTGTGTTTGTAGTGTGGGCCAGAGTACAACGATGTCTTTCAACAGTGCATCTAAAGCGTAGTTTCAGGTCCCTTATGAGGCATATGTTTTATGAGTTTTTTATAGATTATGCATAAAAACATGCATCGTGACAATCTTTAAGCGAGTCATTCTTTTTTTCTTTTATCTTCACTAGATCACCCACAGCCATTTGAGATTGAGCCCTCGACAGCTGTTGCAGGAGATGACATTACATTGACCTGCAGAGGCACAAGATATCTCTACGATAGGTTAAACTGGTATGATCCACTGGGCCACATGGTGCCCAAAGGCGAAACCACTCTTCAGATCGAGCCCTACACCATATCTTTGTCCATCAAGCTGCCCAACGTCTCCAGAAACCACACACTGGGTTATGAATGCCAGGCTTTAAACATGAACTCCAACACACTGGTCAATACAACATCTGTTTTAACTATCGATGGTGAGTTTCATCTGCTAAGCACCAAGAGATCTTTATGTCTTTGTGTAAGAACCAGCCTACATCTTATTATGTAATATATAAGATTCAGCTTCTGTTACTGATCAGTAAGAATCAAATGGCACTGATGCGTAAATCTCAGGAAGAAGCATCTGGGTTGCATTTCACTGCAAAATAAAAATAATACAATAGGAAAGTATTATTACTAGTACTACTACTACTACTACTATTGTTGTTGTTGTCAAAATACTTAATTAGTGTAAATGCAATGCAATACAATCCATTTTTTTATATATATAAATACATAAACAATCAAATACAAATTGATAATAAAACAATTAAGAAATAAACATTATTATTGGGAATTATTGTTGAAATGGTTTTCATGACAATGAAACACATTTTACCCCACAATTACTATAATTTGAAAACATCTCATTCTCATTACTACAATAATGAAAATCATCCTGTCCAGCCACAATTTTTTTAATTAATTAGCGTAAATTAAATTAATCACAAACAAATACTTTAATGTACTGATGTACTTCACAAAAGTGCTTCAGAATTTAAATATTAAATTTGTCCTTTAGGTTTTGCACATATATTACATTAATATATAATTTTTGTATGTATTCCAGTATTGAGAATGGGAGTTTTTTGCTTTAAAGTAGACTGCTGATAAAAGTGTAATGAGAATAATGAGGTGAAATATCTTGGACGTTTTCATGCAATTCACTCTAATGCATGAATTGCTTACATTGATATCTACAATCAAAAAATGATATAGAAGTGTGATGTGTACTGTGTCTGACACAGAGAGGAAAAGGCCCAGGCTGATGCAGAATCTGACCAATCAGGATGTGAACAGCAGCAGCACCCTGACACTGGCCTGTTTGGCTTATGGTGTGCCGACACCCTATATCACATGGTACAAAGACGAGACTCCTGTCACAGAAGGACCAGGTGAGAATGCACTAAAAGAAGTTGTGTGCATTGATAAGCGATCCTCCTATCAGACCTGGAACTGTTCTGTATTTTATGGTGTATGTTTTTAATTCATCTTTCTATATGATGCTTTCAGGAATCACTCTAAAAGTTGACGGCACTCTGATCATTGAGCGGGTGAAGAAGGATGATGAGGGCATTTATGAATGTCGTGCCAGCAATGCTGGAGGGGAAGCAAAAACCAGTGCGGTCATTACTGTAGTGGGTGAGTTCTTAGATGATGACCAACTCTTTGTCTGCCTTTAATTCTTTTCTTCATCATTCATATTATATGGGTGTAAATTGTGCAGTTGACTGTAAATGGGGCACAGTAACCATAAAGATTGTCCTATTTTAGCCAGGACTTTCACTTCCAGTCAGACATTGTAAAGATTAATCTCAAAAGCACCGATAAGTTTCTCAAAGTTTCCATAGTAATGTAAACAGGACAAATAGCCTTTTTTGGCCGAACTTTGAATAACTATCAAATGAGAACGACACACTAAGGCTGCCAGGAATGCCATGCAAATTCCAGATTTTGATGGGGGTCTGGGAGTTAAAGTCAGGGTCCTCTCACTAGGGAGTTGACCTCTACATAGTCTTTGAGGACATGTATTAATGATCGAAGAGACATCTCTTTGAAGAAGTAGAGGGTTTTAAGGAAAGTGTAATGATAAAATAAGAAGATCCTTTCCAAAACAATTCTTGTCCCTCTTTCAATAGTGAAATTCTGTTACAATCTATATCCTCTTACAAGAAAAGAACATGGGCTTGACATGATCCAACAAACCCAAGCCAAACACATTCATTCAAGGAGAGCAGAGTGTGCTTTGAATTCTTTCTCCTTTCTCTTTTGGAAATCAACCTTTTGAACAGTTTTGGAACCACTCAGTGAGCACATGATAAATGAGAATGACTGAACCAGACCCTATCCAGTGAAACACTTTATACACTACATGTGAAAGCACACTGCATTGTTTGTGCACAATTTGTCAGAAAAAATGAGAAATGGAAATGACTCAAATTCAGGGGAAATGCAAAAAGCAGCACTGCATGACAAATCCAGTTTATATTTTGTGAAATGTGGTTTTGTATTTGGTATACTTGGTATGTGATTATGTAGAAATATCATTAAAAACATGATTATATGTACAAATACCATTGGTTATATTTATTAGACAAAGATTTGTGATGAATGTGGTACAGATGGTTCTCTCATTGAAAACATGCCGTTTCTGCACACAGGAGAAGATGGTAAGCCAAATATTGAAGTGATCATCTTGGTGTCTACTGGAGCAGCAGCAACATTCCTGTGGATAATGCTCATTCTCTTTATCCGTAAATTAAGAAAAGTAAGGACTTTAGGTTACACTTTTTATGTAAGCTGTCCTTGTTACTGAGTACTGAGTATTATTCTACATGCACTTACTATAGGGTTAGTATTTGGAAAAGGGTTTGGTTAAGGGTTAGTTGCATGTAATTATGCATATTTTTACCATTTTTACTATAGTAAGTACATGTAACGTGTAATAAGGACACTGTAAATATTGCAATATTGTGAAATAGTGTCACAATTAAAATAACTGTTTTCTATTTGAATATATTTTAAAATGTAATTTATTCCTGTGATGGCAATTTACTCTAGTTTTCAGTGTCACATGATCATTCATGCTGATTCGGTGCTCAAGAAACATTATTATTAGCTGTGTTGCTTAATATTTTGTGGAAACCACAATACATTTTTTCAGGATTCTTTGGTGAATAGAAAGTTCAAAAGAACTTTTATTGAAAATCAAAGACTTTAGAACCATTATAAGTGTCTAAGCTGTCAATTTTATGTATCATTGCTAAATAAAAGTATTATTTTGTTAAAAGTATAAATCTTAGTGACTCCAAAGTTTGAACGGTATGTTTACTCTGAGAATGTATTAATGTGCTTCAGTCCACACTAATGCTTATGTACAGTTACCTACAGTCTTGATTTGCTCAACTGATTTATTTATGTTACTCTATGACAAACACATACTCATGGTCTTCTCTCAAAACTCTTAATGATCTAATGTGTGTGAAATGATCTAATCAGGGCCCAAACAGTCATGCAGCTACATAGCCAAAAAAAAAGTTAGAAATTCTGATTTATTCTGATTTAAGAAATATTTAATTATTTCACCAGCCAAGTTCAGCAGATTTAAAGACGGGGTACCTGTCCATCATCATGGACCCCGACCAGATGCCCCTTGATGAGCAGTGTGATCGTCTGCCCTATGACAGCAACAAATGGGAGTTCCCTAGAGACCGCCTCAGACTTGGTTTGTTAAAAGATCCATTTCATTCTCTTTTGTAAACCAAAACAGTTTTTTCTATTAAAGCAAAGCATGTGATGTAAACAAGATTAAATTCGATTCATACCTAACTCAGAGGTTGCTCTTTTAGAGCTCATGAGTTCACTTTCTTCTCTTAAAATGCTTTTGAACAAATAACATTACTTCTCTTTTATTTCCTTAATCCTCAGGCCTATTTTGTTAGAATGGTGGGCATCAGGGTTGTGTAAGATTTGAAAAGAAAATATGCCTTTATATATTAGTGAGCCGCTTCTGTCGTTCAGTCTTAACTGCTCCATGAATTCTCATTGGAGGGTCAGCCTCAGCAGGCTGTTTTAATTACAGCCTCACATCTTTCTTGACAGGGCATCCTGCCTGATTTATGATCCCCTTGGACACAGCAAGCTCATGTAGACACTCTCTCTCTCTCTCTCTCTCTCTCTCTCTCTCTCTCTCTCGCTCTCTGACAGGTAAAACTTTGGGGCATGGAGCATTTGGAAAAGTTGTAGAGGCCTCTGCATTTGGCATCGACAAGATTTCTACTTGCAAAACAGTGGCTGTGAAAATGCTGAAAGGTAACTGTAACGTGTTTTAGTGGGCTCGAAAAGTCTTTATAAACTATAAATCATAAATGAGTTATCATAAACTTAAAACCTTATGATCATGTTCTTCGGCATGATTTGAGAGTGATCCAAAAAGCATCTTGTGCTTCAATGGAAACAAAAACATCTAACCGTTTACATCATTTACTTATTCGATGAATGACTTCTAAATAGACTAGACCACCATAGCATTTCTTTGTTTTACATTTTTTAGCTTTAAACTCTCTGTTTATTTTAATTCCCAGATTTTGATTGTGGTTTCAGACTTTTAGACCCCATTGTATAATGCTATCAGATCAACATAAATGCAGTACAAGAACAGAAAGTACTTAGTTGAATATAATCAACATTCCTGTAAGTTTTATTACATCACAAATTTGCTCTTTTAAACAGATATGCTTAGCCTTTTTATGGCAGTATTGAATACATCGATCCCATATATTGAATGCAAATGTGAATCAGAGATTGAAAACAGAAGCCTGTCCATGTGGATCTTTCGGTTTTCGTGCATGTTTCTTGAGTTCATATGAATATAATTAGCAGCTGTTCAGGGTATTGCATGCTGCATTTATGTGATTGTCCACAGATATGAAACCTTGGACAAAAGCATACGTAAGTGAACTGAATGTGCAAATACTCACGTAGCGTTTAGCAATGACCCCTGAACAGATGTTTCTTAGATCGCTCTGAACCAGAACCAACACGGTTCACCTTCTGTAATTGGTTAATGTTTGTTATTGTTCTATTGCCACTTTCCAAAATGTCAACTATAACGCAACAATTTTGAATCAACACACGGAATTACTCTCATGCATTGAAGTAAGACAAATATTTTGGTCTAGCAGGACTGTATTCGCCCTGTAGTTGTATTTGTCTAAACTCTCCCCGTTTGGTCAACTGTTTGTATAGCGTTTGTTTGGTGATGGTGCGTTCTTGTAGAGTGATGAGCGCTGCTCTGGTGGTGGTGTTTTGTCTGTTCTTGATGATGATAGATCTGTCGATACACATTGCCACTCGAAATGAATCTTCCCTGCGCATTAATCATAGAATGAGAGGCAGGACTGATGCCGCCTCATGCACCACAGGTCAGTTCTTAATAAAAAGCAGTTCCCCTTTATTTGAATCCCTTTAAATGGTTAAATCTGAAGCCTACACACATTTTATTTCCAGAGTATGATGACCCTGTTAGATAAGCAGACACTGTTTCATTATTTGTATGCTTTTATCACCCAAAACTTGAAATGTCTAAAATGCAAAGGAAAAATGTGTCTGTCCTCAGTTTGACATCATGAATACTTTTCATGCTGGCTTCTCATACTTTGAAACAAGCAGCGCCAATATTCCTCTCAGTAAAAGACTCTGTGAGGTGTCTTTGGTATAAATCATGTACGAATTACTGCTCAACGTTGAACATAGCTCTCCTGTGTCACTTTGATGGGTCTAAACCACAGGAAACCTGACGTGTTAAAACAACAGCCTCCCCATCTGACTCCATGACCTCCAAAGGTCACCAGGATAATGTTCCTGACCACATATTTCCCTAGAATGATGCACAAACTACTGAGAACCTGGAAAAGAGCTCTTTCTCCTGTTCAAATACTTTAGAAGGTTTATAACAATGTTGCCTCCAGATGTTGATCTGTGCTCTATAATTTATGGTGCGCATTATGTTGTCTGTTTAAGGTTCCTTTAAACACAATGACAGGCTTTGAACATTCATTTTATACTTTCCAATGATTTCTGTGTGTGAACTTGATATTTATCCTGATTATCAAAGTGCTGCTCAAACTCATTTTCAAAAATGACAACTATGTCAAGACATTAATAAAAAATCTCTTATCCATTTGAAACAACAGTAACAGTAATTGAAACGTCAGCCTTTGAACAGGAGACCGGAAATACAACAGCATGCTTGAGATCACATAATCATACATTTTCCTAACATTTCAAACAAAAATCCTTTCTGACCATGTAAGACATTCCATTGATTCGTTTTTTCCTCTTATCCTCTTCCTCTTCACTCAACAGCGGGAGCTACAAATAACGAGTGGAAAGCTTTAATGTCTGAACTGAAGATTCTGATCCATATTGGTCATCATCTTAATGTGGTCAATCTGCTTGGAGCCTGCACAAAGCGTGGAGGTAAGAGGAAGTTGACCGAGAGAATTCAGCCATGGCGACTTTTTCTCTGTTTTTACATTTATTTGGTGTACGCTCAGGTCCGCTAATGATAATCGTGGAATTCTGCAAATATGGAAATCTTTCCAACTACTTGAGAAGTAAGAGGGGTGACTTTGTGGTTTACAAGGTAAGCAGTATTGTCTCTTGTTCATTTACGCAGTGATTTGACATGATTATGCATGATATTGACCGGAGCATGTGATGATAACATCCACAGTCTCAGGATGGTAAGGCTCTGCGTTCCAGCTCCGGGTGTGATCTGAGCGAGCTCATCAAGCGCAGGTTGGAGAGCGTGGCCAGCACCGGAAGTTCAGCCAGCTCCGGCTTCATTGAAGATAAGAGCTACTGCGACTCGGAGGAAGAGGAGGAAGGTAACGGCTGAGTGTCTTCCTTCCCCTCTCCCCTCCTCCCTCTCAACCCCTGCCTCACCTCCACCCCACCCTCTCTTCTCTCAAGGCTCCGCTGATTGTTTTTTCCCCCTCAGTCTGATAGGTGGCTTCCTCAGGGATTCATAAATACAACTGATATTTTGCACAAGCCACTGTCACCTACTGTGCGCAGAGCTTTTTCTAATTTCCTGCCGAAAGACCAGAACTAATCCGCTGTGGGTACACTGGGTCGTGCTGTCCCATGCCGGTTATTTCTGGTTTGATAAACTGTTTACTCAGGTGGATGACCCACCCACAAGCCCCTCACTTGAGTATCATTGACAAACTGCACGTTGCAGTCTGCTCTAAAAAAAGCAGTCATGTTTCATTGTCTTCCTATCGGATGTGTCTGTAGTAAACAGGAGAATTATGACTTTAAAAACCTGTTATTAATAGATTAAGAGAACATCAAACTTGATATACAGCACACACTTGTAGTAGAAGAAATTCTTAGAAATTCTAGTTCTTTATTGCATAACAAAACAATGGTTTTGATTTAGCTGCTAATAGCCTTTTACCCTTGTCTTGCAGAGCAAGAGGATTTGTATAAGAAAGTGCTCACATTGGAAGACTTGATTTGCTACAGTTTTCAAGTGGCTAAAGGCATGGAGTTCTTGGCTTCGAGAAAAGTAAGAGTAACGCTTTCTCTACTCAGGATTTCATTCCGTAGCTCTAACCTTTGCAACGAATCATTGTATTCTTAGTTTGTTGTGGCAGATCATTTTAAAACAAATTTCCTTTTGAAATAATTCTTTGGCTTTTTGTTTTATTGTAGTAATCAATCTCCTTATTTTGGCAACTCTTTGAAAAGATTTGTCCAAAAATCCAGAACCCAAATTACTTTATTGATCCAACACACTCATTTACACACATCTCGCAGATGAGATTAATTGCCACATACTAAAGATGCGGTTTAGCGTATGTGGTTTAATCTCACCTCAGGTCAGAGTTTCCCCGATGGCAGTTCCACGTGTTTTACATTATCACAGCTTTCCATCATTTGCTCCATCTGACAGCGCAATGCCACACATGGTTCAAATAAGACACAAAACGCATCTTCACTACAGCCCGTTTCTCTGGTCAAGAGAGTTTAAAGCACATATAGTTATATCCTGCTATTACAATAAACTGATAAAGTATGTAGAACATAATCTAACAGGATCTCTCTTTTATTTCTCCAAGTGTATTCACCGTGATCTGGCCGCACGAAACATCCTGTTGTCTGAAAACAACGTTGTGAAGATTTGTGATTTTGGACTTGCAAGAGATGTATACAAGGACCCAGACTATGTCCGTAAAGGAGACGTAAGTGTGCAATATTATCCAATTACTTCATATCGGCCACGGATACATGGTGCTGTGAGTCTGTATAATGCACACAGTGTTTCAAATCTACTTAGTGTGATGGACACAAATGATAACAGTCCAAAAACCACTGACACTGTGAATGTTCATCTGGAAAAGGATAAAATAATTCTGTTAATGCCAAGAGTCTTTGGCGTGCTGTTAGTCATTTTATAAGCCCTGATAATATTATTCTGGTCAAAGGATGTTTTCTTGTGGTCGAGTTTGAGCCAAGACGTCACACAGATTGTATAATCAAATAGACAGCATTTTATAAGCTGCACGTTTTTGAATGTGAAATAATATTGTGAGTCGTTCCTTTACAGGTGAGAGTGGCGCTAACATGGTCTGCTTATCTTTTCCCAGGCTAGACTTCCCTTAAAGTGGATGGCACCAGAGGCGATATTTGACAAGATCTATACTACTCAGAGTGACGTGTGGTCTTTTGGAGTGCTCATGTGGGAGATCTTCTCCCTTGGTAAATAGCATTGCTGTCCTAAGAGTATAACTCACATCCTCTTTATTCATCCATTCATTTGAGACACACACAGCACTGTTGCAACAGTTCAGGAACCTGTAGCAATTAGAATAGTTTAAAATACTTTCTAATCTTTTGTTTTGCTTTTTGACTGTTATCACAAACAATGACCCCTGAACTCCTTAACCCCTTAAATCACTATCTTGATTTAATATTTTGGGGAGATTCGATTATGAAACAATCAAAGAATAAATTAAGCTTTTATGAATTCAGGCCGTCAGTTCTTGGAACAATGCTTTCTGCTCTGAGGTTTTCCATGAAGCAAAGTGTATTTTTCCCCTTCCTTTCTTCTATAGAGACGTTTCTTAGACTTTGTTTGTTTGCTTTACTGGTTCGGTGCATTTTACACCAAAGCAAAAATCTCAGACAGGATTCAGCACCCACCAAGTTAAACACATGGAGTAGGAAGGCCGCTCAGCACATGCTGTGCTCCATGCAAATGGAAATAAAACGAACTCAAGGGTCCTCAATCAAAGACACCTGGCATAAACCAGGCTGCTCATGAGGTGCCCTGCGCTATCAACCTCCTCCAGATGTAGAGGGCAATAACTGTCAGCTGCTGTTAAATTTTCCTTTGGGAACAAAATGGATTGCGTTGTCAGCTTGAAAAAAAAAACAATTTTCATTCCACGAGTGCAACAACATCTGTGAACTTCAACACTGTGTTTTTAAATAATAAATAGAGGTCGTAAAACAGAAGAATCATCTTCCATTTGATCGGGTTTCATTCCCAAGCAGGAATGTAAACCCACAGTTACCAGGCAGCATTTAATGTAAATGTCTGCTCCCACAAATGTACTATAACCTTTAATGGTATATTGTACAGAGTAGCTGTGGCCCCTTTGTCGTTAAAGGCGCTTAGCCAACCATTTTAATGTCACCATTCATATATGTATTTATACATTATTTATATATATATTTATATCTACTATATAACCACTATTAAAAATGTAATATCAAATTGTTCATTACATGTACTTGTGCTTATTTGGCCAGTAATAATGCAGAAATCAAAAATGGGGCATAATCTTGAATAATTATTTATGTTATAAGTTTACCTGTCTGCGCTCAATTGCCTGTTATCCTAAGTTTGAAATGCATATTGAATGAACACAGTAAAAATCCCCAAATGTAAATTCACCCGATGGGAAAATAGTGGGTCGTCATTTCACACGATGAAATAAAGCAACATTTAGGAAAACACAATTTAAATCATAAATTATCAGGGATATTTAAGGAATAGGACTCTGAGCTGTCACTACCACTGAGCTGCAATGACTTAAGTTGGTGTCAAATAGACTAACACGAAAAGTTTAGAAAAATTATTATTGCTACTTGATAGTGTCCATGGGAGAAAAGTTTGCACCGCACCCAAAGTACACTCTCACGTTTTGTATTGTGGATTTGAATTTCTTGTCCCTGTTTTTCTAGGCACTCCACATCTGCAGCACTATATTTACAAAGTTGCAGGATATTTCGAGTGCAGTTAATTTATTTGTTTTTAATGACTACCTAATCTATGTCAGAAGGGGGTTTAGATCATAGTTTAATGAAAGATTGACCCTTTCTGAGATTCATTGTTATGATCTGCATATTTTAGTGGTTATCAGATATTATTCAAAGGATTTCAGTCAAGTAAATGAAAATATTGTTTCATGAATCATGGTTTTTGCAAGTGTGCAGCAAGGTCCCAACAGTCTGCAAATTCACACTGTCTCAATAATTTAGTGGTTTTTGAGAAAACGGCTTTGCATAGAGTTTCCAAGTTTAGTTGACTGTCCTCATCAGCCCCACTAATGCCGATTATGCCAAGGTCTTTCCATTGATCTCTCCCAACCCACTTCACAGTTTAGTGAGTTTCTTGTCAGGCCCTTTGAAGTGGCCCGAGCTCTATTTCATGGAAAAGTCTTGATAACCCCATTATTCTCTTTCTTCTCCCCAGGTGCCTCCCCTTACCCTGGCTTACACATTGATGAGGAATTCTGCTGCCGACTGAAGGAGGGCACCAGGATGAAAGCTCCTGAATACTCCTCCTCTGAAATGTAAGAATAGCTCTGCTAATGTCACTATTGTCCGACAGTCCTAATGTGAAAAGGATTTGTTAACTATGCATGCGATTGTTATTACTTCAAGTATTAGTGCCACAAATACAATGTGTTTGTTGTGAGAAATGTTCAATATGTTAGGTAAACTATTAAATGAATGTAGTATAAACATATCAAATATCTATTAATTAATTATATTATATTATATTAATTATATTATTTGCATGTCTGTTATCTGTTCTGGCACATGCCACTATACCCAACGTATACATCTTTTAAGGTATTTATTTTATGAAATCTCTCTAAGTAAATTCCTTCTGTGTGACGCCTGGACTTTTATACACACTTGAAGTGACTTTATTCCTACAAAACTCTTCAGGGTTATTAGCTGAACCTGCACTCTGGGGAAGAAAAATCCTTTCCTATCGATACAGTTGAAAAGAGCAGAAATATCTAATTTCATTGCTTTGACACGAGACTGAAGCCTTAAATGGAAACAGATCAATTATTCGCTGAGCAGAATAAAAGGAGCAGCTTCTGATTGGCAGATAGTTTATAGTGCAGTTGATGTGTGTTAGGTATCCATTACTAACTTACACCAATGCAGCTGAAACTCAAGCTCACATTAAAGGCTTCGGTCTACCTAGGCAGCATGGGGTGGCCAAACACAGTGGCAGGACCCCTGGGCTTCAGACAGGCAAACCCACCGTCAAGATACTCCCATTGTGGTTACAGGGTTAGAGAGTAAGCCAAACCAAAATCAGAAAGTTTTCAGATGTAACAAGATATGAGAGAAGGGGTCATGGTATCAGTTTTAAATGTGGTAAGGAAGTGAAGTGGACAACTTCAGATTAGTGTTGCTTATAAATGGGTGCAGAGAACTGAATCCCCTCAATCTGAGACAGAATATTCCCTGCCTGTTCTCAATAAGAACCCCTACTGCTGTCGACGAAGTGCTCCACTCAATCTTTGTTTTAAAACTACGGGCTCTTTCAGGATGGTCATTTTTCATACCTGATATTCTGTAACTGTATTATACCCTCCGTCTTAAACATGTGGAAACCTGAACAGAGCACTTACTTTTAATAGTCTCAAATTTGCAATCACACACGCCAAGTCTGGCTAATTGAACATAACAAGAGGTCATGATAGATGGCGATTGGAGATGACCTACAAAATGCAGGCCAGACCTCAGACCTGAATTGAATGCAGCACTCATAAATACAGCCATTCTGGTGCCAAGTCCATTTAGCTTCAAAGAACATGTCAACTAACATTCCAGATAAGGGTCAATTTAATATGCTGTATCACCTGAATGTTGTTTTGAAGGAGGTAGCACAGATAACACTGCTCTTCAAGAGAGCAGATATGTTGATCAAGTTATGTACTATTCTCAGGTTAAACTTTACTTTATTCCTGACCCTGAATCAACCTTCTCTATTGTGAACGATGAAAAGGAATGTAATTCAGAATTCAGGAGTTTGTCCAGATCATCCGTCCAGACTGATTCACCCATTTAATGATGAACTGGTTCCCCACTATCCCACAGGCTCATAACTATTCAATACATTGAGCTAAACGCCATTGGCTTTCATTAATGTATTTCCCATTGATCTCCATGAAAAGTATGCCATAGTTTGAGCACAGCTCGATGGGATATAGAACATCCTGTTGTATCGTTGATTTCAGAGGAACCACTATTCACCAATTTTCTGGACTTCCTGTTAGTTTAAGGAGTCGCTCCATCTGGATTCATTAAAATAACCATTTTAGAAGTCCTGCTTCCTCCTGCTAATCTCCTACGCAGCCCACGAGAAGAATACCACCTCTCTGATGACTACCGAATTCAAACCCTGATGAATATATATGGTGATTAGTGTAAGGAAGTAATGAGTCATCGACTAGTACAATAATTTTTCCATACTCCAAATTGCCGAATGTCGTGCTAATCAGATGAGATCAGAGAGTTTCATGGTTAACAGACTTTATTTATATAAGGACCTGTGAGTGCAACACCACAGTATAAACAGGATACAACTCAATCATCGCCAGTGATCATTTACTCAAATGGCGGGTTGGTGCATTGACGCCGCAGTGTTTCACAACTGAACCTTAGCCTTCAGATAAACTTCACCATTACAGACCACTGCAAAATCCAATAAAGGACCCCAGACGTCCCTTGTGGGGAGAGATGCTGACAGCTCGTGTAAAGCAGGAGGAAGTTCCTCTCAACACAAACTCTCACCCTGAGAACGGTGCAATGAAAACACTCAGCCTCACTCCTCGTGTCACGCACAGAATATTATTGATGAGTGTAAATAATTGGATAAAGCCGGATTTGCAGACTAACCTAGAGGTCAAGGCAAAGGGCGTAATTCATGAGGGTTTGTGTAGCTGCTGAAGAATTGCAATTTATGATGATGACGTATTGAACACAAAGTTCAAAGGAAGCTCTTTAACATGTGCATGTTTCTCTTCATAGATATCAAACCATGTTAGACTGTTGGCATGGAGAACCATCCCAGAGGCCCACATTCATGGAACTGGTAGAGAGGCTAGGAGATCTGCTCCAGGCTAGTGTGCAGCAGGTACAATCTCATTCACTTTATTATCCTTGTATGTCTTTCCTACAAACTGTTTTTAAAAGTTTAAAGACTGACCACAGCAAAACCACAAGGGTTTTTATGGGAGATGCACTACCATTACACAGGAAAACCATGCCAGCTTTTAACAGTTAGTCACAGATTAAAGATTAATACGTTATTAATGTGATTCAGAGTGACGGTAAGATTTTATGTTTTTGAAAAAAATATTTTATGCTCTCCAGTGCTGCATTTATTTGATCACAAATACAGAAAAAACGTAATATTCTGCAATATTATTGCAATTTAAAAGAACCATTTTCTACTTTAATTTATTTTAAAATGTAATTTATTTATTAATCCAGTCTTCAGTGTCACATGATCCTTCAGGAATCATTCTAATATGCTGATTTGGTGCTCAAGAATCATTTCTTCTTATTATCAATGTTGCAGTTTGTAACATTATAAGTGTCTTAACTGTCACTTTAGATCAATTTAATGCATATAATTTCTTTCAAAAATAAAAGTAGTGCATCAAATAAAAACCTAAACTTGAAAATATGATATTTACATACGCACATCCCGTATTCTCAATTAGAAAATTATACAAATTGTATCTCATAGACCAAGCACATTTAAATGCTGAAATTGTGAAATTCAATGCCTGTACTAATCAACATGATATCCAAGCAAAAACAAATGTAAAACTCTATGTGTACTCTGAGTACAGTATGTTCTGATACATTTTTCTTAGTTCAAAAAGAAAAGGTAAGGAATGGATTTGATTTAAAATATGGCTTGAAGAGAAGATTTGGTCTCAGTAAAAGGCACAGCACTGAGATCAAAACATATTCTAAGCCATCTGAATTGGAAGCCATCCAAACGGCCTCTCTCTCACATAAGGAATCAAGCTTAGTGTACTGCCTGGACTGTCCCTAATAACATCATCTCCATAAAACATATTCACACATTCCCCTGCAGATTTATGTACAGTTTCCTCCAGAATCCTATAATACCATATGCAGGGTGATGTCACAGTTTTAAAATGAGCTGCATTTTTAAACACTTTGTATCTCTTAGGAGGGAAAGCATTACATTCCAATCAACACAGCCCTGTTGACCAAAGCAGACCCCTCAAACCCAAGTCCCACAAAGGAGACCTCCTCCAGACCTGTCTCTCTTAGAGACTCTGGGATGGCTTGGTAAGATACCTCTATCTTATCCGTTTAGCAGTTATGCTCAGACTGACCTGTATTTGTATTTCTGTTGTTAAAAAACAGTCTGCATGTCATTATTCATGAGGACTATGTTAAGCTTTTTAGAAATGTGCATTTTGTAGATAAAGTTCTGCCATTTTCTGGTTTCCGTACAGCACATTTTCCTGTTCCAACCAAACATGCTCCCACACTTCATCCCAATGGCCTTCATTTGAATGTTTTAAGGGTGAAGGAAAGCACTAATTGTTTCTTGATAAGGAACAGTCCTCGCAGCATTAAGGGCCCCTCAAGGAATTTCCTCTTGTACCACAAATGCAGTTTCAGGATTTATGCCTACTTAAGATAATATTTATCTAACTCTTTTGTTTCCATGGGTCCTTCAAGTATATTTGTAGAGAATAATATTGAAATGGTGCTATCCCTGTTATCCCTAATGCTACAGAGCTATTTACCCTGCTGCGTAAAATTTTGTTAAAAAGTATTTTATTCAACACAGTATTGAGCTTCTACTTGGAAACTGTGATACCGAACACCGCCCTATTATTCTAGTATATATTTGTTTGAATCTACCAGACATGATGTCATGAGAAACTTTCTGTGCTGATCTTATGCCGTTTCCTCCGAGGAGGCAAGGGAGGCAGTGTCTCCTCAAAAATAATCGATATTACAAAAATAAAACAAGGCTAATTTTACAAAATGTGACATGTAAAAGTCGCTCGTTTTAATGAAGTAACACTGCCCAACAGTGACACCCGCAGGTGCCTCCTCTGATCCAATGAATGGGGGAAAGTCACGTGAGAGGAGGCAATGCCTCCATCACGCTGTGATTGGTTATAATTAGTTATGGTTTGTGCGATAAATCCCGCCTCTTGTTTTCGTGCTCATTCTCGAATCAGCCTGAATGAAGCAAATGATGCCGTTATGGGAAGACTAATTAAAAAGTAAGTAAACCCCTCAGTCACTTAGATTTCACCGCATTCTCATGATGACTACGGGGTTTCTATTGAGCAATCAGCTTGGGGAAACTGAAGTTATATCTTCGTGTCTGTGACAGACGGTGTTTACAGAGCTTGATGACTGCTGAAAATAAGTTTGACTATTAAAAAGAAAAGCTGAATATTACTTCACAAATAATATATATTGTTTAAATTGTTACTCCCTTTAGTTATTATTTTGGAATACAAACACTAACTTGATTAAATTTACACTTGGTTTTAATAAATAGAACATTACATAGTTAGTGTAAAAATCGTGTCAAGTAACGAAGTGCAAATACTTTTTTACCTTACTTAAGTAGAAATTTTGGGTATCTATACTTTACCAGAGTCATTATTTTTCAGCCAACTTTTTACTTCTACTCCTTACATTTTCACGCAATTATCTGTACGTTCTACTTAAAAATAGCCTCATTACTCCGATTTCATTCCGGCTTGTCATCATTCAAAAAAACAAAAAAAACTATCCAGATAAATAGCGCCATCCGGATAGTGAATTTGATTGTGGTTGGATGAGAAGTATAAACATATACCATTCCGAGTGGGTACACCTATTTTCTTGTCCATTGCCCCCATAGATTCCTGCAGCTAAGCTTGGATGTACATTTGCATTCCAATAAAGGTTATTGATAACATGCCTCTGAAGCTTGACTTTTTGCACCATTACGATACTTATAGGCAACTAGTCATCATATCTTCCGCTCCATGAAACACGATAATGCTCAGTAGTACACATATATGGTTCTTTAATGTATTTTCATTGTACTAAAATGCGTTCATTTTCAATTGGCATATGCAGCTGAAACAGGTAGCCTAGTGCATCCCAAATTTTTCAACATTAACATTTTAATATAACATTATAGTCATTATGGCCTTTAGAGAAATGTTTCTTTGAGGAGTTGGGGTAGTTCACTATATGCCACCCCTGTGGCACGGCCTAAGCTTTTTTCCTTAATGGCATTTTTTCCTTACATTACTTTTACTTTTATACTTTGAAACCAGTACTTTTACACTTTTACTTGAGTAAAAAGCTTAGGTTGATACTTCAACTTCAACAGTTTTTAAACCCTAGTATCTATGAATACTTTTGTTATATATATATATATATATATATATATATATATATATATATATATATATATATATATATATATATATATATATATATATATATATATATATATATATATATAAAATGTGAGGACTTTGCTTCCTCATTTTAAAACACCACCGCACACCACTCTCTTATGTGGAGTATTTGATACTTTCAGGAACATCAAGGTCCGCCCAGCAAGTGTGAAGACCTTTGATGAAGTAATCCTGGAGAATGGAACCAACAAGATCCACGAGGTGAAGAGCTTGTTTTTCGCACTTAAGAAACGGCACTTCATTTGCACATTACGAAACAATGCAAAAAATATAGTGTCTGTGGTTAAGTCATGTTTGGTTGTTCACAGGGTGGGCAGTCAGACAGTGGGATAGGTCTATCTTCAGATGACCTGAAGACACTGAAGCGCCTTGAGTCACTGGCCCGACCGCGGAGTTTCATGGCCCGAGCGTGAGTACAGTACATTCAGTCCTGTTTAGACCTTTTGCCTGGCCACATCCAGAACCACAGGAATGGGTAGGACTGCCGGCGTATGCCCTGGAGACCCTCCCACTGGGCTGGAATGTAGATGACACAATTGTCATACAGTTTCTCCCCCAAGCTCCACACGACTCCAGTCACTACCCCTTTACTTTGAGAGACGTGCCTGCACGAGAGTCTCTCAAACAATGGCACAGTGGAGAGATATTGCCTAAGGTGACAATCTCAACAGCCAGACAACAAAAGCAGGGCTGGGCGTGTGACTTGTTAAAGCTGGCTGTAAGGTCTGGTGACTAGCATCTTTGTTTGTACCGCCTGGGCTGTAATGGCCTCTGACTCCATCGCTGAAACAGATATGGCATTTTGCCATTTTAAACAATAATACGCATTGAATTATGCCTTTATTTTATTTGAGGAAGTATTTGAAAGAATGAGTGCTTGGTAGTGTTAGGAACTGAAATATATTCCCTTTAGGGTCCTGGTATTTTTGCTACAGAATGTATAAAGCTTAAATATATTGACTGACTGATGAAAAAAATAGATGATTAAAACGTTGTCAGTTCTCGTCCTCGACCAGCCTAATAATTTATTAACTACAGACTAAAGTGTGCTGGGGTCTGAGACAACATGACTTGTTCATAAAAGGGCCCCAGGGCAAATGGTGCTGAAAACTAAAGCGAAGGGGGGCTTTTAAGTTATTAATGGAAAGCCATTGGGCTGGATTAGCCTTGGTTTTGTTTAACCGTTTGAGATCTGAGACGCCGTTTATGGTCTTCCAATGTGGCAAAGGCCAGGGTTAATCTACAAAGGTTATCCACTAAATTGCATTCAGGGACTCATAGACTATACAGCATCCTAATATTTGAGGGCAACAGTTTGCACCACCAATTGCGGTTAGACAAACAGTGGTAATCTCTTACTGATTGGAGGTTTATGACTCAGACCTGGAGAGGCAAAGTGGTTAACCAATTGTCCATGCTGTTCAGAAGTGTTCAGTCTAAACATGCGATCGGCATTAGATATGGGTACTTGGGTAGTGGTAACACCACAATGCCAAGGCTATATTATATGATCTTCATCTAAAAAAGGATCTTACTTTATCATGTTAAAAATAAATCTATACCATCTATAATCTAAAATCTATATAAAAGTTTTTGGTCAGTAATGTGTATATATATATTATTTTATATTTTAAAGAAATGCATACTTTTATTCAGCAAGGACTAAAGAGACAGTAAAACATTTTTTTTCCATCACAGCAATACACAAATGATATATATATATATATATATTAAAATAGAAAAACTATTTTAAATTGTAAAATGTCATAATATTATTGAGTTGGTGAATACGAGATTTTGATGATGCCAAGTCAAAATGTCAGTGTCACAAAAAAAACCTTGACAAGGAGCTATTATTTTATAATCTTACCTAATAATTATATTATCTTAAAGCTTCTGCTTAAAGAAAAAAATGTCCACTAAAATGTACAAAACCTTCAGCCTACTGTAGTAACAAGATGAATACTGTAACACAGTAATATTTATACTAAAGTTAATTTTCACTAGTCTATAGTGTGAAATGAGAAACATAAAAGTTGTGCCAGTTTTATTCAGATGAGTGGACTGATATACAGCATTTCTCTGGACATCAGCGAATATTATGAGGTATCAGACTGTTGAATGCTGCGATCGTCCAATCAGAATTGATTGTTCCAGAGAACTGTGTAATAAGTTTGAATAACACCACATCCCTACCTCCCCTACAACATAAATACAGCAGCAGGGAAGATTTGTCTCTTTCTATGATTGATGAGCCAAGATTGACTGCAAATGAACAAAATCAACAGGTTTTCATTAAAAACACTCTGTCTCGCCTCTGTCAGCACTCCCCCGTCCTGCCATGTCCAATGCCGTCCACATCCTAGCCCGATATGATAGAAAGCTGGGCACAGCCTGCAACCAGCTGGCGAAGCCATGCACAGGTTGCCATGGTCACAGCCATGGGAAAAAAAGAACCACTCAGTGTATGTAGAGAATGATGTATATATTGTAAAGAGGCGGCCCCTGCCAAGGACCCACTCAATCATTGTCACCTTTGACCTTCTACAGATTTACTGCTGTCCAAGAGTCTCCCTCCACATTGTGCCTCTGGATTCCACCTGGTACTCCCACATTTAGTATGCACATATGTGGAGTGCTTGGCACTGACAGCTCTGCTTCACACTGTGTACAGACCCCAATACATGCCAATCTATTTCGTATAGATATTTACTGCTAATGATCACCCCTTTAGACTAAAAGACTCCCTCCAGGGTGTCTGACCCAATGACCCCGGATGAAGACGTTATTGAAACCCATAGCAACACACAGAGCAAAGTTTACATACACAGCACAACAAAACTATCTCAAATGCTCGTTTCAATTTGGGTACATTAAAACCCATTTGCTTCTCCCACAGGATGAAGAGCAAAAGCAAGGAGTCCGTTCTGCTGGAGGGTGAAAAGGAGAAATACCCAGCGCTTGTTCCCTCTCTAGACCTGAGTCTGGAGGACTCGTCTCTTGACCCAGAGCTGGAATGTCATAGCCCACCTCCAGACTATAACTATGTGGTCCGTTACTCCACACCACCCGTCTGAGTAGCCACCGTCTGCACTTGTATGCCACCAGAAGTCTGATTGTTCGGGTGCACATTCTATCTATTTTTGTATTACTTTATTCTGATATTGGAATGCTCATTCAGAGTTTCCCCCCATTTCCTCTTTCTGTGCACCTTTTCAAGGGAGTGTATGAGTCCATGAGTACAGTGGACTGCCACTCATATCACTGTGGCAGTCTGAGATACAGCAACGGACCGCCTCAGGTATTCCTGCTGTCTACTGTGAACATTATTATTACAATAACGGCACTGTTTTTCCCAGTGAAATGGCATTCCTCATACAGAATGGTGGCTAATTATGAAATCATTTGTTCAGTGGTTAGAAGGAGAGGACAAAGGCAATCCGTATTTTATTTCTAGGTAAATATTTTATTGAAATGAAAACTGGAATTTTGGTTATGTGATATTGTATTTTTATTTTGCTCAAATTATTATTTCAGAGCTCACTAAAGCTCATTCTTTTCTTTTTTTAGGATAATAAATATTTTCTTTAGAACAGATTTGACTGGCATTTCACGCAACTGTCAGACAAACTGTCAAACAAAGACCACAGATCATGAATAATTGAATGTGCGGTCTTTCTTTCCCAGAACTCGATCTCAAATTGCAGGACACATTGATCATCAACACTTAGGATGCACATTGTGTTTCCATGTTCTGTCGCGCCAGTCTGAGGGCCGTTTTCCTGAGTCTTGCCCAATGAAGCTAAAATGAATCACTTATGTTCCCGCATATAGTATTTTTATCTGGCAGAAGATCATAGCGTTCATTCAGGTTCTTTCTAAAGAAATTAGTCAAGCTTCTTACATATAACAGGACAGAATGGCTCATGGGGGCCTAACATCCAGTCTATCACTGTGAAAGGGGCTTCAAAAGCCTTAGCAAGTCAATTATTCATGCACATTTAATAGGAAACATTCTGTTAATTATTGATCAAATGTGGACCACAATAAAACGGCCCTGCTCTGTTCAACAATAGTTACACTGCATTGTGTACTTTCCATATTTATGTTGTTTACACTACTGTATACATAACAGCACGTAATATGTTGTGCAGCTATTAACAGAGGAAGGTGTTCTGTTACTAATTCAGTCGTTTTTTTGTGCTAAAATACTACTAAAGCTTGCAGGGCAGGCTATAATGTTTTCAACAGGCTAGCCACTATATAAATGGACATGGATAATTATAGTAGAAGCATGTGCACACATGTAGGTCCTATCAGTATTAACTTCTTAATGTCTGTATGCAAGTAGTAAACCAACACTGTGGGATGGAAATCATTGTATTGGTTAAACCAGATTATACTGACAGTTGTAAAAGTGGTTAGACCCATTATTGCTAACAATTATTGTTTTTAAGTCCCAGTATTACATTCCTAGCTGATGAACTGTCTTCCAAATAATGAAATGTATATACTGCCAAATGATGCTTTCAATAATGATGTTATGTTGACTGATATTTGTGAAGTAAAATTGTATGCACTGATATTTTCTACATATATATATTTTTTGTATTATAACTGTATTTTAATATTAACCAAGCATAAATAAAGATCTATATATTTATATATAGCACATTTTCAGAGTCATGATTGCATTTGTACTAGTACATGCCTGTATTTTATGGCTAATATATCTAATAAATAAAGATGCACAGAAATAATTCAATGACACTATAGTAGTTTTCTTCCTTAAGCATAATTTCCAATCGGTCTTGTCTATACGTATTTCCAGTAAGTTTTTGCTAACTATTCTAAGATTGTTGGTGGAGATGGTTAGGCTGTGTTCTTCCGCCTGCTTCTTGGCCACAGAGACACCATTTCCTGAGCGGGGCGAGGTGACGGCAGTCTGTCTGTCACCAGGACAATACCTCTGTGAGCAAGAAAAGGAAGGGCTTCTCCATCATTCCCATCACAACAGGACTCCAAACACTAAACTTCCTAAGGGCCAACAGTGCCCCCCAGCTTTGGCACTAAAATGCCAGTGGTGAATGTTGTAGCTGTTTCTGCTTGTCACAGTGGAGATGTACAGTGTTTACAGTACGCTCACTTTATTGATTGTGGATTGGTGGTGTGTTAATGAAGGCTGTGAGACATGTAAACTTATTCAGGAATATAAACTATAAACAAACAAGGGAAGGATGTTGGGAGGGTTAGGGGTCATCATAATCTGGCTGCAAGCACAAGCGCGACATTCACGCACACCTCATATTTTTCCACACTCACAGGAAGTATACCGTCTCCTGCAGCTAAGAGTTCTCAATTTCCTTTGCAATAAATTAATATGAATATTACTGCTCAGTGATAATTTCCATGAGCATAATTTCCATTTTATTAACATAGAAACATGTTATTATATAACACATTTAATTAAGTAGTATTTTGTATATACATTGTGTGCTGATTATATATATGTGTGTGTGTGTGTGTGTGTGTAATTATATATATATATATATATATATATATATATATATATATATATATATATATATATACATATATACATATATATATATATATATATATATACATATATATATATATATATATACATATATATATATATATATATATACATATATACATATATATATATATATATATACATATATATATATATATATATACATATATATATATATATATATATATATACATATATATATATATATATATATACATATATATATATATATATATATACATATACATATATATATATATATATATATACATATATATATATATATATATATACATATATATATATATATACATATATATATATATATATATATATATATATATATATATACATATACATATACATAAATATATTTGGGCCAAAAAAGGTCACTGTTTGGATTTAAATAGGCAAATGCTTAAGAGTCTATGATTGGATTATTGCAATGATTATGATGTTTCTAGCATGTTATATGTTTGGCAACAGGTGAAGCTTTTCATTTCTTAAACAGCCATGTAGAAAGACAAATGATGGCCATATTCCAGGATGACAATGTCAAGGTTTTCACACATGATTTGGCACCTCTTATTTCATCTTAAATTCATTGAAAGTCTTTGGGTGCCAATTCATGTGTGAAAAAGATTCTTCATGTTCCATACCAACCATTCTGTCACAATTTGAGCCTGATGAATCTTTTCATTGTCACCCTGGAATATCCTAAAACGGGGGATTTTTATTTATTTAGTATTTCTTCGTCTCATTACATTGTAGAACATAAGAAACAAATGGGGAAAAAGTATAAAAAAAATTAAAAAAAAGATGATATTTTATGCTAGTGGACACCAGGACTCGGTTGTTTGATAAAAATACATGAAATTACATGTATAGGCAAAAACATTTCGTTTTTTTCATTCAATCAATTTTTAGGTTTCAGGATTTTTTATACAAATGTTGTATAAAGATGATTCTCAACTGTTGTGAAAGATATAATGGAATGAGTTGATGTACCATTTTACTTGCATGCAATATGTGGGTAAAATGACCATAAATGGGTAGGTAATGTATCTATACACTGTACAATGTTTCTAATTTTTCATGAGCTGAACTTTCAGTTTTGTTCATTATTGTTCACTAATCTAAATCTGTGTTAGTGGGCACTTCTCCTTTGCTGAGATAATCCATCCACCTCACAGGTGTGGCATATCAAGATGCTGATTAGAGAGCATGATTATTGCACAGGTGTGCCTTAGACTGGCCACAATAAAAGGCCACTCAGTCAGTATCTGGTGTGACCACCATTTGCCTCACGCAGTGCAACACATCTCGTTCACATAGAGTTGATCAGGTTGTTGATTGTGGCCTGTGGAATGTTGGTCCACTCCTTTTCAGTGGCTGAGCAAAGTTGCTGGATATTGGCAGGAACTGGAACACGCCGTCGTATACGCCGATCCAGAGCATCCCAAACATGCTCAATGGGTGACATGTCCGGTGAGTATGCTGGCCATGCAAGAACTGGGATGTTTTCAGCTTCCAGGATTTGTGTACAAATCCTTGCAACATGGGGCTGTGCATTATCATGATGCAACATGAGGTGATGGTCGTGGATGAATCACGGTATCTCTGTGCATTCAAAATGAATCAATGAAATGCACTTGTGTTCGTTGTCCATAACATATGCCTGCCCATACCATAACCCCACCGCCACCATGGGCCACTCGATCCACAATGTTGACTTCGGCAAACCGCTCACCCACACAACGCCATACACGCAGGCAATTCCTGCCCTGCATAGTGAAAAACGGGATTCATCCATGAAGAGAACACCTCTCCAAAGTGCCAGACGCCATCGAATGTGCATTTGCAGTTCGATGTCCAACTGCAGTCAGGTCGAAACCCCGATGAGGACGACGAGCATGCAGATGAGCTTCTCTGAGACGGTTTCTGACAGTTTGTGCAACAATTCTTTGGTTATGCAAACCGATTGTTGCAGCAGCTGTCCGGGTGGCTGGTCTCAGACGATCTTGGAGGAGAAGATGCTGGATGTGGAGGTCCTGGGCTGGTGTGGTTACACGTGGTCTGCGGTTGTAAGGCGGTTGGACGTACGGCCAAATTCTCTGAAACGCCTTTGGGTAACAGCTCTGGTGGACATTCCTACAGTCAGCATGCCAATTGCACATTCCCTCAAAACTTGCGACATCTGTGGCATTGTGCTGTGTGTTAAAACTGCACATTTTAGAGTGGCCTTTTATTGTGGCCAGCCTAAGGCACACCTGTGCAATAATCATGCTCTCTAATCAGCATCTTGATAAGCCACACCTGTGAGGTGGATGGATTATCTCGGCAAAGGAGAAGTGCCCACTAACACAGATTTGTGAACAATATTTGAGAGAAATAGGCCTTTTGTGTACATAGTAAAAGTCTTAGATCTTTGAGTTCAGCACATGAAAAATGGGGGCAAAAACAAAAGTGTTGCATTTATAATTGTTCAGTATAATTTCTTTCCCTATTCACTTGTTGTGTCTCCCAAAATGCCTGATAAACCCGGTGTCCTCTACAGTGAACATGTATGAAATCAATGCTCTTTTTTGTAACAGTCATATTTTGATTAGAAACCCCATAACATTTTCCTGAGATGTTGATTTCTGAAATTGAAATGTCAGATTTAAAAGATCAGTAATTATTTAGAAAATATCAGTGCTAAATTTGATCACCAAATTGATGTCAGTCATTTTAAAGACAAAGGAGAAGTTGTTGTTGTTGTTATGGTGAAATCTCCAAACATTTGGTATCTCTGAAAAGGCCTGAATGTGCTTTTTACAGGACATCCAGACTAAAAACTGTGGCATGTATGATGTCAGAGAAATTCCCTTAAATATAAGGTCCACTACAGAGGACAAAAGTCTATTCCTGGGTCCCAGAAGATAGCCATGATGTGTCTTCCTACATGATAGTTCTAGGCAGGTCTTAATTTCGTCAAATGATTTCAGTTATTTCAAAGGCCCTTCCAGCCTTCTACAACAGCAAAAGAATCAGAACCCACTACGACACTGACAATTTATGTCTATGTTTTTGCCACAAAATTACGTTTTATTATGTATAGAAAGCACATACTCTCTTTCTCTCACCCACTCAAATGCACACACAAACAGTACAGACACACACTCACACATAAACGTGTTGTTAGCCCTGCTCTGACAATTTTATCAGTAAAATAGTTGACATTTCAGAAATGAAATTTCTCACTAGCGAGGTAATAATGGCGCTGTTCAAGAAGCAGATAAACGTACAGTTTCGCACCGACTGCAGTGGTCATTCACATGCTTCTCTCTCTCCGTTGAAAATTTGGTATTCAAATAGAAAACAGTTATTTAAAACTGTAACAACATTTCACAATCTTACTGTTTTATTGTGAGAAACGTGTAAAAAATCTTACCGACCCCAAACTTTTGAACGGTAGTGTATACAAAGACACTGAATGTCATAAACTATACCAGAACTATAAAAGCCTGTTACCAGGATTTGTTTGATCCCTTCCTAGTATAATATGGGATTGTGAATTTGTAGGTCATAGCTTATAATGGCATCTGCTAAAATTATCTCTGAGGAAAAACATCATGCATCTAATTAAAGGCTCTCTACTAGTGGGACCATTTTGCTTTTCTTGTTCAACAATGTGTAAATCCCTGCCAGAGTCCCTTCCCAAGGAAAATAGCCCCCCGGTGGCAAGAAGCTTCATTAATCACTAAAACAGAGGTGGTATGTCGGGGCCTTTGGGAGTCTGCCAAAACTCATTCCTGCAATCAGTGACAAAACCGAATGACTTGAAATCCTATCATACCTTCCTCTGTACAATTCCCATTAATGGAGTGGTCTTCCCCTCTGCTCGCACTTCCCACGCTGCATGTGTTCTGTGAGGGAGAGCAGGGAATAGCAGGAACAGGGTTGGGGGGAACCACATCTGTACCTCTCACCTATAGCTGAGACAATGGAGTGGACTTAATTTACCACAGATTATAGCTTTTGCCCACCTTTTTCCAGTAAGGTAGCACTGAAAATACAAATAGCCCCAAATATGTTAATAAACTCCCCTGACGCCCCAGGGCAGGGTCAAAGAGTTCTGACAAAATCGCACCGACTATTTGTCTTAAAAATAGTTATCTTAGACTTTGGCCTTCAGATCAAAGTACATTCCTTTTGTCCCCACAGGGCTCCGATGATTAAAAATAAACTATTTATTATATGTCAAGAATTCTGACATTGTAACAATTCAGAAAAATCTGATCTTTTTGACTTTTTTTCATTCACAGGATTTGAATTCTTGACATCACTAGTAAACTAGTAAAAACAATTCTTGATACCAGTAATTGTATTTTCACAAGTGAAATGTCACCATAGGCTGCCATTCAAATTCAATTCTTGATATCAACAATTCAGTTGCTACTAACAATGTTAATTTCTGATGTCATGAATATGATTGTAAGACTAGTTAAGTTTACTAGTAAAAGCCATTTTAGATATCTGAAACTATATTGATATCAACAATTGAATTCTTGATATCAACAATTCAATTTGAATGGCAGTATGGCAAGTCATTTTAACGTTTATTCATTCACAGGATATGCATTATTGATATCAACAATTGAATTTTAACTAGTAAAAACTCTAAATCTGGATATCAGTAATTGTATTTTCACCAGTGAAATGTCCCTATAGGCTGCCATTCAAATTCAATTCTTGATATCAGGAATTGAATTCTTGATATCAACGACAATGTTAATTTCTTATATCATGAATAATAGTAAAAAAGCCATTTTAGATATCTGAAACTATATTGATTTCAGGAATTAAATTCTTGATATCAACAATTAAATTCTTGATATCAGAAATGCAAATTGTTGATATCAGGAATTGAATTGTTAATATCAAGAATTTAATTTCAATGGTGACATTTCACTAGATTACTAGTGATTACACAATTACTGATTTCAATAATTAGAGTTTTTACTACAACCCCAAATCAGAAAAAGTTGGGACAGTATGGAAAACGCAAAAAAAAAAAAAAAGAAGTGATTTCTAAATTTACTTTGACTTGTATTTCATTGCAGACAATATGAACACAAAATATTTCATGTTTTGTCTGGTCAACATGTCATTTGTAAATATGCATCCTTTCCTGTCATTCAGACCTGCAACACATTTAAAAAAAAGTTGGGACAGTAAAGCATTTACCGCTTTGTAATGTTGCCATTCCTTTTCACAACACTTAAAAGACGTTTAGGGACTGAAGACACCAAGTGATGAAGTGTTTCAGGTGTAATTTTGTCCCATTCTTCCTGCAAACAAGTCTTAAGGTGGGCAACAGTACGGGGTCTTCGTTGTCGCATTTTGCGCTTCAAAATGCGCCACACATTCTCTATTGGAGACAGGTCGGGACTGCAGGCAGGCCAGTCAAGTACCCGTACCCTCTTCCTCCGCAGCCAGGACTTTGTAATGTGTGCAGAATGTGGTTTTGCATTGTCTTGTTGAAATAGGCATGGACGTCCCTGGAAAAGATGTCTTCTTGAAGGCAACATATCATGCTCCAAAATCTCTATGTACTTTTCAGCATTAATGGTGCCTTCACAGAAGTGCAAGTTACCTTTGCCAAGGGCACTGACACAACCCCATACCATGACAGACCCTGGCTTTTGGACTTGTTGCTGGTAACAGTCTGGATGATCCTTTTTCTTCTTTGGTCCGGAGCACACGGCGTCCATTCCTCCCAAAAAATACCTCAAATACTGATTCATCTGACCACAGTACACGTTTCCACTGTGTGATGGTCCATCCCAGATGCCTCAGAGCCCAGAGAAGTCGACGGCGCTTCTGGACACTGTTAACATAGGGCTTCCTTTTGGCACAGTACAGTTTTAACTGGCATTTGTGGATGTAACTACATATTGTGGTACTTGACAAAAGTTTGCCAAAGTAGTCCTGAGCCCATGTGGTGATATCGCTTATAGATGAATGACGATTCTTGATGCAGTGCCGCCTGCGGGATCGGAGATCACGGTTGTTCAGCTTAGGCTTGCACCCTTGTCCTTTACGCACTGAAATTCCTCCAGATTCCTTGAATCTTTTAATTATGTTATGCACTGTTGAATGTGAAATATCCAAATCTCTTCCTATCTTTCTTTGAGGAACATTGTTTTTAAACATTTCAATAATTTTCTCACGTATTTGTTGGCAAACTGGCGATCCTCGACCCATCTTTGCTCCTAGAGAATTAGACCTTTCTTGGATGCTGCTTTTGTACCAAATCATAATTACAATCACCTGTTGACATCACCTGTTTCAAATCACATCATTATTGAACCATTTTACCTCATTACTAGCCCTAAATTGCTCCTGTCCCAACTTTTTTTGAAAAAAAAAAAAGTTGCAGGTCTGAATGAAAGGAAAGGATGCATATTTACAGATGACATGAAGTTGACCAGACAAAACATGAAATATTTTGTGTTCATATTGTCTGCAATGAAATACAAGTAAATTTAGAAATCACTTCTTTTTTTTAATTTGCGTTTTCCATACTGTCCCAACTTTTTCTGATTTGGGGTTGTTGTTGAAATTCAATTGTTGATATCAATCATTTGCATTTTAACTAGTAAAAATGTAATTGTTGATATCAAGAATTCATGAATGAATAAAAGTCAAAACGGCTTGCTGAATGGCCTATGGTGACATTTCACTATAGTGAAATACAATTACAGATTTTTACTCGTTGAAATACAATTGTTGATATCAAGAATTTAAATCCTGGGAATTAATAAAAGTCAAAATGGCTTGCCATATTTACAGCGCTATGAGAACTCTAGACTCAAAACTGCTCAAGCACTTCAACAAGACTTCTTATTAGATATAGGGAATGACTGCACTGGGCGCTCTGAACAAACATTGTGGAATGACTTATAAAAAAATAGCACATAGTTCCAATAAAATCTTTCAAACTTGTTTTGAGGTCCCAATAAATATACTATGTAGCAATATTATATGAACAGCATCATGACCTAATTCTCCTCGTGGAAATAAAAAAGTGAGAAAACATATGATTCATAATTTCAACTATTTTGAGCACTGTCCCCAAACCATTTGGGACACACATTTTGTTATTTTCAAGTTCCCAGCAGGAAAGTTGTAAATCTGTCCCACTGGTAGCATTTTCTCCTCAGATAAAACATTCTTCCTTATAAGACAGCCAGACGAGATCTCACTCAGCTGAATCATTTCAAAACCTCCACCTCATTGGAGACTCAGGCTTTCAACAGACTCACATAACATGATGATAAAATACTAACAAATAAATTAATAAATAGCCTGGCCAAACTAAGAGAGTGTGATTTCTTGACTAAAGCCAACCATCTTAAAATTGTATGTTCTGGCAGACCACAGGAGCAGGGGCGTAAATTTTATCTAACAGTAGGGGGGGACGATAAACATGAAATTTCTCAAGAGCAATTTTTGAAGGGGACACAAATAATATAGCCAAAATCGTACTTGTAAGGATATGTGTACCACAAAAAATAAAAAAATAAAAATAATTGTGCTTATTTGGCGTTTTGGTGCACTGAAAAATGATCTAATGTGCGTTTTTCTTTTCTCTGTCATTTTATCTGACCAACAACACAAAGCAATAGTTGTTTAAATATGAGTAAGGTTCACCACACAGTCATATTATTTAAAATTATCTTGCATCCTCCACATAGTATTTTATACTATGATATTCAGATCTTTAGATATTCAACTGCAGCAAGTCTGATCTGCCACTTATTATCATATTGAGCAAAACCCAACACAGATCTGACAGAGCGCCGTGCGCATATACTTTAGGTTTAGAATTAGCGCCAATTCGAGGGTGGGTTGCTTGAATTATGGGTTCATTAGTCTATTATTCTTAATGAAAAACACAGCAAGAAAACAGTACAATGACACACTCCCTTAAATAGGCACTTTTACATTTCGCTTTGAAACCAAAACTTCCGCGATCATCTTGTCTGTCAGCTGTTTGCTCTAGTGATGAATGAAATCTGACTCTCGTTGGGCTCGTGCTGTATGCAGACACGTTTAGTTTTTAATTGTTGTGTCTGTTCTCTAACTAAACAAAATTATTTTATTACTATAAAAATGAAAACAACGGTGGCCCGGGGCGGTGCCGCGGTGGGCAAGTGATGCTAACAGGGTTTTGCCTAATCTGTATTAAAGAGAAAAGAGTCACTTCATCTGATGTTTAAAGTTAATAATATAGCATTGACAGCTTACTGGAGTTTCACAACTGCTGTCTGAAGAGCTTTGTTCTCTCCCCAAACTTGTGGTAGTTTTTTATGTTCTATGTATCGTTAGTTGAGGTGCGCGGTGGATCAAACCACTGTGGGGCAAGGGGGAGGGGGGACTCAAAATGTTTCTAAACTTAAACGCATTTTTTGTCCCGTTTGCTTTTTTATTGTTTTACTACTTACACATTTATTTTAAGTATATATCATTATATTATTTACAATACTCAGCATGGTTTTTAGGGGGGGCCAGCCCTCAGATTGGGGGGGTCCTGTCCCCCCCGTCCCCCCCGTGATTTACGCCCCTGCACAGGAGGCTTTCTTTAGCAGGGCTATGGTATATAATATTTTAGTAGGCATGCAGAGGCTTTATTCTAAACAAACATTGCTCATTTGTTTCAATCACTACAACTAATTCACATAAATGAACAGAAATGTGGTGTTATTCAGTCTAGTGATTCGTCTTCAGCTGGTAGACACGACGCAAACAAACAGTACATTACCTAGTGAATACTGCCCTCTAGAGGTCTTTCTGTAATGGTGCTGATTATTTATAACGAATGCTGGTTGGGTATGAGTATTCATTTCGTTTAAAAAAAAGAGAGTGAAAGGGAAAAAACGTTTTGTGCCACATATGTCCGAAAATGTGTCATTAAAATGTGTTCGTCCAGCGATACCTTTTAATTCAGAGTGAGTCGCTCGTGCAGCAAATCGACCAGCAGAGGGCGTCGCTGTGCAGTGCATTGAGTCACCAAACCAACCTATCGCTTTCTTCATTGCGTGCACCTGCATCAGCAACGCGTGTGCGCGCAAATCCCAGATCAGGCTTTCAGTTTGTTAGGGTAGGATATAGTATAATGACCACATATTCAGCACAAAAATCAATAGGCCTACATAACATTTATCCATATCGTATATATTACCACCATAATAGGTTGTGATATATAGGCTGGACCCACTTTTTGGCCAATTGTTTGGAGCAACGACGAAACGTCTGCTATCTAACAAAAAGTAGGCCTATTGGTTTAATCCCAGACTAATTTACTATTGTGCGAGTTCACAATAGCAGGACGTATGGAACAAATAGGTTTCATAATTGATTGCCTGTTAAATATCAGAAAAAACAACTGTAACAGTCATTCTTACTGTCTTTGTCATTCTGAAAATGTTTCCATTTGACTGATATCACCATAGCGGATGTGTTCATGCTTACATATTTTTTCTGTGTCATTAATAATAAACTACCATGAATCATGTAATTCAAAAGCCTGGAGATTTCCTGATGATATATTTGCAATCGCAGAGACATGAGGTCAGTCCAGGCTAGATAATGGATTAGTTGCACTATGGTGGGGTCAAGATTGACCTTGACCAGGCTAGAGCTTGTGGACCACCTTGTAGTTCAAAAAAGAAAAAAGAAAAAAGAGAGCAGCTCAAGCTATGATAGATATGTCATAGCCTATATGACATGTTTTTTTCCCAAAATGGGGTATAGATCTAATTTGATATAATCCTAATTTTATATACCCGAGCTCTGCAGCTAAGAGTTCTCCATTTCTTTTGCAATAAATTAATATGAATATTACTGCTCAGTGAACATTTCCATGAGCATAATTTTCATTTTATTAACAGAAACTTTATATAAATATTATATAACACATTTATATTTTGTATATATAACACAATAAATATTTTGTATATACATTGTGACTGTAGCAGATTTGTTATAAACTGAAGCAGTTTTGATTATCAGTCTCACTGTTGCTGAAACAACAGTTCAAGGTGAAATACAGTTCCTTACTGTGTTCAAAGGTTGGTTATTATCACAGAGGAATCACATTAAATATTGTTTTGGGATGTTTTTACTTTACAGGGGTTGTAAAACGACAGAGAGCATAAAGGTCTTATCTTTGCATAACCACAAATCTGTCAAAAACTGTACTTTTGCATATAGCTCACTCTACCATTCAGACATGAGATGATCTATCATGACAATCATGATTGGCTGTTTGTTTATTAAAGTTTAGTGAACAAACTGCAAGCTGAAATTAAATGAGTCATTTAATAAAGACTTGGATAAAGATGAGACATGGATTTATGGATTGCCTTCATGAATATGGTTGCAAATGATTGTGTACGCTTTTTTTATTTAATAAATCCAATTTAAAACGACGTAAAACATTATTGTTAATTGTAAAATTAATATACATTCTTTTTATGACATCATATTAGTTGAGAGACTTAATGAAATAATTGTTTATTAATATAAAAAATATATTTGTGAGAGCAAAACTTTTAAATTAACTGAAAAAAGCTTAAATTACAAATATTGGAAACCCAGTTACAACAATTTAAGATTTTAAATGAATAGTTTATTTAAAAAAGCAATTTAATAGTTTTAAGTGGAGAAGATTTGTCACCACATAACATGTCTAGAACAAGAACTATTGAATGTAAACTAACTACCCAAATATATATATATATAAGTTGTATGTAGCCTATGTTGAAAATAAGTTAATTGAATAATATAAAGGCCAATTGAAATATAAGTATGGCCTACCACATTATTTGAATTGGTTTAGCACGTTTAATGCATTTTATATGTGCCTTTTTAAAAATGATAAATATTCTCAGTGTAGTGAATTTAAAATAAATTCTCGTTGTTCATGAAATGTAGCCTACTGTCCTTTCTGCCCAAACACCCGAGACAAGACAGTCAAGCCTGAACAAGCTACTGTCTGCATATGTTAATTATTAAAATACCCCAGAAACCTCGCAGTAAAATGAATTAACAACTCGTTAAATCTTTCGACTACATGGCGACACGCACGACACACTGTCGTCGCATGGGTACTGTAGGTGATACCTGACATTTCCATAAACCGGAATTAGCTGTGAAGTGTGACCCGAGAGTGTCATGGTGTGAGGGATGCGGAATGTGAAAAGTTCGCCTTACTTCAAGACACCTTCTCCCGCTTTGCACCTCTTTTACAAGAGTATCCTTTAACAAATACGCCATGGACTCTGGAGGCGAGAAGGTGGCATGGGTACTATGCAGATGTGGCGTTCCCATATCCACAGGTTTAGCTTCATTAGAGAGACAAGAGCAGTAAAACTTCAAGCGACTGTTACTGGCTGAATGATGCTGCCTGCCTAGAAGCACGTCACCGCTTATTTTTTCACTTTTATGATTAACACTTTTAACAATACAATTAAAATTGTATTATTATTACTATGATTAGGCCGTTATACTAGCTACTACTTGTATAAATAAATACAATTATAAATGTATAATAAAATAAAATGTAGGCCTATTACGATTTATATTAAGACAAATAGCTAGTAGCCAACTGTTGTTAGGCCTACTATCAAATATTATTATAAAAAGTACTTTTTACTTGAACGTTTTCCAAACACGTCAACTAGGCTAGTTAACAAGACACGTTTCAAATTGGCTGCTTTGAGGATAGAAATTTATTTTGAACTGAATATTTTTCCCAGCATAATGTATCGATTCCTTAAGTCACACAGAGCAAGTATGAATATGAATATAAGTCTGTGGTGATGCGAAAATCTGGCGCTAGGGGAATCTGTGAGGGCTTGGTGGTGTTATTGGCTGCTCATTTGAATGCAAATCGAGAGGTTTTGAAGTCGTGGCTGACGTCAGGAGGGCTTGGTTATACCTTTGCCACCACCAACTTGACAACAGAGTCACATCATGTTTGATTGAAGCACGTCAAGGACTACGTCGCGTGACCTGGAGATCTTTTTGGACTACCCCCTTGAGATAAATAGTAAAAGTTTTAAGTCAGGCCTTGTTGTTAAGAGACATTTGGCTTGATGCATGGCTGGCATGTTGCCTTAAAAAAGTTATTTTAGGGGTTTCTTTCGAATCATGTACGTTGGATACCTTTTGGATAAAGAGGGAAGCATGTATCACCAAGGAGCTGTGCGACGATCTGGCATCAGTCTTCCACCACAGAATTTTGTCTCCACATCCCAGTATTCAGATTTTACAGGATACCATCATGTGCCCAACATGGACACACACGCACAGTCAGCAGGGGCATGGGGCGCTCCTTATGGCGCACCGAGAGAGGACTGGGGCGCCTACAGCCTCGGACCTCCAAACACCATTTCTGCACCTATGAGCAATTCATCCCCGGGACAAGTTTCCTACTGCTCGCCTGATTATAATGCCATGCACGGCCCCGGATCAGCAGTGCTGCCTCCGCCACCTGAAAACATTTCTGTGGCCCAACTTTCCCCTGAGAGAGAAAGGCGTAATTCCTATCAGTGGATGAGCAAAACCGTCCAGTCGTCATCAACCGGTAAGGGCCAACAAATGTCTTTAAAAAACAAACAAAAACAAAAAAACACGTAAATGCTTATTTCGAAGGTGCTGAAATCAGTGATCGAAAAAAAGTGAAAGTAAATGATAGTAGGCCTAGTCTACGCCTAGGCCTATGATCCATGTTCTCGTTGTTGTAAAATAAAAATGACATTATTATAATTTAAGTCTGATAACCAAATATTGATTCACATGTTCTAAAAAAAATAAGAACGAACGAATACACATGTCTAGTATAACAGTATAACGAAAGGGAAAAAAGAACATCTAAATATTTGCGTTCTGTTAATTTGGTTTAATAGCTACTAAAATATTAGGGGGAAAAATAACATTTACACGTGGACACATCGTGCAAAATGCAACAAATAATTGTGAAACAATGATTAATTATATAGGCTACATTGTTTGCTGTTTGCCTCAACTAATTGCACATCTGACCAAATATTACGAAATGGCATTTTTTTAAAGAACTGTCCTTCTGCCCTCCGCAATTGTTTGCGTTCCAGAAAAGGATTATCTGCTTTATATTAGCCTATATTTGTTTCATTGGGGGGGAAAAAAATAACGCATGGGAAATACTTGTGGCAAAATGAAGGTGTTGGGAATTGGCGCCAGGGTCGCTTGTAATGCTAATTTGCGACTCCCGTAAACAAGATGTGAGGTCTACTTTTCCTGTTACATTGTCTCAGGTTTTGAGGGTTATCTGTCATATTCAGGCGGCGACTTCTTTCAACACCTTTTTCACTTTGATATGCAGCAGAGCGTCGTCCTCTGCCTCGGTTCGCGAGGGTTCTATTACCTCAAAGAGTGACACATTTCACAGCAAATAAAGTTCTCCCGTCTCCGGCGCACGTTAAAACAACAGCGAAAAAATCCTAAAGAAAACAATCGCCTTACTGTAAACGGCATTTTAATTTCAACAGTTGAAATAAATGAATGTTTTGGAAATGACACGTGAAGTTAAATTGTCATATATGTTAGACTAAGTGTTCGCAGCTAAACCATTCAAAAACACGAATTAATTAGCTACGTTCTTTATTCGTTCATATATGTTTTCAAAGGTAGATAATTTGAAGGCTATACATAAAACAAGTGCAGCATGCTCGACCTGAGGAAAAGATTTTTGATGTTATCTCCTTGTGATTCTTTGTAAGACGTGTGTTGTCTCTTAACACATCAATGGCGTTTGGGTAATGTCTTTGGGTCTCTTTGTTCTGCAGTTTGTTCAGAAACATCTCCTCAAAGAAGATCAGAAGCTCAATTTGAATATCTAGCGATGTAATCTAGTTTATACAACTGACTAAATATTGCAATTATGATTTATAATAACATTGACTGTAAATGCAACAATACAAGTTGGCTAAGAGATAGAAGTTCCTAACTAAATGTAAGCAAATTAAATGATAGGCTACAATGCACAAGTTCTTCCTCTGCTTTAAAATATTATTATAATGGCGCGCATTTTACGCAGAATACACATTTTACTTAATTTCACAATTATCATCTGTTTTACGACATTACATTCGTAATTGTAATGATTATTCGTTCATTTTAGGCAAAACGAGAACGAAGGAGAAATATCGAGTGGTTTACACAGACCACCAGAGACTGGAGCTGGAGAAAGAGTTTCATTTTAATCGCTACATCACAATCAGAAGAAAATCAGAATTGGCAGTACACCTCGGTCTTTCAGAGAGACAGGTAACATGACTTCCATTTGGAGTTTCACAACTAGGAAAAAGATTTATCTAACTAAACAATTCGACTTATTTCTTTATAACCGTAGCCTATCATTTGTCTTCTCAGGTAAAGATCTGGTTTCAGAACCGCAGAGCCAAGGAAAGGAAATTAATAAAAAAGAAAATGGGTCAGTCTGACGGAAGCGGAGGATCAGTCCACAGCGATCCAGGTTCTGTCAGTCCCCTACCGGTACCAGGGTCACTGAGTCCGTCAGATATACACGGTTCTATGTACCCACCCCCAGGAATGAACGCCTTACCATCTATGAGGAACATACAGCAAGTTACTGTCACTCAGTGAACTCGAACTTGGAACGTCCAACTTTAACTGAGCACTCCAACACGCTGAAAGGACAGAACCGAAGCGGACCACTCACGTGGTCAAAAAGGATTACTTTGTAATGAACAAGCATCAAGGCGCGCGTTGTGGATTACAACAGAAGAATCACGTCTTAGATGCAACGAAATGCTGGAGGCTCTTCAAATATTGTTTTAATAGAATAGTTTTTAAAATTAAGAAACAAAAAACATACAAAAAACCTTGTTCGTCTGATCCAGAGACTTAATATTTTAATGGTTTGTTTGTGTTTGCTCAATTAAGATATAAATATCATTTTCTGTATGTGGTGAGTGTATCTAAATGTTTGTAAATAAAATGAAAACTAGGCCTACAGTAGGCTACAGCGTTTTTTTGGGATGTATAATGATCCTGACACTGGAACTGTTCAACTTTTATTGTCTGTGTAAACCAAATGACCTGCGATGGCAGGCTGTTTTATGCTCCAGTTTGTGTCCAAAGCGCACGTCGTTCACTTTCTTTTCACAGGGGTGATGTGCAGGTGTCACATGCCTGATACGGGTATAAGGTTTGATTCCAGCAATGTGTAAATAAAATGTTTTGCAATAACTTTTATCGTGTCTTGATATATCATTAAACGAAGGCCTACTGCTTGACAGACAGCAGGTCGGCTATTTACCTTTAAAACGTGAGAACTCCTTAACCTTTATGCTTACAACGTTTGTGCTTGTAAGGCTGAGCAATCGAGCAATTTGTAAAGTGCGTATAAGCTAGACTATAGCCTAAACATATATTTCTGTATTGAAGCATTTATTGAAATTGGATGATTTGACAACCCCACCCAATAAAGGCTTTTTTTGGGTCTTATTGTTTATGCAACACAATGGTTGAGTATGATTTAGTGAACAATCTCACACACACACACACACACACACACACAAAAAAGTTATGAATAATGTTTTTAAAATAAATTGTGAAAACAGCTCTGTGTCATTATACACCTTGAAAAAAGGTTCATAAAAGTAAAAATGTCTGCAAGGAAAACGTTTGCATTAAAATGTCCGTGCATGTTATATTTACCTTCATATTATACTTTTTTAATAGCCAACATCTGTGAGGGAGATCTACATTTCTCCCTGTTTTTTTGTAACATGAGCTTGTTTTTTATATTTTTCATTTCATATAAAACATTATAACAAAATAAACAGTTTGACTACAGCAGTTGTGATTCCCATGCCTTGCATTAAATGGCACATATAGCCTATATTAGCCTGTGTTCCATGACTTTGTGCATTAGAGGCACAAATCCCTTCAATGTCAGACTTGTTATTTGTACAACAAACTCTTACTGTACATTCAATTAACCTGTAGCAAAAAAGAAAGAAAAGAAAAAAGTCAAATGTCTGGTAAACATATAAAACAGGCATATACCTATCTCACCACAGAAGTCTTGACATCAGTAGGCTACCCAAAAAGTAAAATCATACTACAATGTCAAAATCTTTTTATCCGCTTTTATATTGATAGGCTATTCATAATAGTAAAAACAGGCTATTGGATTATTATAATATTTTTTTTAACAAAAAATTCAGTGTTGACTACATTCATCAAACTCAACAATTCAACCATGTTACCCACGAAAAAAAAAACAAAACAGGATCAAACACATATTTTCCTTAATTTACTGGAAATATAAATGATTACAACCCCACATTTGGTCACCTACTGCAACATAACAGATTGATTTAGACTAAATTTGCAACTTTAAATTAGCAAATTTAACGTTTAATGCTAGAAAACTACAAAAGAGCACGTATGGTGTTATAAGATGTCTGCAAATAGAGATTAATAGCTCACAAATAAACTAGAATAAAATTAAACCGCTCAAATTTCTCCTCTTGAAATTGACAGCATTTTAAGCACCTCGCTTTAATAGATAAACCATTTATTTAAGATGTCCAGGAGCTTTTTTTGTAGGCTACTATATTCGTGCCCAGTGCCAATGGACGCTGACCATCGCGTGCGCTGCCATGACGCTGCCTGAGCAGCACTGGTGTGATGATGTCATCGGCGCTGTGCCAGAGACGTCATGAGCGTCCTACTGCCCAACATGGCGGACTTTGATACCATTTATGAGTTAGAAGAAGAAGAAGAGAGAATTGTGAGTGAAGAGCATCTCGTGAGATACTGCCCCGAGCCTGTGGTCATGCGTGGGGCTGGTCACATCACCGTGTAAGCGTATGAATGCGGCAGCACTGCTGTTAGTCACTGTTAGGTCATGTCTGTTTGTGTAGCCTCCATGCTAAGCTCACTGCATGTTTTCGTCGCTAAATTGTGGAATCAAAATACATGTTGGCCGGGCTTCTCCAGATGGATCCTGACAGTGATTTTAAGCGGAAGAATCATCCCTAGTTACCCGAAGTCTTGTTGTTAGCTTAGAGATTTATGGTTTTATTGCTGTCCGTGGATAAAGGCTGCCCCGTAACCACACTCAAACTCATTAGGATCTTCGCTTTAATTTGAAGTTGTGGGTAACTGTACTGTTGGAGGTAAACCTTAGAGATAATATTTTAATTAAAGCACTTTGGTGGAATAGCACAGCTGTCTGCAACTGTCAGTTATGCACATATTTCAGGCATTGGATCAACATCTGACTGTTAGAGCAAGGTTTGAGGTAAAGAAATATTTAATGAGGTAAACAACATGATATACACGAAACAGCAGTGCAGCACAGCATTGGATTATAAACAGACATCACCCAATACATTTATACAACCTTTAGGTTCCCTGGTGATTCAAGTCCAATGTAGAAACTGAACTTTCTCACTCTGTTGTGTCTATGAGCTGCTTATCAAGTCTAATTCAGCTGAACCCAACATTCTTCACACAGAGCCTTTGTATGTAAGCCCATTTTTACCACATAAGAAAAATAATCATTCTTTGGTAAAGCATAATTATGACATGGAAAAAGAAAATATATAATTATGATTATTTCAAACTTTTTTTGGGGTCAATTTCAATGTTGCATCTTATAATTATGACATGACTATTTATCCATTTATGACTCATCGCATAATTAGTATCTTAATTTTGATTTTATATCATAATCTCATAAATGATTTACCAAAGCGTGATATTTGTTTCTTATGTGGCAGAAATGGGGATCCGTACCGTTGCACCATAATTATAACCTTTTAAATATCTGTGTTTACAGGTTTGGACTAAGCAACAAATTTGACACAGAGTTTCCTTCTGTTCTCACGGGAAAGGTAATGATTTCCAACTCGCATCTACAAAGTAAATCATACTTGTGTGAATAAAGTATCTTTCCCTGTTGACCTTTCCCCTTACATCATTATTCATCATTGTATAAACTTTTGATTAATAGAGAATCCCCTGATGAAGTCTCTTAAATGGTTTTAATCCAGACATGCTGCGTGCTTGCCACAGAATCTGTCAATAAGTAAACCGTCCAGGGCTCCAGTAGGCAGGGATCGCAGCGCTGGGAGGACACGGCTCCCAGTGACAAAATAATGAAAGAAAGACTGTGCCGTTCACAAGAATGGGAAGCTTCCTGGGTCGGACGCAGAAATACAAAAAGGCTGCAGGGGGAAGAGCTGGCCGAGGGAAGTGCGGGGCAATAAAACGGAGCTCAAGTATTGTGACCCAGGGTGACATGTGATGGATGAGGTCAGAATTATGATGACTGAAGGGAGCAGATCAGGCCTGCTGGGCTTTATTCCGAGTTCTTTTGCTGTTTGCAAAGAGACCTTTGCATCCTGTCATAAAAGATTACGACCCCGGTTTTATGGCGTACATACCCAGAGAGGAATGAGCAGCCATTCAGGTTGTTTAGACGGTGCAGCCACAGGCCACGGGCTTATCTCATCTTTTTGTCCTCCCTTTGCCCTGAGTGTGTCAGAGCTCAGTTGGCAAGTTTCAAGCGTGCAATTGCAAGATCACCAGAGAGCATCTGCCAACATAAAGTTTTTCTTTAAAAAAAAAAAGAAAAATCCTATGACTATTTATGGAATTCCTTTTATTTATCTCATGGTTCTTAAGTGAACATTTTTGTTTTGTACCATTTATATTGTAAACCGTTATATTTGAATAATTTTATTTATTACTGACAATGCACAAAGAAACACTTCCTGACTTTTTGTTTCTCACCCATCTACTCTAGCTTGCTCCAGAGGAGTTCAAGACGAGTGTCAATCGAATAAACGCATGTTTGAAGAAGAACCTACCGGTCAATGTGAAATGGCTGCTCTGCGGCTGCCTGTGCTGTTGCTGTACTGTGGGCTGCAGTCTGTGGCCTGTCATATGTCTCAACAAGAGAGTGAGTCCTTCCTCAGACACGTCCCATCCTTCCCCCATTAATCCATGTGAATGACTTATTTCCCCATTTGAACACCTAAGAAATAAACCTGCTCGCTAAGGAGGCGAGTAACAAACCGCATCAGCTTATTAACTGAGTGTGAATTTGATATATGTCAGAAGGCACGGCTTGTTGAATTATATGCTGTGGAAAGGTGGTGATTTTACAGCTACAAATTTTAAGTTATTGGCCATGACGTGCAGCTTACAAGGTGCTTAACTACGAGCTCTGCTCCATAAATGCCTCTGAAGTCTTCATGCCCTGAGAGTTTTATTGCCATTTGTTAAACATGTGTTTGAAGAGTTTGACGGGTGATTAGTATAAAACCCTGTGTGCGCCCATCTATCTTTGTTTGTGTAAAATGAATTATTTATTTGTGTGTTTTCAGACGCGAAGATCTCTTCAGAAATTGTTAGAGTGGGAGAACAACAGATTATATCACAAGGTAAGCTCATTGCAGAACTGATCATAAAGATAAGAACAGTAGACCATCTCCAATTTAGCTGCCATGTTAAGAGGTGTTTAAGTCTTGGTGTGTGGTGGATAGCAATCATTAAAATGGCTGCTAACATTTGACCCTGTCAAATGCTTGTTGCCCTCGCAGCCATTTTGGTCTGATGCATTGATATAGTGAGGAGGCTGACCAGACTATGGAAAGGTCAGCAGTAAAAAAGCCACGTTCGGTTTGTTGTGTCTCAAAGCTTTGATTGACAGCCAGTAGCGGCGCAGACACATAAGGAAAGTCCTCCGAGCGCTGGCCACAGCTTGACCTCAGCTAACCCTTGTGTGTAAAGTGTGTCTGAGCATCTGAAGTGCTTGCGTCTATGTTGAATATCTTCCGCACGGCTTTGTCTAACCCGTATCTTCCTGCGTCTCGCCTTCAGCTGGGGCTGCACTGGAAACTCAGCAGGAGAAAATGTGAGAGCAACAACATGATGGAATATGTAAGTTTATGGCTGTTTTTTGTGAAACTTTGATAACAGTAATTCAAAGAAAATAAAGATTCAATTTGATCAAAATGGTTGCAAATGCGACACAAAATAAAATGTGCTACAGTTATTTAAAATCTCGTTGTCACCGGATACCATCCGGAAAACTCTGGAATATTCATCAGTTGTCATGCAGTCAGTCAAAACAATTCAGCCTTCAAACTTGCTTGTCAGTTTGTGATAAGAATCATAATAATAGTTTTGTCTAAAAACGGACAAATATTTAACTAAATATGAGATCCAATTTTAAGGTTGAATCAGCTGTAAGGGTGACCATAATCAACAGTATATTTCTATATGTTTAAGAGGGGGAGGGGGGTTAAACAGTACTTTCAGAACTGTGATATTGATATGGCAAAACCATGTTTACAATCACGTTCATTTTAGCGTCAGACAGTGACCGCATCAAATTGTAACTAAATACATATGCTAAATACAAAACGCACCCTAGTTTGCGCTACCGTTCAAAAGTTTGGGGTCGGTAAGATTAAAAAAATAAATAAATCTCAGCAACCAAGCTCTTATGTTCAGCAGTCATTCAGCAGTTCATTCTAATAAGCTGATTTGGTGCTCAATCATTTTTTTTAATGATTAATGTTGGAAACAGTTGAGCTGCTTTATATTTTTGTGCAAACTGTAATAAATATTTTAAGATAACTTCAAAATAACAGCAATTTTTTGATCACTTCTGATCAATTTAACGCATCCTTGATAAATATAAAAAATAAAAATATTACTGACCCCAACATTTTGAACAGTAGTGTATATAATTTAAACTGCCATAATCACAGCAGTGAATGTTGTCTAATGTTGGAAGCTATGCACACAATCAACTGAAGCGATCGTTATCGAGCGATTCTGTAATTTGACACACACAGACACAGTTTTTATGTAAGTTTATATACACTGTTTTTTTTTGGTTTGGAGACCTGCAGGCCGTAAGGTTGTGAATCATGAGGCTGGTGATTTTTAACCCCCAATTGTTCTTGCTTAACAGTGTCTTTTTATGTCTTCAGGTTATTCTTATAGAGTTCGTACCAAAATATCCTATATTCAGACCTGACTAATGGACTTCTGCTGGATCCTCGTGGAAGGCCCTTCATTCCTCTCCTTAGTGCCTTGTATATATGTTGGATTGAGGGTCTTTACTGGGTTTCTACAAGACCCATTTTCCCAGTACCTTGTACAGTAGAATTCGCAACACTGTCACTTTGCTTTAGAGCAGATTTTGCACATTTCCTGATGTAGTAGAAGCGCTCCTGTGTTGCACTCAGACGTTTTGTTATATATAACAAGAGTGATTGGAAGAAAGCAAATTCTAATACTGTTTAAAAGTGCATTTACCCCAAAGAGCCATCAAGTCCTCCCCACATACTGTACTATATTATAGTATTGTTGTTAAGAACAAGGCACCTTACGGTGTGAATTTGCCTTATGTTAAAGGACAACTGTTTTTAAGTCGGACATGTAAGCGTAGGAGTCAGAAGTGTGTCGTGTGTTATTGTTTTCAGAGTGTAATGGCTAGCATTGGGGCTTTTTGAAGATAGCTAGTTTTAACTAGCTTAGAGTAACAGTCAACACCGGGATCTTCTGGCACTTTTGCGCTTGTCTACTACACGGGGAAGTCAACAAACAGACTTGTAAATATCATGGACAGGATGTACAGTGTGGAATGCCATGTTTACATTATGTAACTTAGCTGGTTATTATTTTTTCGCCAAGATATTACTGTAGCATAGTTTGTTTATAAGCTGTCTCTGTAACTTTACAGTTGATATGGACCTGTTTACCCAGTAAGCCATAAAATATACGTACAAAATGCCACTCGAGTTAGGGCTGAAAATTGCACTTGAGCACACAAGGACAAGCAAATTGTCCTGGAGGTTTTTGATATTGTTTTACAATGTCATTGTGGTGTTTAAAAACGATAACATTTGCCAATCAAGCAAAATTTGTTACCAAGAACAATGTGTCATTCATTTCACACCAAGTGAAATTTACCTATTCAAGTTTTTGTTGGAACATTATTTGTACCCTGTATTTTTCCTTTTTGTTTCATCTTGGAGTGTGTTCATGGATGCTGTTACGCTCCGGAGTTGACTACAGACGCAGCATTGTAAATGTAATGGTTACAACTGCCCCTCATGTGTTTTCTATATCTGCACGACTTCTTTGCTCCATATACTGTAGACAAGACTGCATTAGTCGAGTGCCTCTGTAGATGGTCTTGAGAGGAGCTGTGCTTAAGAGGAATGATTCTTTGCCTAGCAATCAAATAGAGAGAAAGGAATCTGCTCTTAGTGCTGGTTCTGTTAAAGTACCTGTAAATGTTTGTCCCTACCAACTCTTATGGAAAGCTTCAATAAATTCCTGATTTTGATGTTTTTGAAAATTCTTTATATGTATACTGTGGACATATTTACAAATAATAAAGAAAGGGAACACACACGTATATAAAATATATTTATATATTACAGTGTATATACTGTATAGTGGTGGCAAATCATTATTCTGTAAATTGTTTATTTTAATGCAAGCTCCTGATATTTTAAAAAAGGAAAAAAAAAATGGACAACTAATTTAAACTGGCTGGAATTTTTACATGCTTGCATATAAAATAATTTCTTCATTTTTAAGGCTTATTTACTTTACATGATTACTTTTACTGTCTGTCTAATAGTAGACGTAGTTAAAACTTTTAACTGACTTTAATAAAACAGACGCCTCAGCTTTTTACTGTACAGTAACAGCACAGATCTAGAACCAAAAGCACAAAAAGTTGTACAAAACCCCATTGGTTTACATACAGCAGGGGCGTGAAGAACTCTGTATGAATAATTCAGACACAAGCAGCTGCATTTGTGGGAGTATGTCCACTTTCACTTGTGTTTTATGTATTTTAAGGTATTAGACCAGTTTTGCAACAATAAAAGCTTGAACTTTATATGGCCTCTAGGGGGCAGGCTAAGACACAAAGAAGAATGGCCCATAAATGTATGAAATTTTTACATTTGGCCTAAAATAATATCTGAAAATGTCTTGGTAGATGTCTTCTGCATTTGGAAAATGCACTTTATTAGCCACTATTATTTGGTTATTATCTTTGAAATATGTAATCTGGAATTCAGTCAACGTTAAACATCCTTTTGTGTCACAGATGTAGTTCACGTTCTCAGCAGGTGCTTGATGACTTTTGCACATCTTCAAATAGACCATCAGAGTTTATCACCATGATGACAAAATAGCAGTAGCATCTCACGTCAAATTCAACAATGAACACCTCACACACGTCATTCATGTTATTCTTTCACAGTTGGCAACCTATTGCATTAGTTTAACCTGTCAGCAGGATTTAAAGCCATTTAATCCTTGGTTCATAGTTCAAGGTTTAAATTCAAACTGCACAGGGCTGATTTATATCCTCCACAGGTCCCCTGTGTGACGGCACGTCATCCACTCGCCCTTCAAACTGCTCATATTGTGCGATACTCAACAGGGCAAAGCCGTTGTTATTGCCTAGGAATCCCAGTGGGACTATAATGAATGATTTGGAAAACGACTGAAATATGGGTGTTTAGCATGAACTCTTAATTAACAAGAAAAAAAAGCTACAAAGTATAAGCAAAACCGGTAAATTGTTGGACTACATACTGTAGTTCTGGCAGATGCACTGTAAAATAAGCCTGTACTGGAATCTGTTAGGTCTGTTGTTATGGATCAGTTCAAAGATTGAAAACAGCCACTGCCTAGAACAAATACGTAATAAAATAAAACAAAATCTTTTATTCTGTCATCATAATAACCCTTTTACATTGCTTTGCTAGTCCAAAGATCATCCTCGAAATTCACTAAAATGCATTAAAAAGTAAAAGGGTTAAACAAACCGACATCAGACGGAAAAAAACAAAGCATTCAAATAAACATTCTTCAGATGATGAAAGGCCAAAGATAACGAATGGCATTTTTGGTATACAGGCAATTAAGGCAGGTGTAGATCAGTGTGTTTGTACATATTTATATCCAAGGCACCTAAGAGATACATTCTTTAAAAAGTCACAAGAGCCAAGCTGTGGTTTTAAAAAACAGTCCATACTATCACCCCAACAGCAACTACATAGTTTTACACTAGTGTAACTATTCTCAAAACTTATAACAGTAAAAAGTGCCAGCCATCAACATAAGAATATGATATGGTCCAACTCCAGGTTGTCAAAATAATTACTCATATTTATCACCTTACTACTGAACACTTGATGTCAATCATAAACCATCTAAAAAGATTATTACTGGTTATACATGGAAACAAGAAGTCTTGAAGTTCCATACTAAAATATATCCAAGCAAGGGGCATGATAAATATCCCAATTTAAAACAGGAAGTCAAGCGTGTCCTGTATCCTTAAGTGTGGTTCACCGTCACAGCTCAACAAAAAGCTTTGTGAAAAACTAAATGCCTACAGTGGATTAAATAATATCAACCTTTTATCTGGATTTAAATCTAGGTCAATGATTGCTAACAGACTTCCCCTATTTTCCACCCTGTTCTTAAGAGAGGATGCAATAACAGTCAATATGTCTCTTCTCCAGTATTAGACTTGTGCATGTATCTTGTGGTAGACCCAGTAACAGAAATAGAGTTCAGGCTAGTCTTTAAACCAGGCTGCCGGGCCAGGAGACCACGGTCAATGTGACTTTGTTCTTCTGCAGTTTCAGCATTGGGATCAATGAGGAGTTATTCATGCCAACTGTAGTGAGTCCATTCACAGCCACAATCTCATCACCACACCTGCAGGAGAGCACGAGAGAGTCTCAGTAAACAATGCATTTCATTTTATAGACTCTTTGCACTCTAGAATGTCTTTCATAGTAACTTGTCAATGAACAACAATTAAATTACTTGAAAAGCAATGCTAACCCAAGAAAATGTTCATTTAATCTACACTACCATTTAAAAGTTTGGGTTGGTAAATGTGGTAATTCTTTATAATAACGTTTCTTTAGTTTAATATTATAAAAAAAAAACATTTTGATTTTATTTTCGAATGTAATTTACTCCTGTGATGGCAAAGATAACATTTTAATTACTCCAGTCTTCAGTGCCACATGATCTTTCAAAACAATCATTCTAATTTGCTGATTTGGTGCCTTAAAGGGATAGTTCACCCAAAAAATTAAAATTAGCCCATGATTTACTCACCCTCAAGTCAACCTAGGTGTATATGACATTCTTCTTTCAGACGAACACAATCTGAGTAATATTAAAAAAGTCCAGGCTAATCCAAACATTATAATAGCAGTAATAGTTGCTCTGTTTTTGAAGTCCATAAAAAAAATGCATCTGTCCGTCAAATAACATGCTCCACGCAGCCCCGGGGTGTTAATAAAGGCCTTCTGAAGCGAAACGATCCATATTTAAAACTTTATCAAGTAAAGTTCCAGCTGATCGCCTTCCGTGGAAAAGTGTTGAAAGTGCCATCTCGCAATTCAAGATGCATACGTGACGTCATGACGAGTGTACCTGGCCGCGTTTGTCTTTCGATCAGCAGAGGCACTTTCAACACTTTTTCCATATATTGAATACGGAAGGCGGTCGGCCGAAACTTTACTTTATAAAGTTTTAAATATGGATATTTTTCTTACACAAACGCATCGATTCGCTTCAGAAGGCCTTTATTAACACCCCCGAGCCGCGTGGAGCACGTTATTCGATGGACAGATGCATTTTTTAAGGACTTCAAAAACAGAGCAACTATTACTGCTATAATAATGCTTGAATTAGCCTGGACTTCTTTAATATGACTCAAATTGTGTTCGTCTGAAAGAAGAATGTCATATACACCTAGGATGACTTGAGGGTGAGTAAATCATGGGCTAATTTTCCTTTTTGGGTGAACTATCCCTTTAAGAATTTTTGTTATTATTATCAATGTTGAAATCAGTTGTGCTACATCATATTTTTGTGGAAACCCTGATACATTATTTTCATAATTTTTTGGAGAATAGAAAGTAAAAAAAACAAAACAAACCTTTCTAAATATAGTTATTCATTTCTTTCCAAAAAATTAAACATATTTTTTTTCTTTAACATTTGAACTGTAATATGAAACAAATGTTGTTAAAAAGAGGATGAGAGACTCACTTGAGCCGTCCATCAAAGTGAGCTGGAGTTCCAGGCACTATGGTCTTAATGAAGAAGGGCTGCTGGCCATGACTCTCCTCATATCCTCCCACGATACTGAAGCCCCAGCTCTCACTGTTGGTCTTCATTAGCATAATATCACGACACCAGTGGATGTAGCTAGTGATTAAAAATAAATACACAAATTATGAATTTTGCCCATGTTTAAGCCCATATGGGCTTAACAAGGCTAAAAGTTACAAAAGAGGACATCAAATTGAATATTGCACTTAATCATCGACATCACAACATATGTAGTGGGCAAAAAAAAAAAATGAAGGCCCACCCTAGGAATGAACCGATACCCCTTTTTTTTTTTTGAGTCCATACAAATTATTAGTTGGCTTAATTCTTTTAGCAAATATTTATTTTTCCTCAGTTATTTTCATAGTTAATTATGCCCGTTATAATGTATTGTACAAGCTTTAGTTACAGTTCACTTTTCATTATATCGCTCCATCATAATTTCATCTACAGCGCACATTTAGAGCTGCTCCAGTGCAGCGGTACAGTAATCACGTTTTTTCCTGTAATAATGTAGGGAACTACATGTTATATATATATAAATCATGTAGTAGTTAATGTTTTAGGCCAGGGGTTCTCAACCCTGGTCCTCGAGGCCCACTGTCCTACAGAGTTTAGCTCCAACCCTAATCAAAGTCAAGTCAAGTCATCTTTATTTATATAGCGCTTTTAACAATGCAGATTGTTTCAAAGCAGCTTCACAGTGTTAAACAGGAAAATAATGCAACAGAATTTTATTCAGCCGTAAAGCCGTTCCGGAGAGAACGGTGATGTCATCAGTTCATTTCAATTATCATACAGTGACAATGTGGGCTTTAGATCAGTAATTTAGTTTATATAGTTAATTTAGTTTAATAATTAGATTTATTTGGATATTTAGTTGAAAAATGTAGCGTCCCCAACTGAGCACGCCAAGCCAGAGGCGACAGTGGCAAGGAAACCAAAACCCCATCAGGTGGCCTAATGGAGAAAAATAAACCTTGGGAGAAACCAGGCTCAGTCGGGGTGCCAGTTCTCCTCTGGCCAATTAACCAGATTTCCGCCAGAAAATAGGAAAAATAGGATACAGGCTTATAGGTGCACCCACTGTGAGCGGACAAGGTGTCAGTATGCTCATCAGGAGATGTTTGAGTCATAAATGGTAAAATAAAAAGGCTATTGTTACGTTTATTTTGGGGAAAAAGTTGCATATAGCCCCTTTAACGTAAACCTGACTCTCAAATTTCTTCCACTCCAGATACGAGTTATACTATATATATTTTTTTATTTTAGTCACTTACGAATATTTTAACTTCATTTCTGTGTAAAGCACTTTGAATTGCCACTGTGTATGAAATGTGCTATACAAATAAACTTGCCTTACTAGAAAGCTACAGGCAGGTGAGTTTGATCAAGGTTGGAGCTAAACTCTGTAGGACAGTGAGCCTCGAGGACCAGGGTTGAGAACCCCTGTTTTAGGCTACATATACGATTTAGTTTTAATCTACAGTCTTCTGTAACTGACGACCAGCAATCAGACGCATTGCAACAAAAGTGCGCACACTTTCCCTCCTTACTGTCAAATAACATTAATAATAATAGTAATAATAATAGATGCATCATTTTACTTTCTTTGTTATTGACATATCTGACCGAACTTTTCAGCGATGTCTGTGAGAAAGGGATGTGCGCTCGACATGCTTTTGCGTCTATGCTGCTGCTGTGTGCTCAATCCACTTAGCATAAATTCAAGCTGATAAGTAAAACGCGCTGTTCTATTAATTAGATACATTCACTTCACATCTTTAAAATCTTGGATCTATGGATATCTCCATATCTTTGTTTGTTCTGTTGTCAGCGTTTCTTTACCTGGACAGAAACACTGTTCTGTCCACATGCGTGGTATCAAGTTTTTGGTATCAGAGCATTTTATTGCATACACAAGAGCATCCAACATCATCCAACCCATATCCCTAGCCCACACACCTGGGAAGGCCCAGCCAGCGGGTCCAGAGAGGAACCCAGGTAACATCTTCCTCTTTGTGTCCCTCCAGAGTTTCCATGTCTTCTCTAGTGCTGGATTCTCCATCTTGTTCCTCCTCATCAGTGAAGGTTTGGATGACTCGCAGTGTTACTGTGTTCTGAGCCGTCTGAGCCTTTAGGACAGTCACTGCCTCATTGTAGGTCAGTTGGGTCAGGTCAATGCCATTTATACTCAGCAGTACATCACCTGAGCAACAATAGCCATGACAACGCACAGTTAACACAAGCATTTTGCAAGATGCTCAGAGAAATAAGCATTTTATAAGGAGGCATGAGGAGAATGACCTGTTTTGACGGTGCCGTCTCTGTGCAGGCAGCCCACCGGCTGCACACTAGTGATGTAGACAGGCAAACGGCTGCGGCAGTCTCTCCCACCTGCAATGGTGATGCCTAGAGAGAGTCGAGGTTCCTTCTTTAGACTCACGGTCTTCTCTTGACTGGAGAACCCACCTGGAGGCTCCTGAACCCACATAAATGCACATTAAAACACATGCACAATCCAACAAATAGTCAAAAGAAATGTGTTAGTGTGGCTTTGTACAATTTAAATAAAATAAATACAGTAAAACATTAATGTTGTCAAATATTATTACAATTTTAGAAATAACTTTGCCAATCAAAATAAATATTTTAGTGTATTGTAAAATGTATTTTATTCCTGTGATGGCAAGCTGAATTTTCAGCATCATTACCGTAGTCACATGATCCTTTAGAGATCATTCTAATATGCTGATTTGGTGCTCAATAAACATTTCTCATTACCATTAATATTGAAAACAGTTGTGTGGTTTAATATTTGAGGAAACAGTGATACATTTATTAATATTCTTGAACGGTCACTTTAATGATTTTTGTGGAATAAAAAGTACTAATTTCTAAAAAAAAGAAACCTTACTGACCCCAAACATTCATATACACAGTAAGTGGACTATGATTGGCCTTTCATTGTGAGCATGGTCTGAAAGAATTGTTGTTTTAATCCTTCAAATATTTGACTAAGAATTTTTTTGTGTATAGTTTGACAAAGGATGAAGAAGACAACTGTGTATGCATTGCAAGCGAACTTGATGATTAATAGTAACGGAGTCTTCCATAAAGTTCTGTACTTGGGGGTTGGGTGAAAAGTGAAACTTTAAGACATGTGCCTGACTCCTGCGGTCAAAACATTTGTAAAAACAAACATCCCAGATCCTGCTGCGAAACGGAGAGATGTGTTAATGTGACGCGTTGCCATCGTAACTCATAGATTGTGGCAAAACGCTCTCCTTCCGCCATCTTCTACCAGTCTCGCTGGAGACCCCAGACCTCCATAGGGGGAGGGGCAGCCTCTTCCTACCCAGCAGGGAGGCTCTTCCTCCCAGCATGAGCTCAAGCTTCAACTCCACAGGTGAAAGCTAACTGTCACCAGCTTTGATCCCCAGCTACAAACAAACACAGTGGCTGCAGCAGCTCAGAGATCAGCACCCCAGGCCTTTTGATCAGGGACGAGTCCTAGAGAGAGAGGGGGGCATCTGCTTTCATCTCCCACTACCCAGCCTGTGTTTGCTGCCTCTGCCTTCAGCTGGTGAGGAAGTGTCACAAAAGCAGGGTGTGACTCGTCTCTGGGTGAAAAGTCACCTCGCGCGCACACATACGCAGACTTTGGCTACAGTAGCACAACGAATCAAATATGCAACCCATTTTGCATGCAACCATTTTGCAAATGAGTACATACAACTGTATCTACAATGCGATCATTTTTTGATGACCTTTATAAGTCTGGGTCTCGTATTGTACAATAACCTCAAAGTATAATATACTACCTCATAATATGCAAAACATTGCAATACATGCCATAACTTAATACAATGCAATGCATGAAGATATTATAATTCATGATATTCACTGTAAAATGTATGAGACAGATTCCGAATTTTAGAGGGACTTCAATCTCTCCTGTATGATTCGCTTCACTTTTGGCAAGTGTTGCATCACATTGTGTTTGATGGAGTATTTCTGTGCCAAAATTTCTGTTCCGGTTTCTCACAAGTTTCCAAAATATTTTAGAGTATGGGCCTACGTGACGTCAACAAGGGCGGAATTTCCTTGTACGGGCACTTCTTCCGGAGGGGCACGCGCACACGTCGACCAGAGCGAGAGAGCAAAAGCACGCCCATCAACGCGCTTTTAATAAACCCAAGTAAGCTTACACCCAAGGCCACAGTTTAGTCTAGTGCCTTTTAACTTGTCAAAATTTTTACCTTCATGTATTCAGAGCGTCGTTTGAAGTACTGTGGTTCGGGGACTTTCCTGGCCCCTCGGCTCTGTCCCTCACCACCCTCCTCGGAGAGATCAGGGAGTCTCATCACTACGAAGTTCACACGCATTTCACTTGCCTGCCACAAACATAACAGAGAGCACAACAATCTCTTACATTTAATACAAAACTTTAATACAATCCTTTGAAATAATCTATTTTTTACGTTTAAAAGTAACCTCATTATTAGTAGTATTAGATTGAGACATCCACTTTTTCTCTCTAAAGTTTGTCACTCTCTGCACCTGTATGATCTGAGCTGCACTCTCTGGGGTGCCATGTCTCAGGTCCTGTCCGTTGATGCCTAGCACTTTGTCATTGTTCCTCAATTTGCCATCTTTTGCAGCCAGTCCTCCAGGCAGCAGGTCTAGGATGAAGACTCCTGGCTCCTCAGACTTACGGATGAGTTTGATTCCTAACGGCTCAGAGCGCTCACGCTTTACCAGGGTGACCTGGATGACGGTGCCGTGGTTCTGGTTGGGATTGGGTGACTGCGATGGGGGAGAAGCTGAGGGTTGAGGGAGATGCTCAGGCCGGGGCTTGAAGCCCTTTTCCTGCATGACAGTTAGCCTGAGCCGGGAACATGACTGCCGAAGCACTGCAATGGCACGGCAGTGGGGAATGGATGCCAAACTGACATCATTTACCTGCAAAGATCACATTGTTAGTTTGAGGTTGCAGTGTAATAGAAGCAGAGGCAGATCATTTCTTCATCAAAAATCACATACATTTGGTGACCTTATAAAACTTGTTAAAGGGATAGTTCACCCAAAAATGAAAATTAGCCCATAATTTACTCACCCCCAAGTCATCCTCTGTGTATATGACGTTCTTCTTTCAGTTATATTACAAAAGTCCAGGCTAATCCAAGCATTAGAAAAATGATTCATAGTTGCTATGTTTTTGAAGTCTATAAAAAGTGCATCTGTCCGTCAAATAACATGCTCCACGCGGCTCCGGGTGGTAATAAAGGCCTTCTGAAGCGAATTGACGCGTTTGTGTAAGAAAAATATTCATATTTATAACTTTATCAAGTAAACTTTAGACCAGGGGTGGCGAACTCCGGTCCTGGAGGGCCACTGTCCTGCATAGTTTTGCTTCAACACTAATCAAACACACCTGAACAAGCTAATCATGGTCTAAAGGTTTACTTGAAAGCTACAGGCAGGTGAGTTTTATCAGGGTTGGAGCTGAACTCTACAGGACAGTGGCCCTCCAGGACCGGAGTTCGACACCCCTGCTTTAGACCGACCGCATTCCATGAAAAAGTGTTGAATGTTGAAAGTGAAACTCAAGATGCGTACGTGACGTCATGATCTTTCGATCGGCAGGGTAACTTTCAAAAATGTTTCCATAAATTGAACATTCCATAAATTTAATTAAAAATTTAAGTTTTAAATATGGATATTTTTCTTACACAAACGCATCGATTCGCTTCAGAAGGCCTTTATTAACACCCCGGAGCTGCGTGGAGCATGTTATTTGATGGGCAGATGCACTTTTTATGGACTTCAAAAACAGAGCAACTATGAATCCAATTCTAATGCTTGGATTAGCCTGGACTTTTGTAATATATCTCTGAGAATGTCATATACACCTAGGATGACTTGAGGGTGAGTAAATTATGGGCTAATTTTAATTTTTGGGTGAACTATTCCTTTAAGATTACATTTTAAACACATATACACGGATCAGGCATAACATTATTACCTAATATTTTGTTGGTCCTAGAGAGAGAGGACCAACAAAACAGACCTGACCCGCCAAGGCATGGACTCCACTAGACCCCTGATGGTGTGCTGTGGTATCTGGCAGCAAAATGTTAGCAGCAAATCCTTAATTGCGAGGTGGGGCCTCCATGGAACTGACTTGTTTGTTCAGCACATCCCACAGATGCTCAATTGGATTGAGATCTGGGGAATTTGGAGAAGGAGTTCAATCTTCAACTGGCTGGCAGGAGCCACCACTGGCAGATCATGTGACCTGTCAGTGGGTGGTGGCAGCTGCCAGTCTCAGCCGCCGTTGAGCTATGAGTATAACACGTTCTCTATCACTCTCGATGCATGGAAATACATCCTTTTATTAATCTTAGGAATATATTCTTTTGTATGAGACGTTTTAGAGGGGTTTCTCACTATTAAAGCAGTCATATGAACGTGATCACGACTGGGTGCATACTGACACTTGGCTGGCCGCGTAGTCCAACCAGCCGCTGTTGAGCTACGAGTATAACACGTTCTCTATCACTGGATCTACAAGGAAATACATTATTTTATTATTATGAATATAATCTTAGGAATATATTATTGTGTATGATATACGTTTTAGAGGGGTTTCTCACTATTAAAGCAGTCAAATGAACGTGATCACGAATGGGTGCTTACCAGTGATGCGCGGGTCAATGTATAAACAACCCGCACCCGACCGACGTTTTCAACTAACCCGCCCGCAACTCGGACCGCAAAAAAAAAGAAGAAAATATTGTACCCAACCCGCTTCCTGACCCGCATTTTTTAATAGTAGTAAATGCTCATCGTAGCTCATTGGGCAATTGAGAAAATGTTTCAGGCCCTGGCGTGGTGCTCAGAGGTGCAGCAGCGAGAGCAGGAAGTTCTTGCGGCGGCCCATCATTTTCCATTTCAGCTCCAGATGCATATTATTGATGAACGCGATGTTTATGTTTCGACCCGGCTTGAAGAATTCATCAGCCCACATTTGGAAAACATTTAGAAAAGTGTGAAAGCCCTTAGGAGCGCAAACTGTTATTTTTCTGAATGCTGTATGATATAGCCTAGTGTTATGTAATACAGGCTTGATTTATTCATTTATTTCGTTTAATTTTCTTAACAATTAAGATGCTGCATGTGTTTATCCAGTCTAATCGAAGTGTGCGTCTCTCCCCCGACTTTCCCAACAAAAATCCCGCCCCCTCTCAGAAAATACATAAAACTGACTTTAAATGCGTTTAAAAGTAGCCTATTAAAATGGTACAATGGCATTGCTCAGTTCAACGTTTTGGGAAATCGGGCATTTTGTCCCGCGTCAGCATTTATTCAAAAGTTAATAACGCTCAACATTCAAAAGGTAAATAAGGATTTATTGACGATCCGACCGACCGTGACCCGAATATCATTAAAAATATTTTTGGATGACTCGTAACCGCGGGTAACCGCGGGTGGCCGCGGGCACCCGCTCATTTTGGATCAACCCGCGCATCACTGGTGCTTACTGACGCTTGACTGGCTGCTCTCTGAATATTCATATTGGGATAATTCATGTTTTTATAGGCAATTTTTTCTTTCAAATTAGAAAAATTTTCTTGGAATTAGAGGCAAGGGTGGCTGGCTAAACTGAGTGGCCAGCCAGGCGTCAGTAAGCACCCAGTCGTGATCACGTTCTATTATACAAAAGAATAAATTCTTAAGATTATATTCTTAATAATAAAACAATGTATTTCCATGCAGCAATAGTGAACACGTTATACACGCAGCTCAACAGTGGCTGAGACTGCCAGCCAGCCTGCCCAGAATCCAACTGCCAGCTGCCACCACCCACCCACTGGCAGGTCACGTGACCAGCCAGAATCAGACTGGCAGCTGCCACCACCCACTGACAGGTCACATGACCTGCCAGTGGCGGCTCCTGCCAGCCAGTTGAAGATTGAACCCCTACTGGGAATTTGGAGGCCAAGTCAACACCTCAAACTCGTTGTTGTGCTCCTCAAACCATTTCTGAACCCTTTTTGCATTGTGGCAGGCACATTATCCTGCTGAAAGAGGCCACAGCCACCATGGAATAGCGTTTCCATGAAAGGGTGTACAATACATGGTCTGCAACAATGCTTAGGTAGGTGGTACGTGTCAAAGTAACATCCACATGGATGGCAGGACCCAAGGTTTCCCAGCAGAACATTGCCCAAAGCATTTCACTGCCTCCGCCGGCTTGCCTTCTTTCCATAGTGCATCCTGGTGCCATGTGTTCCCCAGGTAAGCTACGCACATGCACCCAGCCATCCACGTGACATTAAAGAAAACGTGATTAATCAGACCAGGCCACCATTTTCCATTGCCCCGTGGTCCAGTTCTGATGCTCATGTGCACACTGTTGGCGCTTTCGGCAGTGGACAGGGGTCAGCATGGGCACCCTGACTGGTCTGCGGCTATGTAGCCCCATACACAACAAACTGCGATGCACTGTGTATTCTGACACCTTTCTATCAGAACCAGCATTAACTTCTTTTTTATTAATTTGAGCTACAGTAGCTCGTCTGTTTGATCGGACCACACGGGCCAGCCTTCGCTTCCCAAATGCATCAATGAGCTTTGGCTGCCCATGACCCTGTTGCCGGTTCACCAATGTTCCTTCAATGGACCACTTTTGATAGATACTGACCACTGCAGAACAGGAACACCCCACAAGAGCTGCAGTTTTGGAGACGCTCTGACCCAGTTGCCTAGCCATCACAATGCCATCAAACTTGCTCAAATCCTTACGCTTGCCCATTTTTGCTCCTTCTAACACATCAACTTTGAGGACAAAATGTTCACTTGCTGCCTAATATATCCCACACACTAACAGGTGCCGTGATGAAGAGATTTTCAGTGTTATTCACTTCATCTGTCAGTGGTCATAATGTTTGGACATAGTTTGGGTGACTTGCCTCGAGCACGCAGTCGCTCATTTAGAATGCTCCGAATACGTCAACATTAGAACATTGTTAAGAACAAATTCATGTGTGTACTTGGATTCGGAAGGTTTTTGTGAGAAATAAAAATGTGCGTATAAAAAACAAATAGTGTACGCAATTATGAGGAAACATGCGTACACAAGAATTTGAACATGAAATCTGCTAACAAATGTTTTCACAAACAAATCATGATTCATCAATAACTTTTGTTCTAATTTTTTTTCTAAATTTTCTAAAAACCACCTGTACGCAAAAAAAAAAAAAATCACAATCTTGGTGGCCTTATAAACATGTTAAGATGACATTTTAAACATAGCTATAGATCTTAAATAGGCCTCAGTAAAAGAGTATGCAATGCTTTCTTGCAGCCTGAGCTACCGCACATTTTCTTAACCCTCAGAGCCCGACGGCATCGCCCACGACGTCACACGGCACCTCCGATAAATATCTATATTATTTCATGAAACTTTTATCGATTTTCTTACCGTTTTTTCCAGCAGAAAGCTAACGAGCTAGCCATCATGGGGGTGTCTTTGGTGTCTTTGTAGCCTTTACAGAAGGTTTTCTATCCAGCCTGGAACATGTGCATCTTTTTGGAGTTGTTCAGCAATAAATCAAAACGCTTACATCCAAGATATATCCACTTGATGTCCATAATTTATACATTTTCCGTCATTTTTGCTGCTAGCGCGATGCTAGCTGCCATTTTGGATGAGGGTTTGACCAATGACAGGCTGATCCGTCATCCACGTTGGTGTGCGTCATTACGCATGAACCACAGCTCTTTTATTGTGAAGAGAGAGAGACGCACGGCTAGTGTTGAGGATAGAGAGAGAGAGACGCGCTGCAGTTTTTAGTAGTTTTGTGGAGAAAGTTTGAGGAAAAAGTTTGAGGAGAAAGTTTGAGGAGAAGTTCCTGATAGGAACTGTTTTGAGGCTTGGCACCAGTAAATATCCAAAATCCAAAGAGGCCAAAAGCGCCTGGACTTTTTTTGGAAAAATGTAAATAGTTTTGGTTCTGTATAAGTTATCATGTTTATTCCTGAGTTCCAGGACTCTAAAGACTTGAACAAACTGTTTTCCAGAGGAAATATGCTTAGCTTTTATTTATTTGTGTGTGTTTTCAATAAATATTTGAGTGATTCAATTTACGTTTTATGTTTTCATTTGTCTTTATGGTCCCATAACTTATTTTACATTCAGGTGACATCAATGCAACACAAATATACTGACAGAGCAACTTGTCTTGAAAAAAAAGAGGTGTGTCAATTGTCTGTGCACAACAGGGTTGATGTTTTACAAGCTTTTTTAGTAAATAACACCAGGCGGAAAATTAATTGTAAAAATACCCTTAGGTCTTAAAGGGTTAAAGACGCAGATACACGCATATACAGCTGGCTAATCAGAGGTATATAATGTCTGTATAAAAGATGTTTATTGTGTTTTAACTTGTTTTGAGGATGGCACTCTTAGTATTGCTCAAAGATCTTGCTGCGCGAGCTCTTTGGAGAGAATGCATCTTAAGTGTTATTTGCTGAGTGACGAAATAAAGGGGTGTGCGGAAAGCCCTTATATGGACATGGTTGGGTGCGTTTTATGTAAAAGACTGGCCTCATGGACACTGTCGCTCATTTAAAATGCTCCGAAGAACAAATTAGAGTACACACTTGTTGTGAGGTAGGCGGAACATTTTTTTTGAAAAGTTTAATTGTGCGTATAAATGTGAATACGGAACGCAATTGTTAGTATATGAGACCCAATATTTGTATTTGGACAATCTTTCTTCACTGGCTTGAAGGTTAATGTGTAACCTTCATTTAAAGGGGTCATGAACTTTTTTTTAATTTTAGGTCCACTTATAATGTTATCAAGATTTTTACATCAAAGAACATTTTCTAGCCTGTGTTTGACCCTCTCTTTTAAACACTCCATTTTGACAGGCGTGTCGCATTCAAGACTTGGAAGAAAACACCCACTGCTATAATCAGGTAACAGTTTTGCATAATCATTTTCAAAATCCTCGCAATTGTACGTGTGGCATTATTTAAAAAACTTCCAATGTTGAAAAATATCTTGTTATATAGTTGAAACATTTTCCAACAATGTGAATTTTTTTTGCATATTACAAACTATTTGTTACAACCAAGGTTTATAAAGCATAAGTACTTGGATTTACCACAGTTATAGTTACAAAGATAACTTGTGGTGTTGTGTAAACAGAAATATGGTTGACTGTCATCATTTGTCGCACTGTCGTTCTTATAGGCTATTCATCATTAATCCTTTTCGATAAAGTAAAGAACATATACATTGTCATTTGCAAAGTCATGTTTTTAATAAAATGAACACGCATCTGTCTTACTGATGACAAAACAGAAGATGTCGCTCAATGAAGATTTTATTCAGGATTATAGCGAATGGCTTTAATCAAAACAATAACAAAAGCGGTGTTCCCTACGTGCTTTCTTACGTATCCGGTGTTATACCGAATTCTGTGACCACACACATAATAGTAGTGACGGTATGATTAGGATTGGGATAAGGATTAGCTCAAAACAGCGCCTACTAGGGTCACATAATTTGGCACAACACCCTGGACCCCCCGCATTAACCCCATAAATGCAGAAACAAAGGAAAGAACACCAAATCACAACTATTCACAGTTTTAATTAAAAAAAAACGTTTTGGACTAATGAGGAAGGTGATATTTTTATAGTACAATGACCTCTTATAAGTCAAAAGATCAAGAAAAATGTCATGACCCCTTTAAGATCCAACCAGTACGTTTTGTTCACTTTAAAGAACACCATAATAATAGTTCCTAAAATAATGCTGTTATTTATGCTTCTCGACCAAAAAAGCCTTCCTGCCTAAGGCTTGGAACAGCCCTTTGTGATAATCAATGCCGTGTTGAACCAGAAGGGGAAAAGAGAGATTCCATTTCAAGAAATAAGATATGCAAGCCATCCACAGATCTCTTTACAGGCCATAGCTCCCAAAAAAAGTCAAAGGAGCTCTGCTTGGGATACAGATCATCCTAAGGCTGACAGTTGGCCTCGTTTAGATTTTCATATATATGATCTCAACAAACAAAGATGAAAACAAGATGAGCTGGAGGCATTCATTCAAACTCAAGGTTGAATTTGAATGTGAAGCCAGTCATGCTGGTTTGCTTTACCAAGGCACTGCTTTCCAGGACTACCAGGGAAAGAAATCCTAGGAGAACGTAGGATTGTGGGAACAAGAATGTAAATTTGCTGAACTGAACTGAATTGTAATTGAGAAGAAATATTGTGTACCTTAGCTTTTTAACTGTGCCTTCAGTAATTTGGTGCTAAATTAAAGTCTTAAAAAAAACAAATGCATCGCGTTTTTGTGAAAAGTCATCTGAAAGGTGAGATAAAGACTGTATTCAATAGTTTAAAAAGAAATACTTTTTTTATTTATTGTTAATGCGGGTCATCCCCTCAATGTATTTCGCCATGACAAAATGACGTAAAATGGTGTTTCAATAAATGTTGGAGAGAATCCTTGTGCTCATATTAACTATAAATATTTTGATACACTTCCAGGGATGTGACTGCAATGTAAATATAATGACGCTGGGGTATGTACACCGACAACATGAAAACCGGATGGAACGAGAGATAAAACCTGAGGGGAATATCTAATGAGCTTAAATCCATAGCGACTGATAACCTAAAACAGACAAGATGGTGTGGCAAGCGGAGATATGCCTCACCTCTAGAATATGATCTCCAGGAGCCAGCTTGCCATCTCGAGCAGCCAGTGAATCACGCACAATCTCCTGAATGACGATGTTGCCCAAGGGTGTGTCCTTCCCTCCCACTATCCGCAATCCCAAATCCTCATCTGTATCCTCTCGAAACAGCTCCACCACAGTTGCCTCTGCCACAAGACTGGACCTCAGAGGGGTATCTGGGAAACCAACAGACCATCAGGAAGCTGATTGCTAACAACTACGAACAAATGCTTACAACTACCAAGTATTGCAACATATAACAGTAACCCATGCAGTTTGTTTATGGCTGCAATAGAATGAGTCATTTATCTAAGGAAGCACACAAATGTATGACATATTATTCCCATGAAATAATGAGATAGTTACTAGGCAACTTTATGACTAACAGCATTTCCATTCATCCAGACGACAGGTCCAGACTCCCTCCAGGTGTTTTTAGAGCATTAAGCAGATACAAGTTGGAGTGAATCTCCATGAATATACATATTCTCAGGCAGTGACAATTGTTGGTTTTAATGACATAATGTATTTCGGTGTAATATTAATAACAACCTGGCACACCTCAGCCACAAAATAAAGGGCAACATAAAAGATTCCCTCTGTTTTGCTTTACCCAAAAGTAAACACAACTGGAAATCAATTTCCTCTGCTTTTCAGTGTCTGTGCTACACTCTTCTTACCTTTCCTCTTGAACTACCACAAATCAAAAACTACCATAATACACCCCCCAAGAAAAAAAAAACCCCACCAAGAATGTGCTTTATTCTTTTCTACATCTAATCCTTACCAGATGGTGTACAGTACAGAGAAAACAGAGATATTATACAAATATTATTTATGTAGAAATAGTGATATAACATTTCTAGCCATTACAGATAAGCCACGCCAAGATTTACTTTTTATGCAATAACCGATAAATGGAAAACCAACATCAAATTTCTATCTAAATCCATTGAAAATTGAAAAACTAAAAATCTGTCATTTCAAATGCTATAAAATGCTATATAAAATGAAAAATATATATTTATTGTAAGGTTTCCCAACAAAACCAATCTAGGGGAAGGGAAATTATACAAATACATTTTTTTAAAATCTGCAAAATTGTTCGATAACCATTTTGGTATCAATATTCCTAAAAAAATATATGTAAATACTCCTAATTTTAATTACACTTGGAATATCATAACTGCTTACACATGGATCAGCTAACGCTCATTACATGGTTTTGTAATAATATTTGATGGACAGGGTACAAGAAAAACAGAAAGAGATGCTATACCATCTTCCCCCTCCTCAAAGGCTGGGTTGACCAGTCCAGGTTCTGAGGGTCCACTGAGTTGAGCGGTGCGTGCAATTGTTGGGGTAGATTTGACGTCAGCTAAATCTCCATCTGATTTGCTTCCTTTAAACTCGTTCCAGGAAGGTTTCTTTTTTTTCTCTGCCTCCTCCCTGAGTCGTTTGAAGGCAGGACATCTGAAAAAGAGAGAATTGGAGCACAGTGAAACAGATAGAACTTCAGCATCATTACTCAGTGGCCTGCTGTTAATTAACCTACAAGACATTCATTACCAGATGGCAGCCGCGGTAACTAAAAATATCCTAAACATGCACCAATGCTGACTGCTGCTGTGGACCTGCCATATTCAGGAGTCAGCAGAAAACAGAAGCGAAAAACAAACCAATGCTTAAATGCTATGTAGCTTTGCACTGAAACAATTATCTATTATTTTAGATGAACATGCTCAGGGAGTGGGAATTCTCAGTACAGAAACAAGATGAGCTATGCAGATGAAGAGATGAACAGGCTTTTCTGCTGCATTGCAGGGATGGTATTGGTCAAAAAAATTAGCAGAATAAGGTCTAGTCTGGGTTTCACCATGTCAATACCTCCCTTCTCATCCCACAGCTGCCATCTCTCTGTTTACACTGGGCCGGTCCTGCCCATGTGAGCTATCAGCCAAACAACCTTTAGTCCATGGCATGCCATTACATCACAGAAGATAAGTATGATAAAGCGGCAAAAGGAAACCCATGCAAGGGAGATGAACGCTGAGGCACAGGGTCATACTAGTGTTCCATTAATGCCAAAGTCATGGATTTTATTCCCAGGGACTTTTTTTTTTCATACCATATCACCCAGATCATTAACTATGGCTTTGCATTTAGTGGATCAACCTTCAAGCAAATTCTCTCTCTATATTTTTTTTTTTTTACATTTAATCTTATAGGAGTGTGGAAAGGAACTAGAAGTTTGTACAAGGGGAAAGTTGTGAGTAGGGATGAACTCTTAATACAACTTAAATCCCGTACCTAAACAGACGCAAATTAAATATGTCAACTCCCATGTGTTCCTGGCAGACGGTGAACAGGATGAACTATCTGCAGAAATTTTATAGTAATAACTCATGTGATTCCTAATTAACTCCATTATTTAACAGAGTCACTCATTTCTTTTCAGTTAGTTGGTCATATGGTCCAGTTACGTCTATTCTTTAATCCTGTTCAGCTCTCTCAAATCTCTGTTCACATGAAACCTGGATAAGTGGAATTCCACAAATTTTTGAGCAGTTCTCTTAATATCTACAGCAATACAACATGTGCATATTTATTCACCTCTCTTCATTTCTACAGAATGATATCTGCATTTTCTCTGTCTACATCTCTTTTCGAATATGCCTTGGTGCCTTAGTGATATGTAAACATTTCCATTTTAAAAGTTGTGGCACGCACTAACCTGTTGTGCAGATGGGGCTGCAGCTCACAGCGTTGCATGATCTGCTGGCACTCGCTGCGGAATGGGCACAGCACAGCCAGTTTGTCCAACAGGTTGCGCACCAGCAGGCTGGAGGCTCGGCACTGCTGTAGCTGAAGCCTCTGGCGGTCGACTGGACAGAAGTCTTGGTCGTGCAGGAAGTTGCTGAGGCACTGGAAGCAGTACGTGTGGCCGCATGGCGTGTCCATAGGCTGCAAAAGAGGCTGCAGGCAGATGTGGCACACCAGCTCGTCATCCACTTCATCCTGATATTCAAACAGGTGACTGTCCTGACATTCATGACACTGTCCACATTCCTTACACACCCGAGCCCACGTTACGCCACCTGCCAATGGAGACGCCTTGGACTCCATCATGGCCTGAAGAAGTAAAGCTGGACGTCCGCAGCGCTGGAGAGCTTATGCCTCTTTCTCAGCTTGCAAACTCTTCATCAGATTCATCAGATGAGAAGCAATCAAATATATCCCATCCAAGAAGAGTACAAACTGCTAGCTGCTTCATCTACACCCAAGTTTCTGTTGGAAAAGAGAACAAAGAAAAAATGAAGCTCACGTCAGGCATTCTTTTTTTGGCTCATGCCGGCTGGACAGGAAATGACATGGATCCACTTAACAGCAACAATATGGGGAGAGGGCTGCAGCTGTATCCTTTCCACAAGTTTCCTCCTCAACAGCAATCTGAGTTTGGCTAACTATCACTGTTCAGGTCATTAAACCGGTTAAGCACTGTAAAATGGCAGGAGACATCAGTCAAAACTCACCTACTAGGTCAAACAAAGGAGCTGCTCTAAAAAGGAGTAAGAACTCAAAATGAATAGTGTAGAAATAAGCTTGTTGGTAATGACTCCTGTATGCCCGATCTTTCCTCTGTGAGCCACATAATCTCTGCTAAATCCATCTACAATGAATGTTTGTGTATTGTAACCTTAAATACAATCACACATTCAAGATGTCATTGTCATGTGGTGTGACTCCCTGACGATATTTATGAATAATTCATGATATTCGTTAAAAAAAACCTTATACCTTGAAGAATACGTATATACATTTTAATGTACAGATTAAAACGTCTACATGTATTCAGTTTAAGGAAAATAAATTTTACTTGGTTAAACCACATGACATTTTCAATTTCAATTAATTAAAAATAGTATTTAAGTTTTTTAAACAAACATAAATACAAAGAAGTTGGTGCATGTGTTTTAAATTAAATATTTTATCATTGACACGTCATGTGTCAATGTCAGACCCTTATAATAATACTATAAAATCATCACCTTTAGAATACAATAAATATATGATAATAATACACCAAAAATTCCCATTCTATAAAAAACAATTAATAGCACAATGCAATGACGATTAACAACCGGCACTCAAAGGATGAGCAAATGAGCAAAACAAACACACCGTCCGCCATGAATGTGAGGTAGTAAATCTTAATCATTATTCCAACCCACCTCAGATGGCAGTGCAGTTACACTCCCAGCAGCCACTGCATGAAAACAAGAAACTCAAGCCCAACAGCTGCGCTGGCTGCCTGCAGCCTGACTGAAACCAGAGCCCGTCATCTCAACAAGGGACAGAGTGTGTTTGTGCGTGTGAGTGTGTGTATGCAAGGACATGCAGTTAAAGGGGAGCTCAACAGACTGGCGTTCATAGTCCGGCTGTGTCGACCCAGGAGGAGGGGTTGAGAGAGCGTGCATTTGTGTGTGTGTGTGTGTGTGTGTGTGTGTGTGACGGAGGACGAGGGGGAGTGTAGAATGCTGATGTGGTACTAGTGCAGGCAGAGCATTCTAAGAACCAAGCTCAACCTCTGGCCAATTACACTGTGTTATGTGTGTGTGGTCTGAGGTCAAGCAGGACATATTTATCTCTCTTACTGCCCTTCTTCCCGTTTTACTGATAACTGAACAGATATAACCCTGTGAACACAATAATTCACACTAATCAGTAATTCACATCCTAAAAATGATATTCCTTACCACTACGTTTAAATAAGTGGCAAGTCAAGTAAAATTAATTACTTTACAGATATTATATATTATGTCTATATTGGATATTTAATTCTTCTATTTTTACCTTTCCCTTCAACTAAAGCTTAATCTTTAACAACACTTTATAATTTAATAAAATAATTTTTAAATAACACTGTAAAATGTAATAATTAATAGTATAAATGTAATAAAATAGAATGGAATTTGAATATTGACCATAGGGATGGATGTCAATTTACATAAAATCCCATAATAAATTAATAATCAATTAATCGATTAATCTTTCATTTGATTGGCTGACATGCTGCTTGGCTAAAGCTATTGGACTTCCGGGATCCGATAGACCATTTTCACAGACTGTGATGACGCGTTTTAACGGTCATCAATATCATACATTTCTGCAGCGTTTTTTGGATTTTTTTTGTTATGTATGTACATTTATAACACTAATACTTTGTATTTTGTTACTTTTGCATCAAAAAACAAAAAAAACAAACAAGTTAGCTCTGCTGCGAGGGTGTTTCTATGGGAGAGATGGTAAAAATTAACATATCTCTCTCTTTTGACTGCCATTAGCAACCTCACTATTTTTTCCCTCTTTTTGAAATTTGTAAAATCACTATTGTGGCGTTTTGCTTTTGCTATTTGAGCAAATGGGTACACAAAAAAAACTCATTCACAACTACAATATTAACCCAACTATGACGACTTCCGCTTTGAGAAACCCGGAAATGTGAAAAGGGTCTATTGCGTCGCGATCATAACTCAGTGTTTTCCAATATCATTTGAAAGTTCAACCAATGGAAACTAGATCTCGGGTGTGATGGGTAGGTGTGTAGATGCCAATCGGACAGCTGGAGCGCACTTGGATTGGCTTGATCTCTCAGATTGACAGCAGGCTTGCTGCAATAGTTGGTGTTACCGGTGTTACACCGTTCAGCTGCACATCGATTACATCACTTGCTCACCGCGGCACCATGCCCCACAGTCGTTTTGATTTGTTATACAGGTGCTGGTCATATAATTAGAATATCAACAAAAAAGTGATTTCACTAATTCCATTCAAAAAATGAAACTTGTATATTATATTCATTCATTACACACAGACTGATATACTTCAAATGTTTATTTCTTTTAATTTTGATGATTATAACTGACAACTAAGGAAAAACCCAAATTCAGTATCTCAGAAAATTTGAATATTACTTAGGACCAATACTAGGGCTGCACAATTTGAGGAAAATATATAATTGCGATTATTCTGGTTAAAATTGCGATTGCGATTTAAAATGCGATTATTATTATTATTATTTTACAAATGAAAAGTGTGTACCGGTATATAACATTTTGTTTTTAATATATTAATATTACTAATAATAATTATGATTATTATGATTATTATTGCTGAAGAAATATTACTATTACAATAACATTCAATATTAAACAATTAAAATAGAGCATTTAAGAATAAATATAACAGTATAATATTAATATTTATTTACAGAAAACAAAAAAATTATGGGTTACCTGTTAATATGCAGACAGCCTATGACTAAAAATCATTAGAAAGGTTGAAGGATTTATTGTGTGTGTGTGTGTGTGTGTGTGTGTGTGTGTGTGTGTGTGTGTGTGTGTGTGTGTGTATATGTATGTATGTATGTATGTATGTATGTATGTATGTATGTATGTATGTATGTATGTATGTATGTATGTATGTATATATGTATATATATATATATATATATATATATATATATATATATATATATATATATATATATATATATATATATATATATATATATATATATTAGGGCTGCAACGACGCGTCGACGTCGTCGATGACGTCGACTACGAAAATACGTCGACGTGCGTGAAATGCGTCGACGCGTCGGCGGCACATTATTTACGTTCTAGAATGGAACAGAAGATCTAGAATAATGGCAGCTTTTGCTCCCGGGCATAGTGAAAATGATCATTTATCATATAAAGCCAGACCGCGACATTCAAAAGTGTGGGAGTACTTTAAACAGAAGCCGAATAAAACTGTGCTTTGTTCGCTCTGTACCGCCGGTTTCACACTGCGCGGGGTGGCAGAGCAGGAGCTGTGCGCGTGGAGAGCGAGAGCTTTCACACTGCCAATCAGTGTTGCCAAGTCCGCTTTTTTCCGCGGAATTGGGCTACTTCTACACTGTTGCCGCGGGCTGTGTCTCATGTCCGCGGGTTGAAGCAAAAAAAAAAACCCACATATTTAACCCCCCGAACGCGATGTTTACCAGAGAACCTCCCCGAAACGCGATTGGGCTTGTTTTGGGCTAGTTTTGAGTAACGAATGGGTGGGTTTTGTTGTGTAAACCTGGCAACCCTGCTGCCAGTGTTCTCTCGCGCAGCTGAACCGTGGCGCGTGTATTGCAACAGACGGTCACATTTTCCGGGGTTCCTCTCCGACCCCAGTACGTCTCGTGCTTTTATTTATTATGGGCTGCATATATCTCCTGTTAATGCGACCTGGTTCCCCTCTGTCCCAAACACGCATAATAACTTGTTGTATATAGGTAGTTTACATGATTAAAGTAACATTAAAGTTAAGATATGCCTCTAGCTTTAATCATTTAAATGTGTCTTTGAAGTTTGGGCAAAAACTTCTGGCAGCTTTAGTCGTTGTTTATGCACATGTATCTTCAAAATAGACGACTAGTTATACATTAACACTATGCTGAAAGCTCCTGTATGTGAACCTTTTGCAGATAAATACAAGTGCATTTTCGTTTACTATTGACACAAATCAATAAGTAAATCATACTCAACTACTATAGTAAACAACTTTTCCTAATTAGGCCTACTCTGTATACATTTTATGATGAATAGTATCATTATATATTATGTTTAAAAAGCTTCTTTTGTTCATATATTTCATTATAAAATGGCATACTATTGCTGCCTTCACGTGCTATCGGAATTATCGTAAATACGAGTTTCCGAGGTAAAAATTGCACATGAACGCCCCCACATTCTGAAACTTGAATGCAATGAGCTCGTAATCACGACTTCAGAAGTCGGAATTATCCAATTTCCGATAGCACGTGAAGGCAGCATATGTTCACTACCCTTCCTGAAATACAATTAATATTGTCATCATTCATTGATTTCATGTTAAAATAATATACAAATTCACTACCCTCTTTGAAATAAAATAATCAGTAAAAAAGAATAATAAGATTAATCTGGAAAAATAATCGTTAGATTAGTCGACTAATCGAAAAAATAATCGTTAGTTGCAGCTCTAATATATATATATAATATATATATATATATATATATATAACATATTATAAAAATCTGTGCTTTTTATCTGTGATATCAATTTCTTAAAGTCTATGTCTTTAATATGAAATATGAGCCTCCTATGCATCCACTGTGGGGATTAAAACTCCTGTACATTGAAGGAAAAACATGGATTGTCATACATTTATTTAAAAGTATTCTTTTTCTTATTTTATACCCTAAAGTTTCATTCAAACTGGAGGCCAGAGGGCGCCCTCGAGCAGAAACTCTACATTTGCATCAGAGAAGTAATAGTGTTCAGGAAATCCCTTACTGTCTATAGTTAGGGATTTCCCAATCTAGCTATAAGCTGAATAAAAGGAAGATAGAAACTCTTTGGTTAAACATGACAACAATAAACACCACTGACATTGTGTATTTGAGTTCAAGTCTACTCGGGTATTTTCATAATAATAAAGTATGAAGTGCTGATTGACATTCTGTGATAAGAAACCACATCAGCTCGACTGACGATATGAAGTGAGTTAAAACATGTTATTAAACGTATTTTGTTGGACAACAGGTTTATGAACGCTTCTCATTACTAGTTTGTGAAGATGTTTGACACGTTGCTTTTTCAAGCGCACGTTATAATAAGCGACTCAAACTCACAGTGCTTTCAGAGATTGAGAAGAGTTTACTGATCACAGAGCCACTCTTCACTGACACGCTGGGCATATATTTAATTAATTAAAATCGCAGCCTTTGCGCTTTTATAATCACGCACAAGCCAAATCACAATTGTGGTTCGATTTCGATTAATCGGGCAGCCCTAACCAATACAAAGAAAGGATTTTCAGAAATCTTGGCCAACTGAAAAGCATGAACATGTACAGCACTCAATACTTAGTTGGGGCTCCTTTTGCCTGAATTACTGCAGCAATGCGGCGTGGCATGGAGTCGATTAGTATGTGGCACTGCTCAGGTGTTATGAGAGACCAGGTTGCTCTGAGAGTGGCCTTCTGCTCTTCTGCATTGTTGGGTCTGGCATATCGCATCTTCCTCTTCACAATACCCCATAGATCTTCTATGGGGTTAAGGTCAGGAGTTTGCTGGCCAATTAAGAACAGGGATACCATGGTCCTTAAACCAGGTACTGGTTGCTTTGGCACAGTGTGCAGGTGCCAAGTCCTGTTGGAAAATGAAATCTGCATCTCCATAAAGTTGGTCAGCAGCATGAAGCATGGCATACTGGTATACGGCTGCGTTGACCTTGGACCTCAGAAAACACAGTGGATCAACACCAGCAGATGACATGACACCCCAAACCATCACTGACTGTGGAAACTTTACACTGGACCTCAAGCAATGTGGATTGTGTGCCTCTCCTCTCTTCCTCCAGACTCTGCGACCCTGATTTCCAAAGGAAATGCAAAATTTACTTTCATCAGAGAACATAACTTTGGACCACTCAGCAGCAGTCCAGTCCTTTTTGTCTTTAGCCCAGGCGAGACGCTTCTGAAGCAGTCTGTTGTTCAAGAGTGGCTTGACACAAGGAATGCGACAGCTGAAACCCATGTCTTGCATACGTCTGTGCGTAGAGGTTCTTGAAGCACTGACCCCAGCTGCAGTCCACTCTTTTTGAATCTTTTTTGAATCTTTTTGAATCTCCCCCACATTTTTGAATGGGCTTTGTTTCACAATCCTCTCCAGGGTGCGGTTATCCCTATTGCTTGTACACTTTTTTCTACATCTTTTCCTTCCCTTCGTCTCTCCATTAATGTGCTTGGACAGAGCTCTGAACAGCCAGCCTCTTTTGCAATGACCTTTTGTGTCTTGTTCTCCTTGTGCAAGGTGTCAATGGTCGTCTTTTGGACAACTGTCAAGTCAGCAGTCTTCTCCATGATTGTGTAGCCTACAGAACTAGACTGAGAGACCATTTAAAGGCCTTTGCAGGTGTTTTGAGTTGATTAGCTGATTAGAGTGTGGCACCAGGTGTCTTCAATATTGAACCTTTTCACAATATTCTAATTTTCTGAGATACTGAATTTGGGATTTTCCTTACACTCTAAAAAAAAAGGCTCGTAATCATAGGGGAACCTTTTTTAGTGCTATATAGCACCAATTTTGGTGCTTCAGTGGTTCTTCAGCGGTTCTTCAGAGGTGCTATATAGCACCTTAGTCAAAGAACCGGTGAAGAACCTCTGAAGAACCGCTGAAGAACCTCTGAAGAACCGCTGAAGAACCACTGAAGCACCAAAATTGGTGCTATATAGCACTAAAAAAGGTTCCCCTATGATTACGAGCCAAGAACCATTTTTGGTGCAATATAGAACCTTTTTTTTTTTAGAGTGTAGTTGTCAGTTATAATCATCAAAATTAAAGTAAATAAACATTTGAAATATATCAGTCTGTGTGTAATGAATGAATATAATATACAAGTTTCCCTTTTTGAATGGAATTAGTGAAATAAATCAACTTTTTGATGATATTCTAATTATATGACCAGCACCTGTAGTAATAAAAAATTATTTAGTTAAGTTAGAGAACAGGCACCACAATTAAAAACTGAATGCGTCTGCTCAATGCAGCGTGAGCCGAATGTAAGTCGCAACATGGATCAGTAGCAGCAAGCAGACTGACAAGAAGAGTGAGTCAAGCTAACTGACAAGACGATGGTGGAAGATTTGGTTTCAAAGTGAAATGTATAAGCGCCTATTTGGCAATATTTTGTATTTAAATGCTAATACTAGAGAACCTGCAAACATTAAAGAGGCAATCTGTAAACTTTGCCTCATTAAGGTGTCAGAATCCAGAGGTAACCATTCTAATTTACACACACATCTTCATGGTGTTTTGTTTTGTTAATAAACATTCTATATTTAATATAAGTGTGTGATATTCGTTTATAGATTAAAAACACTGTTATATGCATGCCAGGCCAGCAGTTAGCAATTGCACTTAATATTGATATACACTGTTAATTCTGTAGAATGAATTGCGCTTTCCTATACCTAAGTTTAAAGTTACCATGTCTGTCACGATGCCAGATGTATTTTTGAAATAAACCTTGTTGCTGATTTAAAGAAGTTTCAAATGGATCTGATGGGTTTTGTGGCATGCGGCAACTGTGCTATCATGTGTGTGTGTGTCTATGGACTGGAACAGACTGTGTGCCTCTGCTTTTACAGAGCAGACTCACACCGAATGCACTAAACAAGTAATACGCATGCGCAAAACCATAGACTGTAAAAAAATATGGACGTAGTGTCCGTGACGTCACCCATAGGATTCTGAAGAGCAGTTTTGAAGCGTAAAGTAGGGACGAGCTGGCCGTTGCGTCATTGCACATCACTCCTGGATAATAGAAAATGGGCAAAGAGGTGGGACGTGGGTGGAGCTGAGGTGACACGATTACTAACAGACAGCAGATAAATGGCTATCCACCTGTCACTCAAAGTGACCCCACCCTTAATTATGCAGAACTTTAAGGCTTTATATAATGTAAACGAATGAGTTATAACCCCCCCCCCCCCCAAAAAAAAATTAGCCATATAGACCAAAACCACAATTTGTACCAGGCTGTAAACATGTTTTTTCTGTTGTATAGTTAGGCATTATAAGATGGGGCTCAATGAGATTCTGCTCCCTTCTGGAGCCTGTGTGGCCAGTCGATGAATTGCAGTTTAAAGGTCCCATGGCATGGCATTTTTTTATTATTTTATAATGTTTCCTGAGGTGTACTTATATTGTTAGTATGATTTTTACATCATAAAATGTCATAATTTAGAAATAAAAGGCATTTTTTCTATGAGGCCCTGTTACAAGAGGCGTGTCTGCTGTGAGACTTCAGTAAAAACGCCCACTGTTGTGATTGGCTGACATCTTTGCATTTGATATGAGCGGAGGGGGCGTGGTTTAATGAGGTCTACGAGGCACGAGCAGGCACGAGCTGCTGCCAGAGAGACGGATGGACCTGAGTTCACTTCACATCAGTTCTGTCAGTCTCAGTTCAGTGAACTGTTTTAGTTGCAGCATATACTTCAGGTTATTAGTCTATTTCTAGTCGGAGGGGCTGTCACTCATGCCAGAAAGTTAGTAACTTTAGTAAATTATGGATCAGCGCTGACTGGAGACGCGAACCAATTAAAGCGATTCAGTCCGATTTGGTGAACTGATTCGGTTCACTAAAAAGAACCGGTTCAAAAGAAAGATCGTTCGCGAACCGGACATCACTAATGTACCAGAGATGGAGCTCAGCGATTGCTAACAAAGTTATTTATAGTAACTACTGAGTTATGAGAGCGCTGTCAGTCAGCGCGAGTTTATTGTGTTTGTATTTGAGAGTTCTGAATAAACATGAGTCCCAGTCACGCCGAGTCCGTCTTCATCATTATTACCAACTTTGTAACACATGCAAAGTACCATTACAGCTGTCCAGATGAACGAGTTATGAGTAAGTGTTGATAATACCATTATTTTTAGATATGTTCCTATCATATGGAAAGCGTCAGTGACGCGCATTGAGTACACAGCGCAAACAAAGACACAACAGCAGTGCAGTAATCGAATGTAATCCAGCTTATTGTGGGAATAGCTGGCTAGCCTAGCCCAGATACCCTCACGCTTACCCCCTTTCTGCTTAATCTCGCGCCGCGTTTGGTGCCTCCGCTGTGGGCCAGATGCAGTACTGGGGGTCGGTGATGTTGGAGGCCGACCGGACAGTGCAGCCTGAGCCTCGGCGTGTGTAAGGTTTATCTCTAAAGATGTTACTCTGCTGATGTTGAGCAGAAACGACTGTATGCACATTGTAGAACAGATAGACGCGACGAGGACGTACAAAAACACTGACTCACAAGATAGAAAACACGAAAACACCGTTCTGTCGAGAGAGAGAGAAGCCGCATTGTGTGCACGAATAATAAATAATTAGCTACACATCAGAAATCACTGATCACAGATCAGAAGGAACTGAAAAAAGACTTCTGTTTTCATTTGTACATCCAAACACTGAGAAACTGCCAGCGTTCACTCGTTCACAAGCAATGATCTCTCTAGCGCTTGCATGGGCGTGCCAGATTCTCTGGGTGGAGGAAAGGGAGGTAACCGTTCCTGCTTGGACGTCAAACCAGGAGACTTCAGGATTGGCTCGTCTGGCCTGTCATTTTCTCAAAGGCAGAGAAAGACAGCCAGAACTCGGGTTTACACCTATCAACATTTCTATCCACTTGGGGACAATATTCAGGCTAGGGGAACTCATATTAATGTTGAAAAACCTCATAAAATGAAAATTTCATGCCATGGGACCTTTAAGTCACTTCCGTATTGGCTTCGAGAGAAATGCGGGAGGGAAAAACGCATTGTTTTTTCCGCGTTTTTGTTGTTTACACAGAGACAACAACGATCTTTTTTTTCAAAAACTTGCTCTTTTAAACCCATTTTCAAAGCTTGTGTTTTCAGGCCCCCAAAACGCCGTTGTTGTGTAAATGAACGTCAAAAACTCATAAAAAGTTTTCAGTTTTTAGTTAAAGTCTTAGTTTTAGTGTTGTCTAAACCGCCCCTGAGACAATAAAGGTATTGTTTTCAAAAACATGCACTTTGAGAACCATTTTCAAAAGTTTGCGTTTTCAGGCCACCAAAACACAGTTGTCATGTAAATGAACAATCAAATTGTTTTACGATTTATGGGGCCACACTGTTTTTTGAAAACGGTGTCCTGTAAACAGCCCAAATAGGAGCACACAACTGAAACAGCGCTGGAAGATCCGCATTCATCCACAAGGATCTTGTTATTACTTGTTGTTTATTCTATGTACTTTGGCATTTACACAAATTTTTATGTTCAGTAAAATAATTTTTTTGGAGGGTTTTTTTGACCCTTGGTTAATTGTTTTGAAGTAAACGGCTATAGCCTACCTAAAACATTGCATGGTTTGAAGACATTATTGATTTAAAATATTTAACTACGGTGCGCCTGCTTTTTCTTGTGTGTCTGCTGCATGTTTTGTTCATGAACGGCACACACCTCAAAAACCAGAGCAAAACTTTGCACTCTGATGACCTTGCTTAATCAACCATCAATACGTTTTAGCGATTAAATTATTTTCGACAATTAATCGATCTTCGATATTCACATCACAAGATAAGGTTTGGGCCATTGCAGTGCAAATCTATAGGACTCCGTTGCCCATTTTATCATGCCAAAATGTACAACTTGAACTTAAGGTTTTCAACAAAGTAAATAGTAAAAAGTGCATTAGTAAGTTACAGAACACCAGTAATTAACAGCAGCCTTGATAAACATTCTTTAGCATAAAACCCTGAACCTTGGGGCATAGTGATGTGTTTACTTAAAATTACTTCCACACTGTCCACTGAAGCGGTGACCCTGGCTAAGATAGATGATTCGCCCCATAGCCTCATGGGAGTATCTTACACACTGGAGACAAGCAGCTTGTCAATCTTTCCTGTCCTGTAATGATGCACAGTTTCTGAACCTCTCAAGGTTGAACTCCACTACAAAAAGCAACAAACCTAAGTCCACATACCTCCCTGAGTACACAATGTCACTTACCTGTTTGTGTACTGAACAGTCACATGGACTGTTTCAAAGTCCATATAGTGTTTCCCCATATGTTAAGATTACCTGTGTGCTGATATTATAATAAATTAACACTATTCCTGTCCACTGCCTACAGAACAAATGGTAAATCAAAGAAAATGTGAACACCCAGTCTGAAATGCGCTCACCTACCCAACTCAACCAGGGGCCATGAATCATTCAGACACACCCTCACATAATGAATACAACGGCAATGGCACAGCTCCGACAGCATGACTTAGTTCGGAAAGTATGAAAATATACTGCTGTATAGTCACCTGGAGTTTTTCTTTATCGTCCTTTAAGCCAATAGGAACAAGGCTGATTAAATGTTGCCTATTCCATCCGTTAATGCATGCCCTAAATCAACATTTCAAGGCTTAAAGAGGCAGTTCACCCGAAATGGAAAAAGGTTTCATCATTTACTCCCCTCATGCCATTCCAAAACTTTCCTTTCATCTGTGAAACACAAAAGAACAAGGAAAGGAGGCCTAATACTAGGTACTGACAGCTTCAGTCACCATTCACTTTCATTGCATCTACATGCGGTCATCTCATTTTCTGTTCTACGTAAAAAGAAAGTCATACTGTACACAACTGAAGTACACTAGGAAGAGTAAATGATGGCAGAATTAACTTTAACTTCAGGACAAATGATCCATTCAACGTTGAACCAGATGTGTTCAACAACCAGTTCTCTTCTTTGAGAAAGAAACAAGCAAACTAGAAAATATATATACACGTACCAAACAGCCAGCAGAATAAACAGACGGAACAACATTTTGTTTACCTTTAGAGGTCTGTTTGCGTTATGTTTATTCTGAAAGGAGACTCCGCCTTCTGGAGGGGGGTAACTTCCGAGCCAACTGATATTAGTATTAACCAACAGCATGGTTTAAAACACACATTATGTTTTACTTTAATACTACATATCATCTGATATAAAATAATATCTGACTTTTCTAACCTTCTGAAATTGGTCTTCGTGGTCTGACCTACACGTTGCAGGTAGATGTGACACACGATAAAGAAGCCATAAATCATTCATCAATCAGCTGACGGGAGATTCTCATGGTAACCTGGACAACAGAGTGCCCTTGAATTAGCCTAACATGTTCGGTGAAGAAGCAATACAAATAAAGAATGCGTTTCTCTACGTAACTCGGCATAGGTACCTTCATCTCAACCTCCTAAAAACACCTACAACGTGTCCGAGGTATGTCAGAAGCGGTGTAATGCGTTTGCTTTGCTGTCCTTTAACCTTCAGTGGTTCACATTCAATGATAATAAGCAACATACGTAGAGCTCTTACAGTTGAAGTTTAAGCAAAAAAATGTGAGATTAGTGTATTGTGTAAGAAGAGAGACGCGTAGGATATTTCGCGCTCAAGACCGAAACTCGTCTTACCTGTGCGGATTTTCCGGAAGTAATAAAACAAAGACGCTGTCGAAATATAAAACAAACCGTCGTGACTTCGTCTAAACTCCAATATATGAATATCTCGTCATTTCCATTCCCATGTTCTGATAACTGGACGCCAGATATTATTAAACCGTAGGCGACGCAACCATCATGAGTTTCAGACAAACAAGTCGGATCTGACGCCTCTTTCACAGGAAGGGGATAAATTCACCTTTGGACTCAGCGCGTGGCATGCAGGTGCAGAGGTGTGTAACGCGGGAGAAATAATTAATTTGTCAAAAATGTGAAGTCAGGATCATTTTTAAACGTTGTTTATAAAGTTTATATCCTACGATACGCAGAAAGGCACATGTGTCATATATGTGTCATATGACATATGTCAGTTTGTCTCAATAGCGGGGCATGTTGTCTACCATATGGAGTAAGTTGTCACACGGGTAACCTGTTCAAAACAGTATAGCAACATTTAAACTTTTAAAAATAATTACGAAACTCCAAGAAAATCATGAAACAGGAAAACGCTGGAAAAGTTGGAAAAAAATGTGGACAGTTTGTGTGCAAATGTACCAAATAATGTAGGCTACAATATACAAAACAGTCTACTCAGTGAATACAACAATTTATTTTGGACAATACATTTTATAAACGTACAAAATCTTAAACATATAAACAGCCTTAATAAAAGTGTGACTTGATGCTTATAAACACCCAGTCCTGAGAACAGTGCATTTCAGTTAATAACTTTTTCATTATTATAGACTATTTGATAGCCTATGATCTTTCAAAGATCATATAGGCTATGTTTTCCATCTAGTTGTATTGCGCTCACTTGTTTACTAAACAGCTATAGCAAAAAATGATCGACTACTTTTTAATTTTTAATTTAATTTCCTAATATTATTCTAAATCAAAGGAGTGTATGAAAACTAGCCCAGTCTCTCATGTACTCAAATCCTCAATGGATTAAGTTATGCGGCTTTCTCAGAGATTTGATTAATGTGCAGGACCATCTTATTTGTCTTCTGATTTGCTGCAGCTATGAATTTTGTGCATTCTCCAAATGTTTTGGCAACAGTGTTAATGTTTTGTGTCAGCAATTCATTAGCGGCTGTGGGAAATAGCTGAAGTTTGAATTTGGAAAACACTTGTATGGGCATTATTAATTTTAGTATAATGCACTTGTTCAAATGTTAAGTGTTTTCATTCAAACTATTCATGTGTATAATTGTTTTATGGGTGCATAATTAACAAATTAATTACAATAGCCTTTGCTATATTCTCTGAGCGGTTTTCATCAACCATAACAACCCAGCAGGAGTATATCTCAAATGAAACCTTTCATAATAACTATACTTTAAAGTGAATAGCTTCTGCGTGTTAATTCTTCTCTCCTACTAGAAATCAGAGAGAGTGGAAAAAAAGTCTACCTAAATGATGTCCAATAAAGTAATAATTCTTTGTTTGTGATCCTGCCAGTTAAAAGGTCTTTGACACTTGGACAGTGTTGGCCTCTACCCCCTGCAGGATGCAAGGGAAGTCTCCCCTCATAAAACCTCTGCGCTGAGGCTTGTTCCCTCTGTGATTTATACCCCTGTAAGTCCAGCACAGACAATGCTGATTGACAATGCTCAACTAGACGTTTCTTTGTTTCATCTATTCCTCAAAATACTGTACCAGTAGCCTATCCGCTATAAATTGATAAGAATCAGGGCCACACCTCCAGGTATATTATGACAAACAAAAGCTGGTTTAATTATATAAATGTGTTTATATTGTCATTGTGGCTAAATACACAATCTACATGCACAAACATCACATAACCAAATTAAATTGATTTATCAAAAGAGAGCTGATGTAGTAGGATCCAGGCAGACAAGCAATGATATCAACGATCAAATTTGAACAAGGAATAAAACATTTATTAAGTAAAAATATAGAGATAAACAAATTAAATAAATAAGAGTTTATAATATGCAAAGTATTGTATCTAACAGATGAAGATTGCGAAGATCAGAGTATAGAGAGAGAAGGAGCCAAAAGAAGTAAGATATTTGCTGAATGAAAGGAGAGGTAGACGAAACGAAGCAGATGGAGCAGAAGTGAAGAGCAAAATAAGAGCAACAAATATATATGCAGGGAACTTACATTCTCTTAAACTCATGTTTTGGTCTAATAAAAAAAGGTCCAACAGACTTATCCGTAGTTGGTGTAAAGACCAGGGGCCTGTACCATGACGGTAGTTTAACAAACTCAGGGTTACAGGATTAGTTTTGAGTTGACAAAACCAAACCAGTCTATTCAGGCTTTGTTTGTACCCATGATGCTGGTCATCAGCTTTCTCTGTCAGCTCAGGCTTTGATAATGAGTTTAGGATTTTAGCTGTGACATCAGAAGTGAAACTGACATCTACTTCTCGCGAGAGAAGCAGCGAAATTGATTTCTCTCTTCTGCAGAATATTACATGATTGAAAATATTAGGAATTTAAACAAATTTACACAGGAAGAAGAAAAGAGCTTTCTATGAAAGTGGACAACTTTAAGAAAAATCTTACTTAGTCAGTGCAAGTAAAAGTTATGAAGTTAGTTTAGTTGATATATAGAGAGAATTGAACATTTAAGCTCACATGTAGTAATTTGTATAGCTTTATTTATTGATTTTAAAGCTTATTTGTATGGCCTTTATATAGGCTATTTATATTCATTTGAACTATGTGCCTATTAATGATTGATTTACTAAAATGATACATGTGTAATTGATTAAGGGTATGATAATTACATAAATTATATCTAAGTCATTCAAAATTATTATTATATTAAATAAGCATTGTTAAAAGCCAGACACTTTAGTCTTTAAAAAACATTTGCTATGTAGTGACCTTTAATTTGGAGTAGAAACAGGGGGAGTGACTTCATTGCATTATGGGTGTGTCACTTTGCTCATAGCTGATTGGTCTAATTTCATTTTGAGATCTATTATCCAGAACATAACCTGCCCTGGAGCTGGTTAGCCGTGGAGCGTAAGTTACTATGGAGATGAACACTGCTAAAAGCCAAACCACTTTAATGGTAAACCCAGGATTGGCACAAACTAAGCTTAAACATTTCTGGCTAGCCAGCTAAACCGGCTTCATGGTATAGGCCCTAGGTCGACATGACTGGTCGAATGTCAAACATAGAGGAAAATAGATTGAAAATAGGTGTTGTTTTGACACCTTTAGGTCCTTCAATAGAATATCGGAGATCTTGCAATATTTCATGTCTGCAGAAATGGAATTTTGAAACAAAGGTACACCACATAATCAATTCTGATGGAAAATACACCCACTCTATCTTACAGCACAAGAAACACCAAATAATCAAACATATCACCAGAGCATATAGTACAAGATATCATTATATATAAATAATTCAAGAACTAAAACAATAATATATAAAGAATAATTAATAAAATAAATAATATGAATAAAGACATTATCATAAACATTGACCATTTTGGATACACCAGAGCGAATATAAAATTGTTTTCCTGTGCCATTGCAGACATCAGCTGTGCCTGTGCTACATTTGTGCAGCTGTTCCCAGATGTTTACACTCACAATGGATAGGTGACTGCGAGTTAAAGCCATTCATCTGGGCTGGTAAGTGGTAATACGCATTTTCAATTGAATTATATGTGTTTTATGTATAAACAGATTGGCATTTACAACCAAAGTTGTATCTGATATCGGTATAATACATCAAATGTGAATATAACAGAAATGTTTTTTCCAGCATTAGTATAGCCTCTGTATTATAAAAGGTCATGGAATCTAAAACATTCCAGTTGTGACCCTGGCAGTTGACGGGAAAGTCTGTGTGTATGAAGACACTAACGTGAAAGGACACGAAAAACAACAATGAGTAACAGACTGACCCTTTTGCTGAATCAGTCCTATTGGCCCCTGTGTTTGAGCACAACTCCCACAAATAAGAAGGAACCTGTTTGTCTTCCCTGGGATCGGTAAACATCCTCAACACAAACAGCAGTGTGAGAGAAGAAAGTCACACCACCAGGGCAGCTGCACTCTCACTGTATGTGTCTTTTGATGTCTGTAGGAGGGAACTGATAATGAAGGCTCTTACGTCTTAATTCTTTTAATTGTCTGTCGTTGGGCCATGAACAGGAATTAGACTTTATCTTAATATATATTTTATTTTATTATCCGCATTTTCCAAACGCTTGTCCTAGACAGATGATGAGTCCATCATAGATTTTATTTTATCCACTTTACAAACCGCTTTTCTTCCATGGATTGCCCGTCCATAACAGATATTTTTATTTTGTATTGATAATAAAGAGCATGTTTTGCTTTGATTGCTAGAGTGCCTTGTCATCAGAAGAGAAATGTCTTTACTAGATTATTGAATTGTCACTGATGTAATTTGTGTGTATGACCTCTCTTTCCTGTCACTGTATAACGTGTGCAAGCCAATATACATAATTACATGTGCACTCATGGTTATCCACTGTGTCCTGCATCTCACTTACAGACCTGGTGCAGGTGCAGTGAATATTACAGCTCTGTTGCTAGGAGGACCAATGAAAGCACATTAACTCCACAGGCAGTTCCCCCCATTTTATTCACCACAGACTTCCCTCCTCCCTCCGCCAGACAGCCAGGCATCTGTTTCAGGCTGCAGCTTGCACCCCCAGACTTCAGGCTCTGTCTGGCATCCACATGCAGGCCCTAAATCAGTGCCTAGGGAGCACACAGACGCAGCCCACCCCCGCTATGCTTTAGTTTGACATTCGAGTGTCACTTTAACAATCTCCAGCCATCAAATTGAGCAAATGTATTTAAAATGCATGATGTCTTTGATTCAGTCTGCTGTGTTGGTGTGGAGCATGTTCTTTAATTGATTATTTTGTCCTGAAGTTCTGGCAAAGAAATGTAGATTAGTTGCATGCATTAGGTAAATGGGAACATGATCTCCTCTCTTTTTAAACCATAAATAATGTCCCCTGCTCGAGCAAAATGTATCTAATTTGAGCCGAAAGTACTTTGCTCAGTGAGGCAAGTGTGCTGTGTTAACTTTTCACTCCACTTCACTCCAAAGCGAAATGGCTAATTGCCCATCTGCCATTCCTCCTGTAGCTATCTGGTTCTCCTTGAAGACATCACCTCCAGGGCTGTGTTTGCTTGTTTGTACCTGTCATGTGGGCCTGCTTGTCCACCCAGCATGCCACTTGGTAACATCTTATCAGTTCCTTAAAGATCAAAGACCCATGGTGATCTTTATCAGCCGATATACCTCCCCTCCTTCTTCACTCGGCCTCCATCAAAGTTCCAAAACTGTGTAGACCATGCCTTTAAGCACTTTAGCCTTTCCTCTTCTTATCAACAGAGAAGGGTTTTCATTCTTTACAGTCCAAAAAGGCCTTGGAACAAGAGAAAGAGACCAGACTGACCTGTGTCTTCACAGTTACACAGAAGAGCCCATTAGGGTTAACAGGGGGGTTAATTCAACATTGTAAATCTGAGCATGTTATGTACACTCCTGGTCACTCTGTGAAGTGATTCATGTAATCCGTAATTTATTATGCTATAAATTTGACTACTTGTGATCTTTCTCCTAGTGGATGGAATTGTTTTCATTCAATCTGGTAGCTTTTTTACCCTCATTAAAGGTATGAATTTTTCTTTTTGACTTTTTAGGTCCAAAGGTCCTCAAGTGTATTTCAAAGTAATCCTGACTGAACATTTATGCATTTCTGGATGAGAAGACAGTGCAGACGGTCCAGGGGTAAGTTACCAAAGTCACGACCTAGCCCTGACCTGGGTTAAGGAAGTGGTCATGCAGTTTTGGACAAAGCTGTGGAGGAGAGAGACTGAGAGGCCAGGCGGTCGTGCCTGAACAATAGCTGCTGCACATTCAGCCTGGGAGTTACACAAAGGCCAGAGCTGCCCCCTTCACCCTAGTCACACCTCACCATAGAGCTGGCATTTCACACTCCTCTGTGAACAGCCATTCAATCAAACTACTGTTTAACTTGTGTTGTTTTTTTTCTTGGTTTTTTTTTCTCCCCGATATCATCTGTGTTAGACCCTGGAGCATAAAAAACTTCTTGCTAGTGACAAGGAGGCAGGGTAATAGCATTTCCTTGATATTATACAATAGAAATGTTTTTACAAGCCCATATTGTGAGATGTTGTTTTGATTAGCATTTGATTAAAATTTAAGTATTCAAATGTAGTCAAGAAAAGCCAATAACATAACAGTAACCATTTATTAAAGACATTTTAGATTATGTTTAATGTGAAGGTGTTAGGTGTAGTTGATGGGTACAATACTGTTCAAAAGTCTGGGGTCAGTAAGACTTTTTTTTTTATGTTTTTGAAAGAAGTCTCATATGCTCACCAAAGCTGCATTTAGTCGATGAAAAATACGGTAAAAATAGGAATATTGTGAAGCATAATTACAATTTAAAAAAATGTTTTCTATTTGAATATATTTTGAAAATAAATTGTATTACTGTTATGGGAAATGTGAATGTATTTTAAAATGTAATTTATTAAAGCTGAATTTTCAGCAGCCATTACTCAGTCTGACACATGATCCTTCAGAAATCATAATTTCTTGCTCAAGAAACATTTCTTTTTATTATCAATGTCGGGGAAAACGTGATACATTTCATTAAATTGTTGATGAATAAACAGTTTAAAAGAACAGCATTTATTTAAATTATAAATCTTTACTGTCACTTGATCAATTAATTTAATCTATTTATTGCTGAATAATTTTTTTTTATTTTTTTTAAATATATTACTGACCCTAGACTTTTGAACAGTAGTGAATAGTCAGAACTAGACACAAAAAATACTGTTACATGGTGGTCTTGGAAGCACTATTAAAATTGAGTATTACAAAGTACCATGGTATTACCATGTGATACAAAAATGAAAATATGCTAAAAAGTGGTTGATTTATGATTTATCTGTATCAGTACCAGGCACCGCATGCATAAGTCCCATGAGGACCACAGAAAGGCCCATATAACCAGGTACTGGCGCAGGCCACTGCCGTGAACAGAAGATGCTCATGGTTTCATGGGGCCGACTGCTCTGTAGGGAGTCGGAGGCCCTAAAAGATTCTTTGTCTGAGTCGAGTGCCCTATGGCAAGACCTAAGAGGAGGACTCTACAAGCCCCCCCTCCTTGTTACTCAATGGACTACTCCACCCCATTACCTGTCCCGGCTCTGGATCAAGGTGTGGGGGCTGCATATCAAACAGTTTCTGACCTTTGATGTTCAGAGAAACACAAACACTGATCTGACCCGAGTCGTAACAGCTTATTTGTCCCCTTTAGTCATTCATAGCCTCCTTGTTGAATGTCTAAGCCTTCAAAGGCTCTTCTCTATTGGTCTGGCTTACAGTAGCCATGCTGGCTTTAAGAGGTCTGTGACCCACTATGTCGAAGGTCTGGAGGGAGGCCATCTGGCTTCCTGCTAGATTTGATATTGATTTATTGGTTGTACATGTGAAGATAGGAGAACAGCAGCTGCTAGGAGCCCAGGTCTATCTAGTACTTTGCAAGCCTGTATAACTAAATGGCTCTCCTGAAAGCTTCTCGTGTATATAGTAATTATTCTTCATGACCTAAATAGCCTATATCAGGGATTTCCAAACTTTTTGTCAGCCAAACCCTTTTGACCGAAAATATTTACTTCTGACTTTCAAAGTTAATTTGAAAGATTTTAAGTTAATATTTCAATCATTTAACAACAGTTTTGCCTGTAAACAAATATACTATTAATATAATTGTTATGTCCCTAAAGTGAACATTTAACATAAAATAGATAAATAAATTCCAGTATCTTTTAACCCTGTTAGACGTTAATATTTAAAATATTATCTTTTCTTGTAAGTTTTTTTATTTTAAAATTATTGATTCATTTGTTTGGGAAACCCTGGCCTATATCAATCCAGTGCAATTAGGCTAAATATTATACTTACATATGATTATTAGATAATCTTTATTATTATACTTAAACATCATAAAACATACAAATCCATACAGTCCAGAGATTTTCAGTAAAGAACATTTCCTTTCTGTGGAATTTGGGTTAGTCAACTTTCTGCAGTCTTCCCAGATGAAGGGTGTCAGATCAGCCCTTTTTTTCTCCTCCAGATTATCTCCACAACCCCTCTATCTTTCCCCCCTCCTCCCGTCCCACCTGGCAGTAGGCTGTGATGTGGCTGTGTTCTTGATAATGAGGTGAGAACTTTATTGCTCTTGTCTCTGGCCTGGCACCAGTTTGCTAGAAGAGGCCTGTTTCCATCACCGCACTGACTGACAAAGAGCGCCCTCTTTTGATGCTTTACATTCACAACAAATTATATCATGCAGGGCGAGGAGTTCAAAAAAAGAATTGTGGAGAACCGTAAATAGTTTCAAATGACTTTACATTATTTAAATAAAAAATATTCTATTGCAAAGAACATTTAATCGTCATTTATCAGTAGAAATGTTTTATCATATATATTAAAGAGGATGAGAAAGAGAGCCTAGGTCAGACACTATTGCTCGAGTCAGTCTCTCTTCCTCCAGCACTCCATTTCAAAGCCAGGGATCAAGGGCAGACTTGCGCATGGCATACAGTGAATGACAATAGCTTTCCCCTCCGCTCGCAGCCCCCTTAAGTATAGAGAAGAGCAAGACAAAGGAGCTCTGAAAGTTCCCGGGTTAATAAGTCCAGGACACACAGTCAGTGCGGGAGTCAGGAAGGACACTGTGTGAATTCAAGAGGAAGTCAGTGCCCTATCCACTAAAGTAGAAGCAGATCACAGAGGAGGCGGGCGAGTATGGGTAAAAGCGAATAAACAAAGGTGAAAACATGATTGAGAGACACATTAAAGGGGCCCGAGAAGATATTTTCTCTCGGTAGCACACAATGTGTCCGTCTTGACAAGTGGCTCGTCCACTAATTGATAAGATCCAGCACATGCGCACACTTCACACCTGATCTTTCATAAGCATCACTCCATTATCTTGTAATTGGAGCCGCATACATATGACCGAAAGATCAAAGGAGTCCTCCTTGTCACGTACAAAGGAAGTGCCGGGACTTTTACTGCTTCTGAGGGCTGAAAATTCACTCATTCTCACTGCGGTCAGCTCGCAATGACAGTCAACATGACTGTAAATATTGAACGTGTAAATATAGTAACTCCCTGAGAAGTATGTCTCCAGTTCACCATCTATGCTGCAATATGACAAACCTCGGTTAACTTGAGTGGTGCTTGGTGATGTTGAATTGATATTGAACCAATATGCAATGATAAAACATCTCCCGCACTGTACCAGCCCCCCAGCACAATTCTGTGGCATAGGGGTCTTTTGAACAGACTGTCATTTCCTTCTCGGGGCACTGTTATTCCAGTAGCCTTTGTGAAAAAGCCAAGTGGCCCAGCTACAGACAGGAGGTGGGCTCTTCACAGGCAGCTGAGGTTGTCGACTCAGCAGGGGAGGGAGGCGCACATCGCAGGGGGATACAGGCTGAAAACAAACACTAGCTCTAACAGGAAAGGAACTACAAGACCCTGCTGGGAAATTAGGGGGACTTATGTGCTCATTTTCATACATAGGGCAACATGCTAGAATGTGGCATCCTTGATCGTGTTTGTTGTCATGAAAGGGTCTAAAGGGATGACTGGCATGGAGAAGTTGTTTACCTAACTCACAGTTTGCTACATTCGAAGACAAAACTAGTGTCTGCTTTGACGATAAAACCTCACCCCATTTTTATGTGTACTTTACTTGAATATTCAAAGTGATAAAATGAAAGCCATAACATTCATGAACAAGATAGGTTCCCCACTTAACTGATACGGTAGTAAATACAATCACCTTCAGTGCTTATGTTGTAAAACAATGCTGCCTTTATATATTGTGAATTGCTCTGCTAATAATACTGTAGTGTTATTAATGCATTAATTACAACATATTATTAATAACCTTTTAAAAAAAAAGATCTTCCTCATATGCAACCCCTTACTAATATGATTTATTTACATACATCATTTCATCATAACAGATGTTAACACATTTCTCTCTTTTTTGGTTTGTTGTAAATGTAGGTACTCTTAAACTATGTGACTAATTGTTGTGGGTAAAGACTGCCATCTGCTGGCTGTCTGACTGTGGATCGTCATAAGACATTGTTTGACAGCTGATTTTTTTTAGCTATTTAACTTCCTAAAAGCAATATATATTATGAAAATTTACATTTGTATGCATACAAGGAAAATTCACAGTAAATTCAAATGTTTATTTGTATATTGAAATATGCAGTTGCATTATCATTTAAAGGTTTGGGGCATATGCTTTTTTAATGTTTTTGAAAGCCTTTCATGTTCATAAAGGCAACATTTATATAAAACACAGAAATACTGTTAAATATTACTACAATAAAAAAAACCTCTGTTTGAATATATATTAAATATTTATATGAATATATTAAAATGTATTCCTGTGATGGTAAAGCTGAATTTTCAGCACCATTACTCCAGTTTTCAGTCACATGATCTTTCAGAAATCACTGATTTGGTGCAATTTAATTTGGTTCAAACGAATGCATCTTGTTAATAAAAGTATTATTATTATATATATATTTTTCAAAACTTACTGACCCCAAAATTACACGGAAGTGAGCTGTGACTGGTATGTTTTATATGGAGAATGGTGTGTGTTTCACATATTTTACTTTTCTATGCAAAGTTTGAAAGTCCTATATTCTCTTCCATATTTCTATTTTATAATTTACAAAATACAGCTACCGCATTTTGGCCAAAATATAAGTATAATGTGATCATTACTTAGGAAAACTTCAAAAACACTGAACCAAAACCTATGCACACAGAAAAAAAAATTGGTGCTTTGGGGTGGTTAAGGTGCTATATAGCATCACTGCCATACAAATAACATGTTAAGCCCCTGTATAGTTCTTTAAAGGTTCTCTAACTCTCTCTTAGTCTCTTAGTTGGGGAAAGAATAAAAAAAAGACATTAAAATACAGTGTATTTCCTGAAGATAACATGGTTCTCAACCTTTATGCCCCCAAGGCCGCCCTATAAGGAAATATTCCAGCGCCCCCACACGAGACTTTTTGACCTCAGAAAAGCATAAAAGTGATTCTAAACAGCTTTTGTCATTGTTGTAAATTCTCATAGTAAACACATGTGGAGTGGAGTAATATATCTAAAATCTAAGGAGGAGAATGGGGTGGTGGTGGGATGCAACAAGACCGTTTGGATACTGACAGTAAATTGCACGTTAAATTATGTGGAAGGAGGAAAACAATTGGACGATGAGAGAAAGATTGTGATTGGCTTTGAATGTACCTCTTATGGTTCTACATAGCACCATTTGACAAAGGTTAACTTCTGTATTATAGCCCCTGTAAAGATAGGTGCTATAGCACTTAAAGTGGTTCCCCTATGATTACAAGCCAATGAACCACTTTAAGTGCTATTTAGCACCATTTTTATTTAGAGTGTGGACTATCGCAAAGACTTTCATCCTTTAGGCTATTATAATTATATGATTATAATAGCCTATATTTTTTGGACCAAGACTGCCATCTGCTGGTAACTTACTGGTACTTTTCTATTGCCACACTATACCAGTTGCTGCCAGTATTACTACAATAAAGAATTCCTACAATAGATACCGGATGGAGGTTGCAGTTTCAGGACCGCAGTTACTAGGACCACAGATTTTTTTAGAACAGACAGTCAATTCTACTCCAACAGATGAGACCCGATTCAAATTTGAAACAAACAGATGCAAAGACTAGACTCACAGAAATTATACAATTTTCTCCAGTTATTATTTAACTGTGCAAAAACAGTTCATTGTGCTGCTAGATGTTGTAAAGTAGTAAGCTATTTGTTTTCAAATTATTTAAATTTATTAACGTAGGCCTACTAATAAACACTAGTTTGTAGAGCAATTGAAGTGTCACTAAAACATCAGATATCATCACATACACAGAAAATACTCTTTCTTTCCAAGAAAACTTTGAAACCAGAATATAGTTACTCATACATTGAAACAAATAAGGTTAAATATTTTAAGAGGGTTGCCAATGGGTTGGACTATGTTTAGGGTTAGGGGTTGGTAAGGCTACCAATTAAATGTATACAATTAAACAACTAAATTTCTGAAAATAACGAAATTGAATAATAAGTGCTCTAAAATATTATAACTTATACATACATAAAAAAAAACAGCCCGGTATCACAGGAATACTTTACTCATCGCTGCCAAGAACAGGTGTTATTTGGAAGGAAAAGGTTCTTTAAAAAACCTATGCCTAGATTTAAATGCCTATTGTTGCATAATAAACATTCATTTGTTTATATTTACAATTTTTTTGTCTTTACTCATTTTCATATTATTCACATATCATAAACACGCATAACAGAGATTGATTGTGTGTGAGAGGTCTTACAAATATTGAGTTCCAGATTAAAATGTAGGCCTATATAGGATTTCCATATATCCATGTTATCCTCCAAATGCTTTGCAAATTTCATAGCCTACATTGTCTGCATGTGGTTTAAAATATAAATTATATCCCCAACTAGGGAACCCCTAATAATGGTATTTTCAAAAGTCTGTTTTCACACCGAACCCAGTATAGCACCTGCTAAGAGGAGTAGACTATATTGACATGTCCATGGTTCATCCATTTTTCATCAGATTTGCATTGGCCTAAAATGAATAAGGAAAGCACATTAACTTTGTTTGTGTCGATATGGTCAGTGACATTTATTTCCATCTATAGCTTTTTGACAGCTATTGAATTGGGTTTGCATGCAACCAAACCTGCGCCTTGCATAAACAACACCCCGCCTTCCCCAAAATATCTACCATGTGACTGGCCGCTGAACCACACATTGCGCTGCAGCTGGATGGTAAACAAAACAGTTAGTGTGTTCATGTTCTTATTTTTCCTTCGACGGCTGGAGAACAGAAGAAGAAAAATCGTTTTTCTTATGAAATATGGCCATTGTAAAAAAGGACGATCGACTGACAAGTTCTCAAAGTTTACTCTGCGTCGGTTTTGCAGGGATTTTTAGCAAAACTGTAACGTCACCACTGGAAGTCGTAAAGATTTTGAGCCAAATAGGAACATTTCACTGTAAACGCGGTTTTCTGCACAGTTTTGTGTTTATTTGTCAGAATGAGGGACTTCGAGCATTTTGGAAGGGTAATATGGTTTCCTGTCTGCGGTTGTTCCCCTACAGTGCAATTCATTTAACAACTTACAAAAAGTAAGTATTAGATATTATATATTTTTTAATAAATGAATGCTTGATAATAAGCGTTAATGCCCGATGTACATTTCGTTGTTCAGTGTTGGTTGTTCAATCGGCTGTGATGGTAAACACAGACAACAGGAAGTTGACGTGTTAGCTTGCTAGCGTTTGAAAGTAGAAGAGTGAACATCATTTAATTATAAATGTATACTAACAAGAGATGACTCATTTAAATGTACTTAAGAATTTACATTTACGTCGGATCGTTTAGAGAAATTATTTTATTTCAACCCCCTTGCTTCATTAGCTTAGCTTCTTTTGTTTAGCGGAGGTTTACGTTAGTTCATCTTGTAACACATCACGCCTTCGTGTCCTAACCAATCACGTAGCTCAGAAAACTAGCGCGTTGATGTGGCGTCATCCTGAACCCTATAACCAGAGGGCTACGTGGGCGTGGCCTTAATTCTGTGAAATCATAAAATGTTTGTATTTGTAAAACGGGTGCGGTGTCAATTTCAGCTGTAGTGTTTCCATGGATATGTACCATGCACTTGGGAACAGCGTTCAGCGCAGCCTGTGCCTGTCCATAAACGAAAGTACATCTTGTCACGTGTATTTTCACATGCTGCATGGGTCAACGGAGACACCGGAAACAGTTTTAGAAAGACCCGTACATGGTGTTCCAATATTCCAGGAAAACGAGTGGAGGGTGTATTCCGACCTGTTTTGAACACATTGTTCCTGTGAAAAGAATACGCGTGTAACGTTACCTCTCGAATGCAAGTTTATGTTGTTGTTGTTTAATAATCATCGTGTTGTGACAATTTTTAGTAAAGGATATAATTTTCTAGGGCTACTACCTATATAATAATTATGTAATAATGAACACTAATCTATATCTTAATAACACAAAATAACAATACTTAAAACAATTATAACTTTTAAACATACATTTTTATTCAACTGATTATGTTTAGAATTTTGGCTAATTTTTTCGAATTACAAACATTTTAGACCAAAGTATATATGCAGTATAGCAACAAAATGACTGTACCTTTTAAATTATAATTATATTTGTTAAATTCACATAAACGTTTTAGTAGTTCATACACTAAGAAAAAAATTGCACTGGACTGAAAATTAGCAGTACCTTTTCTGTTAAGATTGCGTATGTTTCCATCAACCTTAAAACACAATGAATTCAAAATATCACTAAATTCAACACAGAAAATTCCTATATATTAACATGGTACATTGTGCTGTATTTTTGCACATTTCTTAAAGTGTACATAGCCACAAATTATGTGTATCAAAGTCCCCATGAAATCAAAATGAATTTTGTTTGGCTTTTAGTATGAACATGTTAGCCTTACTGTTGTCTATAAGCTAATGTGCTAAACAATGACAAATTAAGTTCTCATTTAGAAGATATAAGCATTAAAAACTTAGTCTCTCACTTTCAACAATATAGATAAGTGATTTTGATGACATCACTCTGCACTTGAGCGTCTTAATCAGATTTTCGGTCCAATCAAATGCTCTCCAGAATCTGAAGCATCCCACCCCCTACATTATAGCACAGAGCAGATCATGTGCTCAAGTTGGCGCAGACCAGAAAACGTATCAGACCCATTTGAACTCTGCACTGAATATTATATTTTAAAGCGATATGGAGTAGAGATTAGGAGGAAACTTTGTCTTTACCGAGCTCAATGGCTCTGGCAGAGCTGTGATATATACAAAATGCTATTGTCTATTTAAAAAAAGGGGAGAAGTGATATGTCCTAGCCTGGATGCAAGCCTAACATAGCCCCGCCCACAACATTTGAGGTCGGGAAGTTCGGTCTGGACTTGATCCGTTGTAGAGCAACTATGCTCGAACCAGAGCTGTTCGGACCAATCAAATTGTCTGGCCGGGCTTTATATATGTCTGGGGTACTGTAACACTGATTCCAGGTATCCTGAGAGGATTTTCTGGTTGTCGTACTCTCATTAAGTTACGTTTAAAGTTAGTGAGTCCCTGCTAACGTACAAACCGAAATAACTAACTGTTCTTGCGTCATGTACAGTGTAGGTAAAACACACATAAACGTTAGTGAGTTCTCTCCATATTAAACTGGTTAAATGTAAATTAATTTAATTTTACCCTGCGGTATTAGTGTTGATCCTGGATGTTGTCATCTGTGACCATCGTGACGACCATAACATGAGGCTTCTCCCGCTTGCATCGAGATCTGTAAACCCTCGCTTCCAAATGACTGTGTATGTGAATGATAATGCAACGGAGAGAGAGAGTTTGTGAATGCAACGTTGCTACGCACTTCTTATACTTGTTTGTTCAGCTCTTACGGTCATTTTTTTGGAATGAAAAAGGACGCAATAAACTTCATAAACCATTAGTAAAGTATGGCCATCATTCAGATGGGGTCCGCTACATTCCAAAAACATTTTGGGATAAGGTTTTCACACTGACAGCTGTCATTGTAAGACAGTTAGCAACTGTGTTTGTTTGTTCGAGTTAGCAACAGTAACTAAATAGGTCAATTGAGTGCAGAGGCATTTTCTTCCCATAATCACAGCCCAATAGAGCGGTATCAGACTCGTACTCTGACTAGAATCTGAGTATGACGACGTCAGGCTACATATGTCCTGCCCTGTCTTACTGTTTCAGAGGAAATTATGTCAACACATTGTATAATACTGCGCAAAACTTCCTTAAGTTCAAGCATTTAAGGCCCTGTGGCACACTTCATATGCACTGTCGGTCTTGTGGACTTACAATGGCTGCCACGTGCCACGTGTGTCTGTTTACTCCATGAGACCGTATTTTGCAGTCAATATGCGCCCTTGAAGCGAGCTCCACAGCAGACTTCTTCCCAACAGTAAAAGTGGCGTTACATCACGAAAGTGCAGACTTGTAGGAAGACCGCCAGTGTTTAGGGTGCCATTTGGGACAGGGCCTAACTAAACATTTAGCCTTTAGATCAGTAGGTCTTTAATATCATGTGAATATATCAGTTAGATGTGTCTGGTAGATTTGTCTGGTACTCTACACTTATCAAAAATGCTTACTATACATTTTATTCTATTTTTGGCAGTATTGTCCACCTTCACATTGATGAACTGGGTGATATCTCACAATGGAGAGCCATAGTAGCCGGTGGGCTGGCAGGCATATCTGCTGCTCTAGCAACATATCCGTTGGAGGTGGTTGAAACCAGACTTATTGCTCAGAATTGCAAAGAACCAACTTACAGAGGGTTGCTGCATTCTCTCTCCAGCATCTACAGAAATGAAGGACTTCATGCTCTCTACAGGGGTTTTTCCCTCACAGTGTTAGGTATGTATTAATTCAGACACTGTTTAGACCTCAGAATAATTCTGAATTCAAACATCAAAACCAAGCTCATACCTTCTAATTAATAAAAAGTTTTACAATACTTGTTAAGAAGTTGATGGAACTTTATGTTTGGATTACTGTGGAATAGGCGCTGTTCCGTTCTCTGTTGGCTGCTATGCGGTGTATGTCAATTTGGATAAGCTGTGGCAGGAGCGTCATGTTCGCTTCACGTCTTTGCAGAACTTCATCAATGGCTGTCTTGCGGCAGGAGTCGCTCAGACTCTCTCCTTCCCCTTTGAAACTGTTAAAAAGAAGATGCAGGTGAGAATAGGTGTAGTGCTATGTGTCATCACAAGGGGGCACAATGGTACCAGAGTCACAGACTTCATTTTATATATATATATATAATATAAAATGAATAGTCTTTGCAACAGGTCACACAGGACAATGCTGGACACCATTATGAAGGACAAAAGGCCCTGCAGCAGCTGAGAACGTACATACCGTCCAGTGTCTGCCTATGCCAAAGATAAATTGTCTAAAGATATCTGACCTTTAACACACACAACAAATATAGTGGTACAGCTGATCTAGTTCCTATGTTTTGATTTGCTCTACAAACAGCCAAACTAGAAATGACAAGTTCTGCTTTTTTTCTTTTGTAAGTTAAATTGCATTGTCAGAAATAAACAGACCAAAACTGTTAAATATTCTGAGACTTTCAGTTTGGTGCTTAAAAAAGTATCAGGAACACTTTACAAAAAGGTTTCAACTACTTTAGTTAACATCAACTAAGAATTAACAATACTTCTACAGTATTTATTAATCATAGTTAAAATTTCAACATTTATTAATACATTATTAAAATCAAATTTTGTATTTGTTAACATTATTTAATGCACTGTGAATTAACATGAGCAAACAATGAACAGCTGTTTTTTTTTTACTAACTAACTAACAAAGATAAATTTTATAACAAATATATAGCGCATTGTTAGTTCATGTTAGTACAAATGAAACCTTACTGTATAGTGTTACCAAAGTATCTATTGACACAATCAACACGGCCTACGGAAAAAACATCAAGAGGGTTTATGGTTAGTTAAGTGTAGGCAAATGTGTTTCAGTAGGGCAGTCAATGCAAAGCAAATGTACATGAATTGAATACAAATATTTTAATAATGTCAGTATTCTCTTATCCAAGTATTTCTCAATGATCAGGAAATCATTGTTTCTCAAATTATTATTTTAGGCCCAGAGTCTTCTTTTGCCCCATTGTGGAGGAGTTGATGTCCATTTTAATGGAATGATAGACTGCTTCAGACAGGTCATCAAGACCAAGGGTGTCATGGCTCTTTGGAGTGGCCTTACAGCCAACATGGTGAAGGTGATGTCTGTTTTATGTACTTGTGTGGTGAGAGAGATAAATATAACCCAAGCACTGTGTAAATGGTCATTCAAATTTCGATCTGTCATTTAAAAAAAAAAAACTGACAGGGTTGTATATTACACAGCCATATTGCTCCTTGCAGTCTATGAAATTAATACAACAGATAGTAACAAGAGTTTCTTGAGCTGGCTCTGCATTTAATAGCATGCTCAAATGTCTTCAGAGGTTGTTTATGGAAATACTTTATATAAATAATGCCTTTCCACTTCCTTGTTTTATTTTATTCATTACAGATCGTCCCGTATTTTGGTCTGCTCTTCAGCTGCTTTGAGATGTGTAAGCAAGTCTGCCTTTACCGGAATGGCTATATCATTTCTCCACTAAGCTACAAACTTAAACCAGGCGTGGACCAAAGCCTGGGCCCATATGAACTGCAGGAGTTTAAGCGCTACCTGAAAAACAGAAAATCACACAAAGCACAGGAATCCATAGGAAACCGCTGGTAACTAATCCAAGAGTTATCAGGAATAAACAGTACTCTGAGAAGGGCATTTTGCATTCCAGCAGTACAAATACTTAATATCAGTGTATTGTTCAAAGTGGTACTTTGTGCAGTATATTTGATTATTACAAACGGTTGTTTACCTCTTGTTGTATTTAACTTCCGATATGCTATTTTAAGGATTCTGCACATACATACTTGAAGCACAGTCTGTTACGTACATTCTACAGTACCTCAAAAACCTCAGACAGGCCCTTAGTGTGTCTATGAGGTATTGTTAAAGGTGCCCTTTCATTTCAACATTGACATGTATTGCGTTTAGCTTTACACTCCACTGAAAAGTGTAAGAACCATCTAATCACTCAGGAAAATATGTTGAACATCATTTCAACAGTATAGAGCAATGCCTTTGTCAAACAAAGTACTAGTCTTTTACTGGATTTTAGCTCTTTGGCCTTTTTAAAGGTCTTCTGTTATTTATGCTCATGTCCATACATGGTCATATTGTGGTGCAGTTTTGGCATTGGCTAGTTTGATCATATACAACGATCCTGAATCTGCATTGTAATGTAATATCCTGCTGAACTGGACACATGGTAACCCAATAATTAACAACTCTGATTTGTGGTTTTCCATGATATCATTAAGATGTTAAGATTAAATCTTCAATCACATTGTAACAATTAAGTATTTGCAATAAACATCTTAGCCCTTGTTGTCAACGTATTGCATACTTGTCATATTGTACTCTATGTTAATTATATAATACAAACAAATTGGAATTCCATTAGAAGAAATGGCAGTGATTCAGATAGTATTGATTTGGTATTGCCTACTGTAGTCACATGTTCCCAAAATGGATCACTGGCTTTGCCACACAGTCAAAAGTCATGTGAAGGACTTTGTACTGACATGTCGGCCTGTTTCCTTTCACACACATGCCCTTGGAGATCATTAACTGGACACAGGCAGCAATAGCTACTAACAAACATGCATGCTATGTCACCTTGGAGAACTGCTTCTTGGCTTGACAGCTGAAAGAAAAAAACTTGACAATCCTGATTCTCTTGCTGTATTGGGCTGTCAGTGTGTATCAAAATCAGTGCAAAATGTCTGTTTTTTTGTTGTTGTTACGTTTTAAATATTAGTCATGAATTATTGGAAACAAAATTTTCTCTTTTAAAAACTTCCTGTTGTCATTTACGCTTTCCACCTTGAAAAGGCTTAAGGTTACCTTACGAGCCATTCATCGCCGTCATCACGCGATGACCCCGCCTTTTGGAATCTGTGACGTTTATCTACAGTCCAATCAAATCTTAGAAGCGTTGGATACGTATTTCTCTCGCGAGACGAACCTTTTAAAACCGTCGCTTCAACTTTTCAATCGGCCATTTCGAATCAGCCGGCATTCCACGCTAGTCCTGTGGCAGAGCGGGATATACCTCTTCAAGCAACACCACTCTAAGACCATCACACAATGAATGAGACCGCCATCTCTTTCGCCAAGGACTTCTTGGCCGGTGGTATTGCCGCTGCTGTCTCTAAAACCGCCGTTGCCCCCATTGAGAGAGTCAAGCTGCTGCTTCAGGTATATATGCGATGTGATATTCTCGGATTTATTATGTAATCCCAGATTTTGACATTTTAGAATGGGAGAAAATGTGAACACTAGCTCAGTGTATTTTTAGATCCGTTTATGGTTCGAATAAAACGTGATAGTCTTTTCACATTTTAATATGCGGTTGAACACTGTGTTAGAACACTGAATGCAGATTAGCCTAACCTATAACTTGTACACGTATATAATAGTAAACGCCTGACTAAACGAGAACGTGTGTCAATAACGGATGCTTGTATTAAACTGAGCCGTTTAAAAACTGAACTGGTCGTCAAATATTTCGTTAAGAGGATCGACTAGGCCTTGAGAGCTTGTAACCTTTAGCAACCCTCCTCGAGAGCAACTTGAGAAATGTCTTGATCGACAACCATTTAGCCTCTAGACGACTGGAATTTAACAGCGCTAAATGAGCTTGTAGCTTTACTATAGTTATGAGGAGTCTTTTTATAAATTTCTTTTAAAACACTTCCGTGAAACACTGTGGACCAGCATCTTCACTCGTCGCGCCAAGGTCGCGAGAAGGGGAGGCCTGTGAATAGCTAGGCCTTTATTGCTAGCTTGCAAGCTAACGCTCGACGCTAGGACGAAGAAGTCTCAGCTATTAGGAGGACACTCTGCTATATGGGCGTATCACATGCTAACTCTGATTTAATGTTGAATATTTCTAGCTCACACAATTTTAACACAAATGTAAGTTTTTGTGAATTTAAGTTTTACAGGAACTTTTTACCGGAAGATATCGCGCGTTTTGCGCTTTGTCGGCTTCTTTCGTTTCGCATAATCACATGTTCGCGGTTCCTCGAGTTTCTGTTAAGCCATCGCTATTTTAAACCACTTTCCGCTTAATTCAGTTTTATTTGCTTCAGTTTGACATTTGCAATCTCAGAGGCTTCAGTTAATTAATTCACTGATTCAATTAAAGGTTTCATTGTGTGCATACATTGACTTCCTCTTGTGTTTACAGGTGCAACATGCTAGCAAACAGATTACAGCAGATATGCAGTACAAGGGCATTGTAGACTGCGTGGTCCGTATTCCCAAGGAGCAGGGCTTCCTGTCGTTCTGGAGAGGAAACTTGGCCAATGTCATCAGATACTTCCCCACCCAGGCCCTCAACTTTGCTTTCAAGGACAAGTACAAGAAGGTCTTCCTTGATGGTGTGGACAAGCGCACCCAGTTCTGGAGGTACTTCGCTGGTAACCTGGCCTCAGGTGGTGCTGCCGGTGCCACATCCCTCTGCTTTGTGTACCCCCTCGACTTTGCAAGAACCCGTCTAGCCGCCGATGTCGGCAAGGCTGGAGCAGCGAGAGAGTTCTCTGGCCTGGGTAACTGCTTGTCAAAGATCTTCAAGTCTGATGGTCTCAAAGGATTGTACCAGGGCTTCAACGTGTCTGTGCAGGGTATCATCATTTACAGAGCCGCCTACTTCGGCATCTATGACACAGCTAAGGGTGAGTCCACATTGCGTTTAAGGTGTCACCTTCAGTGTGTTCTGTTGCTGCATTAGTTACATCTGCTCTTTTGTCTTTAGGTATGCTGCCCGATCCCAAGAACACCCACATTTTTGTCAGCTGGATGATTGCTCAGTCTGTGACTGCTGTTGCTGGTCTTGCATCCTACCCCTTCGACACAGTCCGTCGTCGTATGATGATGCAGTCTGGACGCAAAGGAGGCAAGTTGCTGCTTTGCTTTTTAAGATGTTTCTAGTACAATTTGACTAGTTAAAGCAGTGGATTAATTTTTTTTCTATTACAGCTGACATCATGTACAGTGGCACAATTGACTGCTGGAAGAAGATCTCTCGTGATGAGGGTGGCAAGGCTTTCTTCAAGGGAGCCTGGTCCAATGTTCTCAGAGGCATGGGTGGTGCCTTTGTGCTCGTCTTGTATGATGAGCTGAAGAAGGTCATGTAAATGTTTCCTGTCCACCATTCAATGTGAGATGTTTAACTGTAACATATCTTGTACATTTGGAAGGACTCTCAAATTCCGCCTTATTTATAGGGACCAACTAGTATGTCAGTACTAGTTGTACTGGGGAAATTGTTTTTGCGGTTTTCTTTTGCCCCGTTCATCTTATTTTTCTCTTTGTTCCCCTCACCATACTGTCATTCCCAGAAAGAAAGAATGCCGGGTACTAAAATCTACCTGTTTTCCAGCCGGTCTGTTTTTAGTCAATGCATCAATAAAGACCCACTGAATGAACCTAAACCATAACTTGTCTTTTCTCGTTGTGTAACAGGTGTTGTAAATGACTCAGCCACTTGGATTGTTTCGGCCCTGTTCCTAAATTAAAAAGTCCCCACCCTTTTAAAAAAAAAAGGTTTCATCAAAGTTGTCATATAGGTGTTCAAGTGTATATTCAAAGGCTAGACTTCACACATGCCTCTAGACATGTTCCTGGATGACGGGCAGTGTTTTGTTTCTTAAGATGCAACCTCATACTCTGTTGGCCCTACAGAGTTGTGCTTGAGTCTGAGCCAAGGACAGCTGAGGGGACACTTGTGCCACTCATAATTCACTCCATCAAAACATGATTTATTTGAGGCCTACATGTGGTGTAGTGGAATCTAAATGTCAAAATATGTATCTTTTATAGCATGCATCTGCACATTTGAGTTGGTTTTTGTTGTTGATGTTTTAGTTGCCAAAGATGCATATCTGCAAAGCTTGCAGAGTCACATGAATCAACCTAAAAGGGGGGGAATTTGCTGAAGCAAGAGGGTCAGAAGGTCCCAGTGATGCAGGTCACCTAATATGTTAGAAACTAGAATCAAACAATTAAGGCTAATGGCTCTCGAGTGTGATTTACTATTGGAGAAGGTGGCTCAAATATGCCCTGTTAGGCTTAAAACCTTGGTGACCTCTTGGTAGGCATCAGGCTAGTCGTAAATTAGCGCACTAATCCGCCCTTGCATCACCTTCACTTCAGGCGTGGCAAGTTCCTGAGTGTGGTTTTACAGGATGCAATGAGGGTTTTTTTTAACGAATTTTTCGTGAATTTACCACCTGTCCTGGCACCCCTTTTGTCAGTGATAACTGAAAATGTTTGACAATTAACTGAATTTAATGACAATTTCCCTGATACATCGTGTAAGCGTTAACACGATGAGCCGATTACACAAGAGCCGGACTCGCCATGTTCACTCTGGGACGTGACGTATTTCCGGGGAAGGCGGTTCAAACTTGCGCTGGCTGGCAGCAGGCTCTACTAGCAGGTCACATGACTTGTACAGATTCGGTCGTATGGTTCTATTTTTATGGGTTTAATCGCTTGCTGGCTGTGGCAGCAGGCTCTACTCCATCCATCGTGACTGTAGAGGTTTAATCATATGCCAGCTGCCTGAATTAACCTGTCCAATAATCAATTTCTCTTCAGGCTTACTGGATCGCTGATCCTGGTAAAAAAGGAAAGTGGTGGTACTTAAATAGTGATGAGGCTTTTGATTCATGTCACTGAACAGTTACACAAAACAAAACAAAAACTCGTTCAGTGGTCCCTTTTGCATATGATCTTAGGTTATGTTAAAGACCAATTTTCAAAGGATGCTGGTTTTATTATACATTTTATTTTTATGTAAATTTCATATCCACAAATGCAAGTTTACAAATGGCAAGCCCAATGTCATAGTGTTTGAGAAGATGTAAACTGTGCATATATGTAAAGTGAAATTCGAAAAATAGTAAAGTAATTCAAACATGAGATGTGCTCCTCGTTAAACATTTTTGTATAAAAAGATTCCATGTATGGTTATGTACCGTTTCTCGTCTTTTTCCCCTCTTTTTTTCTGTTCTTTTATGTAACAACACTGATTGTATTCACTAAAGTATATTATGTCTTGATGTTGTAATATTGATTACAATTCTGTACCTGTTATTTGTTTTTAATAGAGTGTTTAAAAAGGGGGGAAAAGAGCACAACTCTTTAATTAAAGAGACTATTTATTTAAATGATAAAAGTTTTGGTTGATGCAATGTGGCACTGGTGGGTGTGGCCACATCTCAAAGGAGGACTCCCTCAACACCACCTCAAAGGAGGACTCCCTCAACTTCAAGGTGAAATGTAGAAAACTATATATATAATGGTTACCATTTTAAATGTTCTTATTCAATTTTTGTTAGCCTTGTTAGTCACATTTTAATATGTTGTCATCAATATTCTGATATTCAGATTTCATCCAATTTAATGTCAACACAACATGTTCTATCAGTTTTGCTAATAAATCATGTGTTGAACATGTAACATTTATCAGGTAGAGTGTCTACTGTAGTAGTAGTAAAATAATGTATATAGCTTAATAGGCTAGATGTAATGTTATGTTACATTTTGTTACACATCACCCAAATTCTCACCTTCTGTTTTGCAAAGGCACACTACAGTACATACACTCTCCTCATAGGGATCGATAAAGAATACAACGTGTGCCACCCAGTGGTTGACTTAATGTACTTAGTTCCACTCACTGTATGCTTTATGTTTTGTGTCGCATGGTGCCTGCTTTACTAGAGTAAGCAATTTTGTAATGTAATAGCCTTTACAGTAAACGGTCTATCGTAATGTATGAAAGTGAACGATTAATTCACTTAAAGATTGGTTCAAAAACACCGATTCGTTCATAAAGTGTACTGTCTGTACCATACAGTTATTGCATACAGAGAACAGATTATAGAAAAGATTAACCAGACGTTCCAGGGAGTGCAAAATACTACGACATCTTCAGGTGCACCAATCACATTACAATCGCAAGTTCCTCATAAACACTTACCTTCCGGTTCTGTATGCGGTATGAGTGTCAGCTGTCTGTATGAGAGAGAGCTAAAGGGAAGGATGCAGTGTTGCGTTTAAAAGGACGAATGAAAAACGCTAATGTGAAGGAATTTCTTTCTGAACCTGGACATTTTTAAAAATGTACACTTGGCGATACTTTCTCGCCATTATATTTGTACTTGTTTGGTACTTCTCAGAGTTTGGACAAATATGGACACAAGCTTTCTTTTGTATTTTATGCTTTTTATATTTCCCTTTCAAAAAGCAAGACCGTGAAACAAGCACTCAGACGGATGATACACTTGAGGAAACAGCACGAGAGGAGGTAACATTGCGTTCCTGTATGCTTATATCAACGTATATGACTTGAGAATATTAAGAACAGTTCTGATATTATTACTTTGAACATGTCATTGACACGGCCCTGTTGGAAAATCTAACTTAGCTGGTAACTGTGTCTTAAAACATGGTTTCTAAGGTGGTCATCAGCTGTTTGACTACATATCATGTTCCCAAAACCAGCTTGGCTACCTTGAAATGGAACGACCAGCTGGACTAAGATTGTCTCCCAGCCTCCACCAGCTAAAGAACCAGCTAGAAACCAGTTACTGTGTCCCAAAACAAAGCTACTAGCTTAGGATTGATTTTTCAGCAGTGGGATTGAAGACATATCTGTAATGGTTATTGTAAATGGATAAATAACAATATAGTCAACTTTTAGGTAGAACTGTGGGAAGAACATGGAAGCATCATCACTAGGCCATATATCAGAATTATTGAAAGCTTTGCTAAAGACTTATTCCGGTTCTCACTTCCAGATCACTTTTTGTTCCTTATTTCTGTACGTAGGGTCTTCCAGAAAGCAAAAAAACGCAAAGCTCTTGCTGACCTCATTTCTGTATTCTGTATGACTGATATCAGACATCATCAGTTTAATCCCTTGTACCTTAATCCTCCTGTTTCAGTCGAAGAAAGGTCACACTGTTGGCGCCAATGATGAGATTGATGCCGCCAGAACTGTACAAATTGTGTCTCATACAATTCAATATCCAAATGTACAGAGGTCACTCCTCCGGGGTAAATAATAATTATGTTGTTCACAAGCTTCACCCCCATTATGCCTATTTGTCTGGAGATAATGACTGAGATCAGGTTTTTTTTTTCTTGAGCCCATGACACATTTCGATCATATTTGTTCTAAAGATGACATACCAGAAATGCTGGATCAGAAAATATGATCGTGTGCCTCTCTTTTAGAAAATGTAATTTTATACACTCTCTTAATTTTCTCACCAAACGTTATTAATGCATACGGCATTAAAGTGAGATCACTGCAGTTGTGCATGTCATGATTACATTTTGTTTTTCTTTTTTAGTGTTTAAATGTGCCTATAACCACTTGGTCCAGCCATGGTACACTGTCCCAGAACTTGGCGACAGTCAGCCCCTTCATAGGGCACTACAGAAAGAGTATAATTTTGTTGTGGAGAAAATTATTTGCAAGGCCAAGAACTTTGATCTATCTGCTACCAGTGTGGGTTGTATTAGGATCTTCACAAACCACCTGCATAATGCAAAACAGTCAGACGGGTAAGCATGTTTGTTTGTAGCCTGATATACTGCATACTATTCTGGTGTGAGTGACACCACTGTATTGTTATAATTTTGTGAACTTCCTTCCTTTTCTATTTTATGCTTAGTCCTTTTGGGAGGCCATAAGTAGAACTGGGTCTTATGATTCTTGAACTTTTAAAAGTAATGAATTTCTGCCAAAAACTGATGGACTTTCCATCCAAACCTATGACTAATCACCTGATGCAGTTCCAGGAATACACCTATTAAATGAAAACTGGCCTGTTTCTGTTTCAGTTCTCCAGTGTTCGTTTCAAGGTCAGAGGAAATGGCAGTCCTCAGAACTTTCTCTCAAGCTCTGGTGCGAAATCTTTTCCCCGAGTGTCTATGGGAAGCAAATCTCTACCAGTGTGTCCTAACTGAGATTGTAGCTACAAAAGGTTAGTCCTACTTACCTTTGTGCTAAATACTTTCTGATGATCAGAACATTCCAATCAGCTATCTGGCATCAGCATTTGTAGCAGTAATTCTTAAGTCTAGGACAGTATCTGAAACAAACATATCTTTGTCACTTGTTGCTTCAAGGATTGTCTCAGCATGTCTTCACTGCTTCTACAGACTTGTTCATCCACATTTTTTGTGCCTAAATACATAACATAGGGCATTGAAAGAAACAAATCTCTTTGCTTTTTCTCAATGGTTATGACAACAGAGTGATTTTTATTTTATTTATTTATTTATTTTTTCTCTAACTGCCCCCAATATCATATTTAATATAATTTCAAAATAATATACAGGTGCCTCTCAATAAATTAGTGTAGTGGAAAAGTTCATTAATTCAACTTAAAAGGTGAAGCTAATATATTATATAGACTCATTACATGCAAAGTGAGATATTTCATGCCTTTATTTGTTATAATTTTGATGATTATGGCTTACAGCTTATGAAAACCCCAAATTCAAAATCTCAGAAAATTAGAATATTGTGAAAAGGTTCAGTATTGTAGGCTCAAATTATCACACTCTAATACGTTAATTTATCAAAAACACCTGCAAAAGGTTCCTGAGCCTTTAAATGGTCTCTCAGTCAGGTTCAGTAGAATTCACAATCATGGGGAAGACTGCTGACCTGACACTGTCAGGCTGACAGTTGGGCAGAAAACCATCATTGACACCCTCCACACGGAGGGAAAGCCTCAAAAGGTAATTGCAAAAGAAGTTGGATGTTCTCAAAGTGCTGTATCAAAGCACATTAATAGAAAGTTAAGTGGAAGGCAAAAGTGTGGAAGAAAAAGGTGCACAAGCAGCAGGGACGACCACAGCCTGGAGAGGATTGTCAGGAAAAGGCCATTCAAATGTGTGGGGGAGCTTCACAAGGAGTGGACTGAAGCTGGAGTTACTGCATCAAGAGTCACCACAAACAGACGGATCCTGGACGTGGGCTTCAAATGTCGTCAGAAGCGTCTTTCCAGGGCTAAAGAAATAAAGAACTGGTCTGTTGCTTAGTGGTCCATTCCTCTCTTCTGATGAGAGCAAATTTTGCATCTCATTTGGAAACCAAGGTCCCAGAGTCTGGAGGAAGAATGGAGAGGCACACAGTCCAAGATGCTTGAAGTCCAGTGTGAAGTTTCCAGTCTGTGTTGGTTTGGGGAGCCATGTAATCGGCTGGTGTTTAGCCACTGTGCTTTATTAAAGGGTTAGTTTACCCTATTTCACCCAAAAATGAAAATTCTGTCATTAATTACTTACCCTGGTCGTTGAAGATATTTTAGTTGAAATCCGATGGCTCAGAAAGGCCTCCATTGGCACAATGCACTGTACACTCTCAAGACCCATAAAAGGTACTAAAGACGTTGTTACAAAGTCCATCTCACTACAGTGGTTCTACAATAACTTTATGTAGAAGTTCAGAGTCAACGCACCTGTCTACCAGGACATTTTAGAGCACTTCATGCTTCCTTCAGAAGACAAGCTTTATGGAGATGCTGACTTCCTTTTTCCAGCAGGACTTGGCACCTGCCCACACTGCCAAAAGTAACAAAATCTGGTTCAATGACCATGGGATTACTGTGCTTGATTGACCAGCAAACTCACCTGACCTTAACCCCATAGAGAGTCTATGGGGCATTGCCAAGAGAAAGATGAGAGACATGAGACCGAGCAATTAGATTAGATTAGATTAGATTAGATTCAACTTTATTGTCATTACACAAGTACAAGTACAAGGCAACGAAATGCAGTTTAGGTCTAACCAGAAGTGCAATAGCAGCAAGTGCAGGATATACAATGGATGCGTAAGTGCAGGACATGGATATGTACTGAATATGTATAAATATGTATAAATAGAGAGACGTTATTACTATAAACAGAACTGAATTTACAGGTGAATATGTACAGTGAATAAATATACAGATGGCTATTACTATAAACAGAATTTACAGGTGAATATGTACTATGAATACAATATACAGATGGCTATTACTATAAACAGAATTTTACAGATAGAGGTATACAATAATATGTTAGGCTAATATGAGGAATAGCAGTGGATTAGGGTAGTGCAATAAATTATGGACAGAGCTATCCGGAAAAAAAGTGTAAAGTGCAGTGGAAAGTGGTTGCATATTACATTTAGAAGTACAGTGCAAAAATGCAAATGTAAACATTGGTACTATAAATACAGTCGGCAGTGCAAATGAGCATAATCCAGTTAAGATATGGCAGTGCAAGATGCATATGTAAACAGTTGTTACTGTGATAAACAGTCGGTAGTGCAAATAACAAAGTGAAGGAAGATGTGAGGTAGGAGAGTTATCAGTTTATGAGGGAAGTGGATCAACGGGGGTTTGAGTTCAATAAAGAGACAGCTCTGGGGAAAAAACTGTTCTTTAGTCTGCTGGTCCTGGTCCGGTGGATCCTGAAACGCCTGCCGGAGGGCAGGAGAGAAAACAGTCTGTGGGCTGGGTGAGAGGAGTCCTTGAAGATGCTGCGAGCTCGATGCAGGCAGCGTTTCCTCTGGATGTGCTCGATGGCAGGCAGTGGAGTCCCTGTGATGCGCTGGGCAGTTTTCACCACCCGCTGCAGTGCCTTGCGCTCCGCAACAGAGCAGCTCCCATACCACACTGCCACACAGTTGGTCAGGATGCTTTCTATTGCGCAGCGATAGAAGTTCACCAGGATAGCCGAGGAGAGCTGATTCTTCCTCAGTGTCCTCAGGAAGAAGAGGCGCTGGTGAGCCTTCTTGACCAGGCTGGAGGTGTTGGTCGTCCACGACATGTCCGCCGAGATGTGGATCCCCAGGAACTTGAAACTGGAGACACGCTCAACAGCCATTCCATTGATGTGGATGGTGTCGTGTGTGCCTCTTGACTCTTTCCTGAAGTCCACGATGAGCTCCTTCGTTTTGGTGGTGTTGAGGAGCAGGTTATTATCAGCGCACCATGTGGCCAGGTGCTGGATCTCTTCCCTGTAGGCAGTCTCATCGTTGTTGCTGATGAGCCCGATCACCGTAGTGTCGTCCGCAAACTTGACGATAGAATTAGATCCATACACAGGCTTGCAGTCGGCGGTGAAGAGGGAGTAGAGAAACGGGCTTAGCACACAGCCCTGTGGTACACCAGTGTTGAGTGTGATGGATGTGGAGCAGGTGAATCCTGAACGAACATTCTGGGGTCTGTCAGTTAGGAAGTCCAAAATCCAGTTACACATTGAAGTGTTGATGCCCAGGTCTCCAAGTTTGGCTATTAACTTGGATGGGATGACAGTGTTGAATGCGGAGCTGAAGTCAACAAACAGCATGCGTGCATAAGTGTTCTTATTGTCCAGGTGAGTGAGCACAGAGTGCAGTGCCATGGAAACGGCATCCTCTGTGCTCCTATTGCTGCGGTAGGCAAACTGGTGTGAGTCCAATGTGGATGGTAGAGAGTCTTTTAGGTGTTCCAGGACCAGCCGCTCAAAGCACTTCATGACGATGGGTGTGAGTGCTACAGGGCGGTAGTCATTAGGGCACCTCGGGTTAGAGTGTTTTGGCACTGGCACAATGGAAGTGCGTTTAAAGCATGAAGGTACAGCTGCTTGGGCAAGAGACAGGTTGAAAATGTCTGTAAAAACCCCAGCGAGCTGCTCCGCACATGCCCTGAGCACACGTCCAGGGATGTTGTCTGGTCCAGCAGCCTTGTGTGCGCTGATCCGGCTCAGTGCCTTGCAGACATCTGTGGAGGAGAGTGTGATTGGTGGGTGGTCAGCTGAGGGTTTGAGCTTGGTGGCAGTTTCTCTGTTGTCTCTTTCAAAACGAGCATAAAAGTAATTTAGCTCGTTCAGGAAGTTGACATCAGTGGCTGCGGGGGTGGAGTGGGTGGGTTTGTAGTCACTGATAGCCTGAATGCCCTGCCACATGCGTCGAGGGTCAGAGTTGGAAAAGTGACCCTCTATCTTTAGCTTGTAGCAGTGCTTGGCCTTTTTGATGCCCCTCTTCAGGTTTGCCCTGGACGTACTGTAGGCTTGTGCATCACCTGATCTGAAGGCAGTATTGCGTGACTTCAGCAGGAGTCGAACTTCCCTGTTCATCCAAGGCTTCTGATTAGGGTATGTGGTGATCTGTTTCTGGGTTGTAACACTGTCGATGGTGGTATTGATATGATCCAATACAGAGGAAGTGAATGAGTCAATGTCCGTGTGAGCGCCACTGGTGGCTTGAGAAGCAAACATACTCCAGTCTGTGTTTAGAAACCTTTCCTGGAGTGTGGAGTCTGCCCCCGCAGGCCACACCTTGATGGTCTTTACTGATGGCTTCACACGGTTGATGAGGGGTGAATATTTGGGTGATAGAAACAAAGAGAGGTGGTCTGACTGTCCCAGGTGGGGGAGGGGTGTCGCAACGTAAGCTCCAGCCATGTTTGTATATACATGGTCTAAGGTTTTGTTTCCTCTGGTGTGGCAGGAAACATGCTGGTGAAACTTGGGTAGCACTGACTTTAGGTTTGAATGATTAAAGTCACCTGCAACAATAAACGCAGCTTCCGGGTGATCAGTCTGTTGTTTACTGATGGCTGCGTGAAGTTCTTTCATAGCAAGCTTGGCATCAGCATCCGGGGGAATATAGGCTGCAGTGATAATAGTGGAGGTGAACTCCCGCGGTAGATAAAACGGTCTACATTTAACCATGAGAAACTCCAGGTTAGCTGAACAATGACTCCCAACAATAGCAGAGTTTGTGCACCAAGCTTTGTTAATATAAATGCACAATCCACCCCCTCTGCTCTTCCCGGAGCCATCTAGTGTTCTATCCGCCCGGAGTGTGTGGCGTCCCGCTAGCTCAATAGCGGTGTCCGGTATTCCGCTGTTTAACCAGGTTTCAGTGAAGATTAGGACGTTACAGTTCAAAAGTTTCTTACTGTGTGTAATGCTGAGTCGAATCTCCTCCATTTTGTTCACTAGCGATCGTACATTGGCAAGGAAAATGCTGGGTAAAGAGAGCCGGTAAGGAGTTAGCCTTAGCTTAGCTCTTAGACCTCCACGCTTACCCCGCCTTTGTTTACGATCACAGCGCCGCCTTCTAGCACTTCCGCCCGGCCGGGCAGAGCGCATCGCAATGTAATGCAATGCAGAAGAGCTGAGGGCTGCTATTGAAGCATCCTGATCTCCCATAACACCTCAGCAGTGCCATAGGCTGAGCATCCATGTCACACCGCATTGAGGCAGTAATTCATGCAAAAGGGGCCCAAACCAAGTACCGAGTACATATGCATGATTATACTCTTCAGAGGGCAGACATTTCTGGATTTAAAATCCTTATTTTATTGATTTCATGTAATCTAATTTTCTGAGATTTTGAATTTGGGTTGTTCATAAGCAGTAAACCAGTAAAGGCTTGAAATATCTCACTTTGCATGCAATGAGTCTATATAATATATTAGTTTCACCTTTTAAGTTGAATTACTGAAATAAATGAACTTTTCCACAACATTCTAATTTATTGAGATGCACCTGTATGTTTTTTAGAAGAGTGTACTGACCCCACAAGTTGTTAATTTTGTGCTGTACTAATTGTATTGTGTATTTTCTACTAATACACTGATTCTTTGTTACTCCTGCTGTCCATGTCTAGCACTTGATGTGCTTGTGACTTGCCTCTGTAATCCAGACAACCTGAATCAGATGGTGGTTTTGCAGTTGGATAGAGTAACTCCTAAAAGCTCATCAGGAGACCTGTTAAACTCAGATAGGGAAGGCACACCATCCTCTATGGGAAGCGTAGAAGCAGAAGAGTAAGTCATCTCAATACATTAAGTCTAAGAATATTTATCATATCATTGGGGGCATCTCTCTTTTCTCAAACTTGTGGATTAAAATTCCACAGATTGACAGATGAAGCAGAGGATGGTCGGACTGAAGACATTAAAGGAAAAAAGAAGGGTGATGTTTCTCTCTTTCATCTCACTAATTTGATTTATTAGCAGTAATTGTGCATAAATAATGTAATAGAGTGTCATTTAATTTATGTTCTCTTTTTTCTAAGTAGGCAATAGAATCAAAGAAAAAATTTCTAAATTGGTTGATAAGGTCAAGTCAAAGAAAGCCCAAAAGAAAAAACATAAGAATAAGGAGCAAGTGCTTTTACAGAGGGCTTTATCAGCACGTAGATCTGCTGTTATTGAAGATGATGGTGCAAGCAGCAGAGAGGGCTCCGACAAAAGCGGCTCAGACTCTGTATGTTTTTGGATTATGTATGGAATATACCAGCAAATGTTAATATTAAATTGATTTACAAAGTTTTTGGTGCATCTGATGCTGCCTGTGCTTTCTTTTAAAAGGACAGTGAAATGGATGTTTACCTGACAATTGTCCAAGAGGATATGATGGAGTTTAAGCTTTCCTATGAGATGTGGCGGGTGGGGAAATGGGCAGTCCATGTTTCGAATGTGAGGCATATTTTAAAACAAAGAAAGCTAAACAATGTGCAATCCAAATTGAGTTGAATAATGTAATAATAACGATAAAAACACTGTCTTAGGTTCAGAAGGAAAATGAAGAGCTGTGTTTTACGGTTCACCTGGAGGAGAGAAATAACCCTGAGAATCTCCACTGGGATGTGAAAAAGACCCAGTCAGAAATACTTGAATTTCATAGCCTCTGTCAGGAGAGAGAGGAAATGGTGAGGAATCTTCAAAGCATCGGTTCTATTGAAACCTATACTATCTTGTATAGTCATTAATATTTGACTCTTTACAAAGCGAGAAACTACAAATATTTATCAAGAATAAATGATAAAAGCTTTTGTCTTTTCTTTCTTTTTTTGTAAGGATACTTCCACTTTACCCTCTATATCTGCAATAGTAGAGAACACAAAAAATGAACTTGATGATGTATGCGCAGAGGAAGTTAGATCAGCTTTTGAGCACTTTTTACAGGTAACTGCAGTCACACACACACCATCTAGAATGTACAAGGGAGTTGCCAGTAGTAAATACCTGGAAATGTTTTCCCCTCATTTCTCTCCAGGAGCTGGTTTCTGATGCACAGCTTGGTCACACTCAGCCTGTATTCCAGTTCTTGGGCCCTTTTGCACAGCTGCGGAGTGATAAGGAACATAAGGGAGGTGTCTGGAGTCTTCTGAATGGACTTGCAAGCTTCCTCACTCCTAGCCAAGATGAGGAAGAGGTAAGAACCTTAAAGACAATCTGATGATGCAACCGATGATACACTTCTGTTCAAAAGTTTGGGGTCCGTAAGATACAAAAATAAAATAAAATAAATGAAATGAATACTTTTATTTAGCAAGGATGCACTAATTAATCAAAAGTTATAGTTTACATTGTTACAAAAAAATATAAAATACTAAAATATTAGGCAGCACAACTGTTTTCAACATTTATAATAATAAGAAGAAATCAAATCAGGATATTAGAATGGAGCATATCTGAAGGATCATGTGACACTGAAGACAGGAGTAATGATAATGAAAATTCAGCTTTGACATCACAGGAAAAATATATTCAAATAGAAAATTGTTATTTGAAATTGTAATAATATTTCATGATATTACTGTTTTACTGTACTTTAAAAAAAATAAATGCAGCCCTGTTAAAGCCACAATATGTAAGATGTTTAGATTAAAATATCCAAAAACCACTAGAACAGTGTTATATATTTTGTTGTCCTGTGTACTTATATTATCTCAAACGTTTCCAACAATGTTTAAATCCAGAGAAACCATTTTAACCAGTGTTACAGACCGTATCCTTGCATCGCCTGTCAATGACGTTATATCTGTGCTACCCTTGATTTCCATATAAACCATGGAAACACTAAAGATGCTTTTATATAGTATGCATTTTATTACCCCCCTTTTTGAAAATATACATGAAGATGCACTATCCAAACTTAAATGGTTGCAATTCAAGAATGCTTTGGAATATAGACATAAGTTATTTTACTAAATATTTTATATAAAATATATACGTTACAAAATAATTTGTACTCTAAAATTACTATGAAATCAATGCCAAATATCTAACCAATTTGTGTTCCAAATTTGAAGTTGATATCACAAAAATGTACGTTCCCATGAGATTTTGTTGTAATACAAATAACCACCGGGTGTCATAAATTCCATTGATTTTTTTAATGCAATCTCCTGTAACAAATGTATATATTTTTGTCCAAATATCACAAAACAGCTGGCAAATATAGAACCGTGAGACTCAGACCTTTACGACGAAATGTGTTTTGTCAAGATTAGAAAAGGTTTTAATTATAAAGTTTTTAAAATAAATGTTGTAATATGAAACTTGACAACGCCCACTTGGGGAGAAGCCACTAGAAGAATTTAGAGTACCGTTTCCATAGTAACGCAAAATCCGATTTAAAAACTGTTTTCACAGGATGAATCTTGAGTTTGTAAGCTTTCGAATGATATATAGTTTGTCAACATTAGATCAGGCTAAATATAGGATATAATTGTTTTAAACATGCAGTGGCAAATGGGCCCACTGGTGGGCCAGTGACCGTTAACAGGTTAAAGGGTAACTTCAGTGATTTAGCATTAGGCTTTGTATCATTAGAAACCCGGTAGTATATTCAAATTATGGTACTAATACGGCTTGAGTTATAGTACACCTATACAGTACCTTTAGCTTCTATTACACAGTGTAAATGATTGAGAATACTGCCATCCTCTGGTGATACAGGTAATGTAATGTTACTATGATTTTTCCCAGTCCAATAACTGCAGAGGAGAGGATAAGCTTGATGAAGCAGGAGCTTTAACACATCATGGTGGACCGACAGCACAGCCAGCCTGCATTGACACAGTTGAAGAGCCAAAGGGCGGCGTTGTAGAAGGGCCAATGGCTACAAACATACGGTTTTGTACCCCCCATGAAGAGACTGACCCATTCAGAAGTAGAGAACCAGATATAAAAGACAACAATCAGATCTCTGATGATCCTGATGTGGTTTCTGATGGGCAGGAGAGTCTTGCTGAGAGCTTAGATATTTTTGTTAATAGGTCAAAATTAGTCATTCCCACAGTACACTCCAGTGATATCTCAAGCTCAGTCATGAGCCATACTGAAGGCTTACAGTCTGACTCAGGCGATGGCTTTAAAAGTGCCCAGACTGGAGTCAAAACAAACAAAAAAGAAAAGTTGACTCACAAAAAGTCAAATGGATCGCAAAAGTTCAAAATAAAAGAGAAAACTGGACAGTTCAAGGATGAGATGACAAATCCGCCTCCGGCTCAGAAAAAGGAACCCCAGACCAATTGGGAGCAGGTTGAGGCCACCAAAGCCGTGTTTGATTTACTGAAGGAAATAACTGGTATGACATAACTCCTTGTTCTGTTTGGCCTTTATGATGGCCAAGAACTGAAACTAAAAACAGATTTTCCTTGCCATCATTTTTGTCTTTAATCTTTCCAGGTAACTCAGTTCTCATTAATATTGTTGATGCCATTCTAAAACCAGTCCAGCCTTTGGTAAAGAAGTAAGTATAATAGCAATAGTTATTCAAATACCAAGGTTGTTTAGCTGTAGATGTGAAGATAAGCTTAAGCTTTTGTCCCATGCAGGAAAATAAACAACTTTTTTAAAAGGATGAATCCTAGCGAAGATCAGATTGCATCCTACATTGATACTTTCCGGGAGAAGATATGGCAAGATGGAAACGTGCCACAACAGCCGCCACGTGACAGTGAGGAGAAAAAAGAGACCAAGGAAAAGGCTTTGCAGCTTATAAATTCAAAATGTACGTACAATATTTGTATGTACAAAAATACCCCGCCCCCCCTCACTTTTTAAACGATTCCTTCATTCTTGTAATTGTCGTGGTGCTTTTAGATTCAAACTCTCTAATCCTCAAGAAGACTGATGTGGAAACGCTGTTTAAGATATTCCAGGACACAGAGGAGAACAAGAAACTGGTTTATGTGAGAACTCTAGCTATGATTATTATTATTATTCATCTTATTTAGTTAAAATTCATTTTTTAATATTTTCAAAGGTTAACCAGATTCACATTTATATTCTTTCTGTGTGTCCATAGAGGCTGCTTTCCTATGTCCTAAGTGAGTTCCTGCCTGGAGAACCTGCCTTCTATTCAATAGCTAATCTAACTGTGAAGGATTGTGTTTCATAAAAGAAACCGGTCTTTTATTATTTGAATAATTTGTCTAATGTTTTTAAATGTCCATTATTTTTTATTTTTTTTAAATAATATTCTTTAAAGATGCATTCTGATATACCTCAGCGAGGTCATGAGCCGCATGAACACTTGTTTATTGATTTAGCCTATAGATTGATATTTTTATTCAACAAAAATGTGAAATGTTAAATTGTTAATGTTAAATGTTAATGTTACTTCAGCTACTGTGATTATGGTTCACTTCAATAATATTACAATATTGTATGTTCTTTAAAAATGATCACTGTATAAGTTCACTTTTTGTTTTGTTCCTTAAAATTGTGCACTGAAGCACAGCTTACTCAGGACAGAATGAAGTCATTATGCTACTGATTATGATTTTACAACAAGACTTAATACAGGGTCTGTGAGGAATGTAGGCCTATCTGAATAATAACATTGCCAATAAATATATTTTACTACTAATTGCGAGTCGTTTAATTTCTTGCACCTTATTAAACTGTAATATAAACAAAAACATACAATACTCCAGTACCCACTGTCAAAATCATGACGTAACTGTTAGCCCGCTACAACTGCACATGTTTGGAGGGTTTTCTGTAAACGACTTAAGCCATATCTATCCTTATTATTGAACAAAACACTCTAATTATTAATGTAAGTACTCCTAGATTGTTTTGCTGATTTTTCTTAAGCCCCGAATAAGTTTACGGGTTTGTGAACGAGTTCACTTTTATTTGGGCAGTTGCTTCTCCCCCGCTTTATTTGGTATGGTCCAGTCTCAGAGAGACTGGTTTAGTAGAGAAAACAGGCAGGAGGATCCAAGCAAGCGAACGGCTAACGTCGATATTTATCCAAATCGACTAAACCGACGTCCGCTAAACTAAAAGAATTGAACCTAATTCAAAGCAACGACGTCGACACCTTATGTTTACGTCTCGGCTATCCAATTAAACCATGTCAACCCCAGCAAGACGGCGTCTGATGAGAGATTTTAAACGGTAAGCGACAGAGAAAATGCTAAAGGCCCTTGGGTGCTTTATGGACACCGGCTGCTCTCGGTCTTTAACATGGCGACTTTTTCCACATAAAAGCCATTTGTTAACTATCACTAGACACTACCCCTCTCCGATAATGTGTTTTGGATGTCATCTGTGCGGTATGTGGTGTTGTCGCAATGTAGGTATAGTATGGGATGTAACTTCTCTGTATAACTTGTTTTTCAGTCTCCAGGAGGATCCTCCAGCCGGAGTTAGCGGAGCCCCGTCGGAAAACAACATCATGGTCTGGAACGCTGTCATTTTTGGGTTTGTATCACTTGCTATTATTGACCGCTATAAACAGTTAACAGAACACATTGACACTTGTTTATCTCAACCAACTCGAGGTCTGTGAGATTCAGCTTGTTAGCGGTAATATAAGCAGTTTTAAATAGGCCAGATGGCCAGTGGTCCCCCATAAGAGGTGCTGGTTATTTGATCTTTGTCTTGTGGTGAAGGAAACAGGTTATAATGTCATATCCGTAGACTGTTGTGCCTTGTTATTTTTGGATTAGAGTAATGCGCAGGGCTCTTGCACATTGGTCAGTGATTTTGGCTTTGTTTCTTGCTGTCATGCCAAAGTGTTATGTGTAACCTGACATGTTGACCCATTTCTCTTCCCTACAGCCCTGAAGGAACACCATTTGAAGATGGTAAGTCAAGAAAACACAAGCTTCAGTCTTCAGAGTCACATGAGCTTACAGAAATCATTCTATGATGTTGATTTGGCGCTCAAAACCATTTGTTATTATCAGTGTTGAAAACAGTTGTCCTGCTTGCTTTTTTGTAAAAAAAAAAAAATTAGTGGTGATTGTTTTCAGTGTTTGATGAATAAAATCTTTTGCAATATATAAATGTCTTTACTGTCACTTTTTAAATGTAATGTCATTTCCTTTCTAAATAAGTCATTTCTTTCTTAAAAAAAAAAAAAACTACATTGACAGCTGAGTAAGTATTGAGCTTTGGGTTCTAAACACTGTTGGCAACTGCTTATACATGCCTCATTGTAATTGTCTACCACTATTTGGCATGGTATAATTCTTTTGTTTACATCTGACAAATGATTTTGCTTCATATTTTCTTTTTCTGCTTGTCATAGGAACTTTCAAACTCACAATAGAATTTACAGAAGAATATCCAAACAAACCTCCCACAGTCCGGTTTGTCTCCAAAATGTTTCACCCTAATGGTAAGTTTTACAAAATCGTGGTGATTTTTGTATTTATAAAGTCCTTGCGCTTTAGATTACTTAAAGGGATAGATCACCCTGAAATGAGAATAAAGCCATCTTTTACTCACCCTGCTGTTGTTTTAAGGCCCTTTGTCGGACCTCAAAAGCAGAAATTTAAAGACAGAAGCTCGCATATCACGTGAAGATCGCGCACAGAGAGGAGCGCAGAAACGCAGTGTCAACACTGTCCTGTGACTAAAGTAAAGTCACTAAAGTAGCTTAGAAACTCAACCGTTATAGGCATATATTTTAATACCTTTGAAGTACAAAAAAATGACACTGATTTCATATGACAGTTCCATAGACAATTAATTAACATTAACCCTCTAGGCGACACGGTCGAGTTTACTTGACAAGATGCGGCACGGAATAAAACAGCCGATTTTGTCAAATAGGGTGTCAGATTTCGTTCGACCTCCCCTCCAATAGATGGCAGACATGTCATACTTCATCCCCGACTCAAAAAAAGTCATGCTTCTATACAAAATCTTCGAGCAAGAGCGCATTGATTCAGTGCGAACAAAAGCGAAGCTAGTGTGCAAGTGAGCCATTTTATCAGAGCAATATTGTCAACGTCAGCGAGTATTTGCATTAGATTATTATTATTTTCTAATGGCATCAATAAAGCTTACCCGCAATGAAGTGTTGGGTCTTCTATTCGTGGACCCTGATTCTGAAGGGGAATATCTGCTTTCAGAAGATGACGTGATTCTGAAAGTGAAACTATAGCCCTACACCAAGCACAAACGGTGAAACCTTTGCCCAATGTCAGTGCAGTGGTGGGAACACAGTGGTGTTTCCCAGGGTCGGAGTGTTCATCGTGAAGTTAGCAGGCGTGTTACGCCGGCTTCACACCGCACATGCAAGCAGTGCGTTGGCAGGGCAGGAGTGGTGCGTATGGAGAGTGTGTATTGCAAATACAGTTAGGGGGCAACGTGGAGGCAGGGTGGGGAGTCGCAATGACAGTAGTCCGAAATGTGCACACTCTGTCCGAAATGTGCACACGTGCGCGCGTCTGTCTCTCGTCTTGTCTCACTCATGATCTCTGCCTTGCCGTGGCGAGTGATCTTTTGAACTAAACAGGTCTTGTCTACTTGTGTTTGTGTGTCATATGAATAATATATATGTGCCCCATACATGGAATCAGAGTGTCTACTGTATGTAGTAAATGGAAAGTCTCTACAGCAAAAGGCCAACCGTTACATGCATTTGGTTTCTACCATTTATTAGTAACGATTTACAGTTTGTTTACTATTTACCTGAGCATTCAGTATTGTGCAATATAGCATACAGAAGGTGAGGGACATTTTGGGGGGAAAGAAGTGCTGCATTATCATTTAAACATGGGACTTTTCATGAAAATTCTATAATCCAAGGTGACCACCACCATGTGACGTCATATGCTAATTAGATGGGAACATGTAATCCCTACATAAACTTTGGGTCATCCTTAATATTTCTCTAATTTACAGAAAGTCTCTATCTTTTATCACTTTTAAGATATAGCCTTTTGAAATTAAGATGTCAAAAGCGAACGTTTTAGGAAAAAACTTCTGGCGCCTAAAGGGTTAAGTCACTTACATTTTAGATGCAATATTGACTGTTTTTGTTCGATTTCAGCAGCAAAAGATCAAACAAAGATCACAGTAGAACCATAACGCATCTCATAGCAACAGTGTGTTCCTGAATGATTCAGTGTTTTGAACGAATCAGTTGAATCAAATATTCAATGACCTGTTCATAAACAACTGCCTCATTCTTGAATAAATCAGCCGTTTGAACGAATTGTTTGAATGAATGACTCAATGATTCACTCATTAAGACGGTCAGCTGCTGCCACCTACTTGTAGCCTGGCTCTGCCCTCCTACGTACTTCCGCTCAATTTTCATTTTCCTTCAGTACTCCGTCTGGGACTGCGGTATATTCTTAGGTTTTCTCTGATAAAATTTTTACTGGTCCAATCAGCGAACAGAGGGAGTGGCTGAGAACAAGGACGTTGATGTCGTGCGCTAGTTTGAGTTGTTGTTCAGTAATGGCGGCGGAGAAAGATGCGAGCGAAGCCATTCATTGAGTTGTGGCACCGCTGCCGAATATCCAGAAGTTAAAGCCGGAGCAAGAACAATCTTTGCTGAGTTTTGTTGGTGGCCATGATGTTGTGGCCCTCCTTCCCACAGGGTTCGGGAAAAGTTTGATTTTCCAGCTTGCTCCATTAGTGGTGAAGGAGTTGGCTGAAGCCCTATTCGGACAGTAATTGTTTCTCGTGGGGTCAGAAGGTATTGTCATAATTTACAGGGGCTAGTCAGTGATTTTATTACCGTCCGTCTCCCACCACCCACGTAAAAATCCCCGGCCGAATTACCTACTGTTTTAGACAAACACCAAGGTCGTGTGGTCATTTAATTGCTGTCCGAATCCACGTTTTCAAGAATATATCACTTCAGAATTCACTGTGTATATCCTTTTTGACTACTGCAGAGCATCGTGCGGTTGCGCTTCGCTGTAATTTGGATGCATTTTTAGTAGGGGTGTAACGGTACACGTATTGATACAGAACCGTATTGGTACAGGGCTTTCAGTTTGGTGCATGCGTGTACTGAACTGTTTACGAATGCAATCTTTAACAGTTAACAGTCGGCTTGTTTTAAGCACGGAACATTATTATACCTAAAAATAAATAGCATTTAGGCTAATAGTTTGGGCTCTGTTGTTAACCTTTAATATTAATGTGCAAGTAAGGGCTCCCTATATAATTTACAGCAATATCTTCAATAAACTTTTAGTTATAATTTAATTAATTTAAGGACACTTTTTTTTTCTTCAGTAAACCACTGTTTAATAAAAATAAATAAAAAGCAATTTTGTAAAACTGCTGTACCCGTACCGAACCGTGACTTCAAAACCGAGGTACGTACCGAACCGTCTGTTTTGTGTACCGTTACACCCCTAATTTCTAGACTTGTATTTCTTTAAATGCTGGCAAGGATTTACAAGAGCAATATATTTCATCACCGCTCAAAAAATAAAAAGAAGAAAAGCACGTAAACATTTGAATTGGGCCGTTATTTACGGCAGCATTTATTCTTATCATACCAAGCATATGACATTTTATTTAAAATCACAATCTGAATGCACAAGTTTTAGGTTTTATCACTGAGGTGGCGTGCACAATCTACAGTTATTTTTATGGACTTCCATGTGAGAAACCGAGGCAAACGGCGCAAGACATACGTCACAACCAAACGTTAGCGATTGGTTATGGCAGAGTGGCTCTGGGCAGATCCAATAGTTTTAAATTTCAACAGAGTACCCGCCTTCAAGGAAGTAAACGCTTGTCAATGGAGAGTGGCCAGACTTTCTGTACAAATGAAATGTACAAGAGTCTGGTAAGACCAGGCTAACCTACTGGTGGTTTAGTTTCATTGTAGTAAAACGTTGTTTGTACGGGAAGAAGGAGGCGGGAACCGGCGGACATTCAAAATGTTTAATCAAAATAAAGACAAAATAAAATGGCGGCGGCATTCCCTCGCGGTCGACTGCCGCCTACATACAAACACAAATGAAAATAAAAAGCTGCAGCCCCTCACGGACGACTGCAGCGAACACAAAATAAAACATAACACAAAATCCAGGCCTGGTCCTCTCTCGTCCCTGACTGTCGTCGCTCCTCCTTTATACTCCCTCACTCCTCCGCAAGGGCCGAGATCGCTGTGGCTCGCAGCTGGCGCTCATCCTCTCTGATGAGCGCCGCCTCGTCCCGCCCTCACGGTCCCTCGGCCTCGCTGCTCGCCACATACCCCCAACGCCCTTCGCAGGCCGGGGGGCACTCCCGAGTCTGCGCTCTACTCCCCCCCCCCCCCCCTCCCCGGGGGGGGCGATCACGGCGGCCGCGGGACCTGGGGGTAAGAACAGCGAGGTGAGAGAACGGAGCGGGGAGCATGAGGAGCGACAGAGACGAGAGAGTGGAGAGAGGAGAAAAAAAAAATAAAAAATTCTGGTCCGGTTCCCAGACACACTGCCGCTCGGTCCTCAGCCAGCCGAGAGGCTCTTCTTCGCGGTGCCATGCGGTGGCACTGGACGCTCGGTGGACGGCCCGAGACTCCTCCGCCCCCTGGCGGCCGGCGGTGGCTCCTCCTTCTGAGGGCGGCCGGAAGCGAGTCCCCATCCCGCGCTCCCTGCTCCTCCCCTATGCGGCGGACGACAGCAGGCTCCGGCTCCAGGCAAGCGCTGGGGACTCCTTCGCCCCCTCGCGGACAGCAGCCACCCCACCTCGACCCAGGGGCGCGGCAGCGAGCTCTCCGTCCCACCGATCTTCATCCGCTCCAGCACCACCGCTTCGGGCAGCCGCTCGCGGACTTCTCTCCTCCGCGCTGCCCGAACTCTGCGGCACCGCGATCCCCCTCAGCTGCGAGGGCTCTTCGACAGCGTGTCCCTCCTTCCTCCCGGGCTTCGGCACCACTGTAGTAAATGTTGTTTGTACGGGAAGAAGGAGGCGGGAACCGGCGGACATTCAAAATGTTTAATCAAAAATAAAGACAAAATAAAATGGCGGCGGCAGCCCCTCGCGGTCGACTGCCGCGAAAACTAAAATAAAACATTTAGTTATATGTTTTATATGTCAACACAAAATCCAGGCCCTCTCTCGTCCCTGACTGTCGTCGCTCCTCCTTTATACTCCCTCACTCCTCCGCAAGGGCCGAGATCGCTGCGGCTCGCAGCTGGCGCTCATCCTCTCTGATGAGCGCCGCCTCGTCCCGCCCTCACGGTCCCTCGGCCTCGCTGCTCGCCACATTCATCTTTTCAACTTTTCTTATTTGTATATTCAAACATATTTAAAACAATTATTACTTAATTGTTTAAACATTATGTAATGCACTTGTAATTTATTTTGTGTAAATTATTTTATTTGATTGGTAACATCCCTATAGTGTCTTATTCTAATTTAATTTCTAGTTCAAATTAAAAAAATAAAATGAAAGCTGAAGAATAGCCTATATTTAATAAGATTATGGAAAAAAATTCCCTTTATAAAAAGTAAAAATATCACAAATATGCAGATTTAAATATGTCAAGGCTGATTGAACACTGGTGAGAATATTGCTTCAGAATAAATTATATTTACAACACAAAAAATAGAAAAAAATTCCAGACAAGCTAATGTTTTACTCGGACTAGTGAGTAGCAGATTTACCTGTCCGAAGGACAAGCATGTGAACCGGCTTAATGTCGAGCCCTGATATACCTTATAGAAAAGACGAGAGTTGCGTTTGTTTCTATTGAGCCTGATTTCTCAAAATAGTGCATGTGTGTGCTTATCCTGGGTACCATGACAACAGTGTGAGTTATAGTAAGAATAAGCACCTGCTGACGACTCGCACGCACTCACAGGAACGCTAACGGCCGAGCTCAGTATTTTGACTGAATGCGGTTTCTTTCTCGCAAAACCTTATAGTATTCCTTCTGAACACTTTCCATTTATGGCGCGTGTCTCACTGTACCAATACGTGATACTTTTGAATATTTTTGTAATGGTTTAGCCTGGTCACTATTCACTGCCATTATATGAAGGAGCGTTTTTTTTTTTTCTTCTGCTTTTGAGGTCCAAAAAAGATAGGACATGGGGCATTAGAACAACAGCAGGGTGAGTAAAAGATGGCTTTATTTTCATTTCAGGGTGAACTATCCCTTTAAAGAGAGAGTTCACCCAAAAATGAAAATTCGTCATCATTTACTCACCTTCAAACCTGTACGATTTTCTTTCTTCTGAAGAGCACTAAAGGAGATATTTTGAAGAATATGGGTAACCAAACAGTTGATGGGCCCCATTGACTTCAAGTATGTTTTCCATACAATGGAAGTCAATGGGGTTCATCAACTGTTTGGTTACCCTTATTCTTTAAAATATCTCCTTTAGTGTTCTTCAGAAGAAAGAAGTTAAGACGGGTTTGGAAAAACTTGAGGAAGAGTAAATGATGACAGAATTTCCATTTTTAAGGGATAGTTCACCCAAAGGTGCACATATAAAAAATGTATGTGACAATGGACCATAAAATCTAATCGTCTTTGTGTTCAGTTTATGCAGATGGTAGTATATGTTTGGACATTCTTCAGAATCGCTGGAGTCCAACATATGATGTTTCTTCAATTTTAACCTCAATACAGGTATATGCCTGCACATTGTTCTGCTTTTGTGCACAGACTAAATGTTTTAATCAACCTGTTTTTTTACAGCTTTTCTTTCTGCTGTTTTTGATGGTACCATTAAAAAATGTGAGGACATTATTAGGGGTTATTAACATGCCTTTCACTTGTCACAGTCTTTACTGGATGAGCCGAACCCAAACAGCCCTGCCAACAGCCAGGCAGCTCAGCTGTATCAGGAAAACAAGAGAGAGTATGAGAAACGTGTGTCGGCCATTGTGGAACAGAGCTGGCGTGACTGTTGACCCTCCTTACAGTTCCCAAACGAACAATAGTCCGCCTCAGCCAATGAGAGGAAAGCCACCTTAAAAAGAATCAAATAAAACACATCATGTTTTGAATCATTCTCCACCTAATCGGTAGAATTGTCTGTTCTGTAGCTGTTGCAAGATTAGAGTGCTGTTGTGTTGTGGTCTCCCTCTTCATGCAGAAACTTATCTTGGAATAGGAGATTCCTTAATTTAACAAAATATTGTTGCCAGGGTTACTTGCTTTTATTTGGCCTGCTCTCATTTTTGTCATCTTATTTCTTTGGTTTTATAAGTTGCAGATTTAATTTGGGTTATTAACATGTTGGTTGCTGTTTTCGGTATGAATCCAAGTTCGATTATCCTTGTTTGAATGTAGAGATTTTGTTGTCTCTGCAAAAGTGTCATACTGAATGTCGCTTAATGTGCCGTTCAGAGTTCCAAATTAAACGGCAAAGGACATTAAAGATGATTGATACATTGTCTTGTATGGAAAGCTTACATGTTTCAGAAACATTGCACTTGGAAAACCTGACTTTTTACAACCAATTAAAAAAATGCAACGTTACAAACGGCCCTTTTATCAAGTGCAAGTGGTTATGTTCTTTTAATTCAGCAGTTCATAGTGATGTTTAAGGTGTTGCCTATTGACACTGACAGTGTGTTACATTTGTCAGCAGTAATTGTTTGAAGGTACACAGTGATCTGTCAGAACATAACAAATTGTCATCTTTGAAGTGTTTCCTTTTGTTCTGTATTCACTCTTTTCTGTCTGTTGCACCCCAGTTGCATGGTTTTCTTGCTCATTTTTTAAAGTTCCATAAAAGTGCCGTTTATTTTTCACAGTGAATTGCTCCTCCAACCATATGGATGTGATGCTGTCCTGCAGTGTCCATTTTAGATAATTAAAATCTTCATTTTTCTAATTTACCAAGAGTGTCAGATTTGCACTAGTAACCCATGTAAGAAACTGTACATTTTCTCACTTCTTGTAAATAAACCGTAAAATAAACTCTATGGTGTTTTTTTCTTGAACAAAAATAAGATGAGCAATTACATTTTATTGAATGAAGTAGAAAATGGACTATGACCAGACTAAATTTAATGCGTCAAAACAAGCAGGCTGGTTGACAGTATTTGAAACAGCAAATGGCTTCACAGGGATTGCTGCTCAGGCATTATCATTTGGAGATAAATATTTACTTGTACAATCCACAACCAGAAAATGACAAAAATATGTTTTGTAATTACGTCAAGAATATTTTTATATTTCAAGTGTTTATCTTACAACAAATGAAAGACTGAGTGATATATTGTCCAGTTTGAAAGCATAATAAAACAGAAAATGGGATGTCTCGTGCTGCCAAACTTCTAATATCTATGTCAATAAATATCATAAGATACATTATGACAAAGTTTAGTAAGTAAGGATTTGTGTTAATCATATGGCCTTGACCTAACTTACAGCAAATCTGGACAAAATGGTAAAGGGAAGAAAAGGGTACACATTGTAGACATTAAGAACCGACAGGTTTTCCAGGCTTCAGTCCACCCTTTTTTTTCTTTTCTTTTTTCTTAAATTACTCTTCGGAAACAAATTAACAGGAACCGTAAAAAGTAAAACTGCTTAGCTTTTATTAATAGTCATTTGTTGGATTCTCAGAGGCCTGTAGAGCCCAGTCATTGTGACGCCTGAGGTTTCACCAGTTCATATCGTCCCACCTGCCCTTCCTGTAAAAGCTGACCAATCAGCTGTGCCTTCTGGACTCTGCGGCTAACCACAAGAAAGCGTAGTCGGCCCTGTCCGTACGATTTGCTGCGCAGCCCGTACCTTTGGGATATCTGGTGGATCTGCCGGCGCTCTTCATTGTTGAGCTCCGTGGAGAAGCGCAGATCATCTTGACGGTCTGAACTCGCGTAATTCCGAATGATTTCCTCAATATCGCGCTTAGTCAGCTGATTACCTTGCCTGTCCATGTCCATACCGAGTCCTTCCCTGGTAAACTGCTCTTTGACTTTGATGGGTTCAGCAATGCCCTCTCCTTCTCTACCCAAACCACCACCTGTCCAGCCCATCTTACGGAGTAGCTGGTTACCAATGTTGTCCTCCTTGATCTCCTGCCGCATGGATTCCTCGCCAGAAAGAGCCATGATTTGATTTCGGGAAATTGCATCCACATGGCCCTCCTTCCTGAGATTGGACTTCACCACAGCCTGTGTACGTCGAAGTGTGGCAAGGGCCTCCTCTGCTGCAATATGCTTCACCGTCTTTTTGGGCCCAACGCCTGCAGCCACATACTTTCCATCCAGGTAAACTTCGCACTGCCAGCGATGGTCCGGCAGAACCGTGAATTTGTAGTCAGCAATCACTTTATTGAATTGAGCAGTGTCATTTATTATGCAAATAGCGTTATCAGAGTTTTCAAGAATGACCAATTCACCCAGCAGTGTTTTCTTGCTGCTTTGCTGGGTGTATCGGCCACCGGGCTGGTCCGAGATGTGGTTTCCTCCAGAAAAATGCTGCTGCTCTGGTTGGCGAGCAGTCTGGTTCATTCGCAACTTCCTCACCGCCTCCTCCGCCGCTGCATGTTTTGAGCTCTTCTTGGTCCCTCTGGCTTGTGCCACCAGCTCACCCTGCAAGTACACACTACAGAGCCACAAATTGCTGTTGGGAACCGGGTCAAAAGTGTAATCAACTTTCATGCGGTTGAAGGCAGCCGAGTTGTTGAGTATACAGATGGCATCATGTGCGTTCTCCACAACTACGAATTCTGTCCAGTGTTTGCTTCGGTCAGGCTCATACTGGCCCTTGGTACTAGGCAACGGCTTGTCCTCAGGGTTGCGAAGAGGTGGGGGGAGGGTTGGGTTTGGAGTGTTAACTTGGCACACCACCATGTCATTGACGCAAGTGCGCTTGTACTGCCGTTGCAAGACACGGACTTCCACCGGCTTCAGGAACAGCTTGACAGCCTGTTCTGACGCTCGGTCTCTGGCACCGTTTTTGCTTCCAGAGTACCCCGTGGCAAGGTACACACACTGACACCTCAGTTCACATGCATATCCTTCAGGGGGTACTTTTCTGTTCTTAGGAAGGTCAGCTGGTGGAATATCTCTTAAATTGACATAGATGTACTCTGGATTCGTCTTGCAGGCCTGAATGCTGCGGCTAAGTATGAAATTGTAGTTTGGGCTGTCGGGTCCACTCATGAACGCAGGGTCTCTGAGGGTGATGAGAACGGCTGACGATACTCTGGTAATAAGCCTCTGTTTTTCGTCAATTGTTGCTGCGGGTAAAGAAGTCGGCAGAGAGGGTGTAGGGAGAAGGCCAGGGCCGGCTTTGCTTGGACCGTCGTATACCCTACTGAAAGCCTTGCTGGAGGTTGGCCTATCCTGATGTCCAAATCCCAGCCCAGACCGTCCGCTATCCCAGGCTCCAGACCGCCCAGCACCTCCGTATCCCTCAGCTCGGCCTGGTTGTGAGAATGATTCCGACTGTCTGGTTTTATGAGCCTCATATCTAGCGGTGTACTCCTGCTGCATTTTGCACATGAAGTTCAAGGCGGAGCCTCTGCTGCCATAGCCAAGCCCACCTGTGCCGCCCGCGGCCACGTCCTTGGTTCTGTGCTCAGGCCAAGAATCATAACCGTACATCCCCATCTCAAGGGAGCCAGAGGAGGAGGAAGGGCCATTGTCATGGTTACCATTATATGGCTGATGATCTGGTTCCCTCTGTCTTACTTCATTCATCTCGCCTCTCCTGCGCGCTCTCTCATTTTCTTTTTCGTCAGTTTCTCCAATTCCACTGCCGCTATTCCCACCACTCACAAAGTGTACTGGCTGAAATCGAGGTCTGGAAGTGAATTTTGACACAGGCATCTTCCTCGTGGGCTCTTCAGCTAGGATATGAAAGCATATATGATTAAAATATCCATTTACACACAAATATGACAATTCACACTGCTGTTTTGTTTTTAATTGATGCAAAAAGAGAAAAAGAGACGATAGGTAGATAGATATATAGAAAGATAGATAGATAGATACATTTCAGGCATTGACAGACTTACTTCCATCAGATGAATATGGTCTCTTTTTTGATTCAGCATTCGGGACTAGTTCATATGAGGGCATTTCACCAACATCAATCCCTTCAGCCATCTCAAGCACCTTGTGCATTAATTGGGACCCATACCTGTACCGCCCCCAAAAAAAAGGAACAGCCATAGTATTGGTTGGCATTACTAATACTTAACTTTACAATTAAGGTAGTCTGTATAAATAAGTCATACACTTGTATATGCGAAATTAAATATGGCATAACATTAACTTGGCCATGACTTACACTAAGTATGCACTCAAACTCCTGCGGGGAAAAAAACAGTTAAAATGCCCAATTGTCACGATATTCAATCAAATCCCCACCTGCATCCCAGGAAAACATGGTTAACCCACACCATCGACAGGGCCAGCAGCTTATCAAGAGCATTTCCCTCGTACTCTTCGGCGTGTTTCACTATGAACTGACGTCTAGCGGACCACTGCTTGTCACTCTCGAAATGCTGACGGTAATCATCGATATTACAGGTCCGATTGCGCTGACCAGCGGGTTTACTTGAAACACGCGGGTGCGTTGAATGATGTCTGATCATCCCGGTGTTTGATGATAGCAAGCAGCTAACCGGAAACAACGTAGTGCGCACAGAGCATGCTGGGCAGGGTTGCCAGGTCTACAGGGGGGTCGGCTTCAACACGGGCACTACAAAAACTATCCGCGTTAACAACAGTGTGAATATACAACACTTGGCAACACTGATGCTGGGAGCGTCACACGGCCCAGTAAATGTTACGACCAGAGCCGTTGAAAAACATACACCCGATGTAGCACAGAATAGTAAACTAATGCTCAACAATCACGCAGTTACGTCGAGTCAGACACTTATTTGATTTAAGTAAGGTAAATTTAAATCAATATGATGATTCATTTACTATGACATTTGACAACATGATTAAAAACAGACCTCACAACAGTCTGTTATGGATTCACGTAGGCTATTCAACCCTAGCCATTTTTGTCACAATGTGTTTTTTTTTTAAATGGCACATCTGTAATTCTTTAAAGTACAACGTTCGTCAAGCATTAATTTCGCCATAAATGTGTAGTTTTCCCTCATGGTTAAACTAACCAGAATGAAACTAAAAGTGACGCAGTAGCATTTTCATTCTCTCATACTATTCTTCAGTTTTGTTATGCTGCTAATGCGCAAACTGTGAACTACACGTCGAAGTACTACATAGCATATCACTATGTGAAGCTTACCATTGTCGTATGCTCTGTTTAGGTGTTTAACTGTTAGGTGCTCTTGATTGTGTAAAGCCGCTGCGCATAAACTGAACTGGAGCTTAAACTGACAGTGCTAAAGCTAATCCAGTCAGGAAAACAGAGACGCATTCATTCATTCACATCTGCTCAAGACACATTTAATAGCCTAACACTTAAGATTTGATCTGAGCTCAGAATTTTATACACAATCCTAATTTCTTCTACTACTATATAGGCCTGCTAACACTTTACAATTAGGTCCCATTAGTTAACTTCAACACTTTGTTCTTGTTACATAGGACATGGGCTGTTACATGTAGGCTAATATTACTCCTATATAATTACATTGTAACAACTTTAAAATAAAGCACAACCTTTTATTTTAAGATGTCCTTGTTACAGTGTAATTGAGTAATAATGATTTACTACATGTATTTACAATAGGGTTATTTGCATGTAATTATGCATCATTTACTGTTACAGTAAGTGCACGTATAAGCACACTCTATATTTATAGGCCTATATGCAAAAAATAAACTGCTCCACTGCATCTACATAAGAAGGATGTGGAAAGACTTTGGGAGTAGTCCAAATAACACTGCAATGTTTATTGATTTCCACCATCACCACAGCCAGAAGAAAAAACAACCAAAAAATAAAATTAAATATACCAATAATATAATTAAATTAACTGTGTTACTCCCTGATATTTTACAACACTAATTCACATACAAAAAGTACCTAAAACACTATTAAACTGAGTTCCCACGATAAAGGCAGAATAAATAAACATGACAATTTAAAAGCATCAGATCAATACTTGATATCAGTGTCATTGAGTTCATATTGTATACAAGGCCTTTAACCCATGTTTAACATTATACAGCTAATTCCTTTTACACATGTATTTGTAACAATTATGGTCTATGGCTCATGAAATGAAGTTGTTAGGTATCTGCATCTATTCCTGAGTGTCTCTCCTCCTGACTTGCTCCTCGCCGTCACTGTAGAATCTATTCGAGGTTGATATCAGCCCTGGATAAATAAAAAAAAGACATTACTTTAACAATGGCTTTGTGTGTGTGTGTGTGTGTGTGTGTGTGTGTGTGTGTGTGTGTGTGTGTGTGTGTGTGTGTGTGTGTGTGTGTGTGTGTGTGTGTGTGTGTGTGTGTGTGTGTGTGTGTGTGTATATATATTTGTACTGTCAAACAATTAATTGCATATATATATATATATATATATATATATATATATATATATATATATATATATATATATATATATATATATATATATATATATATATATATATATATATATATATATATATATATATATATATTGTCATTGAAGATCATTTTAGTTTTTTTTATTAAAGGCTCAAAGTCTAAGATTTAAAACGAAAAGCACATAGAAGTTAAACATTCTGTCTCAACATTAGAAACAAGTTTACGTTGATACTTACACTTCTGCTCAGAATGCACAAGGATGCAGTTAGAAGACAAGAAAATTGTGCTCTTTAGTATGTTTCATAGCAGTGTCACTTAAAATGTTCACACACACACATAGGCTGCTCATTTTAAATATTGAAGAAAAGAAAATTTCTTTTAATCTCACCTGCTGGTTTGGGTGACATTAGAACCAGAGGGAGTTCAGCGGTAATATCGCTGTGAAAAGAAGATAAACATGATTGAGTACTCTCACTGCTCACAATGCTAAAACACAACACACCATGTACTGCTGGATTTACTTTCATTGTTGTTTAATGATAAGGTAACTAAGCAGACTGTTCCTCGTTAAGTCGTTGTGTTTGGGCATCATCAAGGGAAATATATACCACAATGGCAGAACAAAAGTCATTAGAGAAAGAAGGTAAAATGACTCCATTATGACTCTCCACTGAGAGGCCAATGACATTGGGATGAAAGAAAATATGAAGAGCCAAACCTTAATGTGAGGCTTCCCAAGAGACCACCTCCCATCACGAGAGTAATCTTAATTTTGTAGGAGACAACGATGCCTTGCATTTGTTTATCCATGTCAGGTTGCAGACTGCAGAGAGAGAGAGAGAGAGATGCAGATGAGTCTACTTGTTTTTTTTTATAAATAAAAGTGTTGTGTTTTTTGTAATAGCTGTTATTTGGACTATGAACACGAAAATCTGTTTAATGCTTTTTTAAATGAAGATTAACTGACATTGTTGAAGAAGCCAAGTTGGTATCTTCATCTTTCAGTTTGCCATCCAGTGCAAGACCAAGTCTCTCTCTGTTATTGGCCAGCAGAGGAGTGACTCTATATTCCTTCTCAAAGGTGGTGTTTGCATTAATTTGGTCCCTGATACAAAAGTTATCAAAAAATTCAGATATATAAAAAAAAAAAAAAACATTTTCACAACATATGAAAGATAATACTGAAACCCAAAAATAGTTTAAAGATCCTCTGACAAATTCACAAATGCGACGTGGAAGTCTTTTCACTTACCCAAATTCTTCATTCAGGACACATTTGTTGTATTTGTCCGTTGAGTAAAGCACTACATCTGCAATTTGGTAAACTGAAACACACAAAGAGCTAAAGTTTATTTTGGATCATTGTAGGAAACGCATACACTTCTGCTTAAAGACAATAACGAATCATTCTTAAATGGATGAAGACTGGCTATTTTGTTTATTAATATTAATTATAAAAATACTTACTACTGATTTTGACTTTCTTCACTACTTTGCTGGTCTCATTGTTCACTTTGACTTGGATAGGAATGGGATCACCGTGATAGTACAGCTGAAAGGATGGGAGAAAAAAAACAGCAGTAAATAAAGAGACAAAACTGCACGCTTTCAACAAATCACAATTTCAACAAACATTTAAAAACACTGTACCTCCTTCTCCATGGACGCTTCCATGTGAATTGGTTTGTCTGCCGTGATGAACTGTTTGTTGAGATTGGTCTTGGGTCCCGCTGTTATCTCATTTGGTGCATATTGGATTTTGCGGATGATCAAACGGCAAGTGTCCCTATATTGGCAGAGATACCGTAATCAGTGTGAAAATGTATTCATTTCTTTCGATAGTATCTCTATGTTAAAAGGGAGTAGTACATACTTCTTGTCAATTTTCTCATCTATGCTGTCTGCTTCATGTGCAATATAGGCTTTGACTTCAAAGTCAACCCCGCAAGGCTGTAAAAATAAACATATTACATATAAGAGAGATATAGTTAGCTGTTTGTGACTGCATTTGTGTGTATTTCTGCTATTGTACCTTCCCATCATCCTCTGGTGCTGGCTGAAGGGACACTGAGCATGGAAGACGTACTGGAATCTGAGACAGAACGGGAGAGACACAAATGAAGGACGTCCCTGATTGTTTAACTCAAATACTCAAATAAGATGCATGATTTACATCAAAAGTGAAGGCATGTCCTTGATCTCCAGCTTTCTTCAAAAGCGCTTCCTGCATTGATGTATTTGGGGGCTTGGTTCCCTCAAAGGGATACATCTGAATGCGCTTTATCCAGATGTCTTTCCTAAAGGAAACTCCAATCACATCCAGATCCTCTTTTCCATAGCGGAAGGCACATGCAAGCTGTACCCACACTGAAATTTTTTTTAATTCAATATTTAGAAGAAGTGTCTAAATGAATTCAATTACAGAATTGCAATGTATTATGTTATATCATACCTTTCCTTCCATTAAGAACTGAAGGATCAATCTTGAGCACCCCATCTGAGAGGGAAATTATTATTATTTTTTAAATATTGCCCATTAATAGAAAAGTGCTGTGTATATAAATGCAGACAACTTCTCACATCCTTGAGGAATAATACAGTTTTCAATGTAAAGTGGAATGTACCAATTGAATCAACACTTTCCACATGGTCCACAAAGTCTCTTCTCCCCAAATAAAGGCAAAGCTGTAATAAATCATGACTGAGATTATTATTGTGTGCTGTTGAGAGCATGTAAATATGGAGCAGATGACAAGTAATGGGAGGTGTAAGCAGTATAAAGGGAATCTTACCGAACCATTTCCATTAGTCTTCTTGTAAACCCTGTAAAAACAACAACATACATGATACATACACACTGTAGAAACAACATACATGTCTTAATATTATACACTCAATTTACTCTTTTAAAGGGGACGTGTTATTTTTAATGTAAAAAGAAACATTGTTTTTGGCTGAAACACTGTAGTATTTCTTAAAGGGTTAGTTCACCCAAAAATTAAAATTCTGTCATTAATTACTTACCCTCATGTCGTTCGACACCCGTAAGACCTCCGTTCGTCTTCGGAACACAAATGAAGATATTTTAGTTGAAATCTGATGGCTCTGAAAGGCCTCCATTGGCACAATGCACGGTTCACTCTCAAGACCCTTAAAAGGTACTAAAGACGTCGTTACAAAGTCCATCTCACTACAGTGGTTCTAAAATAACTTTATGAATCGGTGAGAATAGTTTTTGTGCGCAAAAAAACCCTAAATAACGACTTATATAGTGATGACGATTTCAAAACACGGCCTCATGAAGCTTCGAAGCGTTATGAATCAGTGAGTCGAATGAGCAGTTTGGATCGCCAAATTTCAGCAGTTTGGCGGCTTGACACACGATCCGAATCATGATTCGACTCACTGGTAAGGGTCTTGATAGTGAACTGTGTGCATTGTGCCAATGGAGGCCTTTCAGAGCCATCAGATTTCAACTAATATATCTTCATTTGTGTTCTGAAGATGAACGGAGGTCTTACGGGTGTCGAACGACATGAGGATAAGTAATTAATGACAGAATTTTCATTTTTGGGTGAACTAACCCTTTAACAGATGCAGCTTAGCCAATGGCGCCAGTTTTGGGTGTGGGGCTATCTATGTGTCTGACCAATAGCAGATAGGGGAGTGTTTGGGAAACCTGTTTGAAAACAATCAATATTTTTTGTAATTTTGTCTCTTGTCTGATTCCAGTGTTGGCAAAGAAATGACATATTTAACCTTTAAATGCATATAATAAGAGTATTATCAATATGTGATCTCAGTGGTGCAATGGTAACCACTTAAAATCAAGGCAATTCTTTTGTTTGTGTGTTACTCAAAACCAGCCTGTGCTGCGATTAATCCGAACAACATTAGGCTACTCAATTTGAGTCTCAACAGGTAATAACATGTTTTGCAATCACTGGCACATATTTACTGTTTAGAACAGGTAATATTCAGACAGAAGACAGTTTCACATGTTGAATATTTAATTATCGCTCTATTCTGGGAACAGGATGCCTTTGAGGCAGAACCTAATTTCACCAAGTGCAACATGTTCCTGGAATTTTGTTGATCCTGGAACAACATTCAAATCAACCAACCAGATTTGAGGGACAAGTTTACAGTTTATGTCAAGTTTAGGCGTACAACCAGGGTTAGACGCTTCTACAGAATTTCCCTTTGATTTTAGGGATAATTTATGGTTAGGTTTAGGGGTAGGGATATGGATATGGTTATGATTACATTTTTGGACAGGAAAGTTGTTCCGGATCAGTGACTCTGGAACACGTCTATCTCAGCAAAATCCGGACGTGCTTCTTTGAGTCTATACTGAAGGTAGGTATGATATAATTCGCAGTCAAGTAGGGAAAATCTGCAATGGCTATTACATCGCTGAAACTAATGTGTTCTGTTTGGTCTCTTAAAAAAACCTGTACTGTATTTTAAACAAATATCAATATCTTTTGATATGACTTGTTAGTCTGCACGAGGTGATTAGTCATCTGCATATGCTAAGCTTTGCACTGTTACTCTTAAACTCTTGTGGTAATCCTGTCAATCCATTCTAAAAGGGATTTCTTATAATCTGATAATCCACTGGGATTGAAGACCAAAAAGACTTCTACAGATTTAATACTACTAGTGAACAGGTTGTAGGAGTATTACACAAAGACTGCTTAATCTAGAGAGGTATCATAAATGTGAAAAAATATTGAATAGTCTGTATAGGATATGGAAAAAGTATGATCGTAAATGCCTCACAGTTGTCTGTATGATGTTTTAAATGACTTTATGTCTCATGTGTATTATTTGTAAAATGTTGGGATAAATGAATATGCACACACTCACTTTGTCATAGTTCTGGAAAGTCAGGTGAAGCTTTCTGAAATGAGAAGTGAAATTGTTAGTGCGTAAAATGTGCCAGCAGAGGGCAGTAGTTTGATTTAGCAACATTTAAAAGAACCAACATCCTGCCCTGAATTGAGGTACAGTGTTTGGAAAACCATTCATGTTTATATGTTGTCCTGCTGAGATTTCAATCCACTAGGGCTAATCAGGCAAGAGGAGATTAGCATAACGATAGACTGCTTCATAATCCTCCACAGAAGCCGCACTCAGGATTAGCTCTTATCTGTTTTTAATGTGTCTCTGTGAATGAAGCCAACTATTTCAAACCTGGGAAGAGTTAGCGAAAACATCTGTGATATCTATTATTCGTTAAAGAACATTAAATCACTATTTTAAATGTGGGACTGTATTGGAAATATTTCAATATAAATATATTGAATAATATTTAAATATTTATATGTAAATTAGTGCAAATAAATTACCTGTAGTATAAGACACTTATCAAAACTCAGCTGTCATGATCTTGTTTAAAAGTCTCACTATATTTCTATGTGACCAAGGGTGTGTATGTTCAGTTAAATTGATCTATTTGTGTGGGTCCAAAGTAATAATATAAAATGAATATTAATCTTTTTCTAGAGAAATTAAACACAATGATCAGTCTTTTCTCAAGTGCAATCAAGATGTACATTTTATGTCAGATTTAGATGACTCTTATCGTTTTCATGATCAATTGTGGATATTCTTGATATAGATGACATTATTTTTCAGGTTAATTGCCAGTTAGCATCAGAATTAGGTTCAGGAATAACTGGACAGCAAACCACTGACCATAAAAACAACTGATGCTCCTCAGGTCTCTATTCAAGCACATTTTTTTTATGCCACAACTCAATCTTCCTAAAGCATGAATTAGACAAAAAAGACAAAAAGTGTACAGATACAGCAGGCAAAAATCTTAGAGGGCGCTCAACCACAAATAAAATAAATAAATAAATAAATTAAAGGATAAAAAAGGATTTTGTCACATCACAGCTCGATAAAAAGAAACCCTATTGCATGTTCTCACCAAAAAGTGACATTTTGAGCCCTATGGCTTTTCATCAGTGCCAATTTTTTCCTCTTTTTGTGAATCTTCCAAAAGAAGACATGAATGCTGATGTTCACACTGAACAATCTCATATACTGTAAATTCAATCTCATATAAATCCAAATCAGCTGTCTAATGCGCTGTGACTTGCACCTCAAAGTCTATGTGTGTTTTTTCAGTGTTATGACAGTCCAAATCTTCTTACCTGTGTCCAAGTTCCTGGAGGGTGTCCTCTGCTTTGCTCTTGCACGTGAGCACCGTTCTGTAGCTGGTGTTGTTGGTTGGCTAGTGTGTTTCTCAGTTTGTCTGGTCCGCCTTTATAGTGCAAACTCTCCTCCCTCTCTGGCTTACACAGCCCACATTATAAAATGCTCATTTTAGTCCCAATCCTATTAGCTCATTAGTCCACAACTTTTTTTGGCTACAATGGGCATAAAAATAAACACAGAATTGGGCTTACGGATTAGCTATTGAACAGTGGACGGGAATGAGAGTGTCAGCCTCAGGGTCATTTGGTTGGACGACAGAACTGTAATAATACGGTTACATGTCTCATCATAGAGCTCCACCTCTAACATAGCGTGTGTTCATTTAGGGCATGTACTCACTGTGGCCTCAGTTACCAGTCATGAGGCCAGAATAACAATAACAACTGCTCCTAAAGCTTCATAACATACAGTACTTTCATCTTTAGAGGATGAGCATGAACAGGCACCAAAGTACACTCAGACAGCTTTAAAACTTCTGCTTGCATTTTATCATAAATATGTAAGTGGTTCTCTTGGCATTGGTCTTATAGGGTTTTGAGAGAATGAGGTGGGTGACTATTTTAGAACATCGGCTTCTTCAAAAGCATTTAGAGGGACATTGTCATTGTACCCTCAGGGGGATTTGTGGCTGCAGCATATAATACAAACAAACAGCTGATTGGTTGTTACAGTATTATTTTGCACCAACCAATACAGAACACTCAACATTTATTTGAGATCTGAAATTGACAGTGATAAGCTCATTTGCTATTTGACAACTGTACAAAGATCAGGAATGACAAAATGAAACTGCAAAAAATGCTCAAAAACAATCCACTGCATAATCAGTAACATGTAAATAAATAAATTATATATATATATATATATATATATATATATATATATATATATATATATATATATATATATATATATATATATATATATATATATATATATATATATATATATATATATATATATATATATATATATATATATATATATATATATTAGGGGTGTAACGATTCATCTACTACATCGATGTATCGATTTATTTTCCTACGATCTAACTACATCGATCTGTGCTCGGCAAGTTGGCCTTCCGGACGACATATATCGATCTAACATCGTTTTAAAAGGTAATCAATCGATTGTATCGATCATAGGAAATAACGCATTGGATTTAAGCACGTCAGACTTTAAATGGATGTTTTTCTTAGCACTTTTAATGATAAAGGCGTTAAACGTTACTCGATTCAGTCTGCCTATCTGTGACATCATCGCAACGCACGCACCAGCAGCAGCGCTAAGAAAACAAAACATAGCATTGCGGATGGCAGAGGAGAAGCCAACCAGCGAGAAATTATCAAGCCACCAGGAGAAAGAGCTAAGTTAGTAACGTGTTACCTGTACTTTCAACCCTTGCTAAATGTTACCTGTGCATTCCTGACACCAGTGTGCCAGCAGAGCGAGCTTTTAGTACTGCTGGCGACATAGTGAACGCACAGAGAAGTGTTCTGCGGTCAGATCATGTTGATATTTTTGAAAAAGAAATATGTAGAGTCATTGAAGAGTAGTTGGTTACATTTTATCTTTTGTTAAATATTTTTTGTTTATTAAACTGAGAGTAGTAGCAGGTTCAGCCAGTTTATTCAAACTGAAGAAATGTTGGTTGCACTTTATTTTTTATATTAATATTGTATTTGTATTATTTTAATGTTGAAAAACAACAGCAAAAGTAACAGGTACACCTACTATTAATTAAACCTGAAGAGAAGTTAGTTGCACTTTATTTTTGATATTAATATTGTGATATTATTATGTTGGATAACAAAAGCAGAAGTAGCGGGTTAACCTACTGTTGAAATTTTGGTTGCACTTACTGTGCTTTTATTGAAAATGTATTGAATATTGAAAATGAGAGCAGAAAAGGTTAACTTCCTGTTAATTCAACCTAAACTGTTGGTTGCACTTTATTCAAATAAAATTTGAATGCATTTGCCATTAATTGTTGTTTACTTGTTTGTTTATATCCATAATATATGGATATGGATACCTGATTCCCTTACAAGAAACAACAGGAATCTAGGAAACTTCACCTGCACTGACCAGTATCCAGATATTTATTTCAGTCACACAATTTTTGGCTAAAAAGTTACTGAATCGATTTCAAGTCACTGAATCGTTTCGGATCGTATCGTTCTAAATGAACCAAAATCGTCCTTGAATCGTATCGACAACCTCAAATCGTGATACGAATCGAATCGTTGTTAAAACGAATCGTTACACCCCTAATATATATATATATATATATATATATATATATATATATACTGTATATATAGTATTTCGTTTGAATGATACTGCATCCATGCCACTAGGTGTCACTATCAGTTTTTTTATATGGTGTAGCCTAGCCTACTTAAATACAAATTTCTGTCACTATGGTCCAACTTTCTCCCAAAAAAGACAAAACAACTAAAAAACAACAACATTTAATCCCACCGGTCACAGTGACCGTAAAGAATGTTTTCATTTAAAAAGCTTAAAAGCTAAAAAAAAAAAAAAAGACTGGTGTTTTAGTGCATTGCATGCTCAATTGGAAAACATAAATTGTATCAATTAAATATGCGCAGTCTCATATGGTTAGTCTAAATTGTCACATGACTAAAGCAGTTTACTTTTTTGGCACCGTGAAAAGATGATGGCTGCATCAAATCTCCAAAACAAAAGGTTAGTAAAGTCAGTTAACATAAAGATATGACAAAGATCTTTGGTACACATGATCTTTAAGGTGTTTAGTATGAGGCTAATATATTAATTCCCAATTATTCAGTTTTGTTTAGTGGTCATATAATGAATAAACATGTTGATGCAACAATAATGCCTGGTGGGATAATACAGTGCATTTAGGTGTACATATACTTACAATGAACTATCCAGCAATTGCAGTTTTTTTGTCTTTTATCTCAGTATTCCTATCAGTGTTGTATAAAGGTTTTTATGTATGATTTTAACCCAAGAATATGATATATATATATAATAATTTTGATGACTTTATGTTATAGAAATATGTTAAATCAGTATACACATTATCCCACCAGTCACAACTGTGACCGACAATAAAACACAATTATTCACACACTTTTCCCCAAAAAATTCAAACAATTATTATTGATTATTTCATGGGGTTACTAATGGCACATCATTTGGATATTTTCATGTCTGGGGAAAATTTGGGATTAAATGGGTCAAAGGGTGTTGAACAGAAACACAATTTGTAGCTACTTATTGTTATTAATGGAAGTATAGTGACCGATGTAATCCATTTTGTGAGAAGGATCAGACTGGGACCCGGTTCTTACCACATCACACACCTGCTGGAACAGATGGTCTAGGTTATAGAGCTTGTGCTCTCAGTTCAAATGACATGTTAAGGTGTTTTTGATTACTATTATGCTCTGTTAACTCTGTCACCAACTAGTTAATCATATGAAATCTATGATTACTAAAATCAGGTAGTATCAACACATTTGCCATAGTAAAATCTGCACTATAGTAAAGTAATCACAGAACAAAAGAATAATTACAGACTTGAATTACTGCAATTACATGATTCATCAGACCAGGCCAAAATCTTCCATTGCTCCGTGGTCCAGTTCCGATGCTCACGTGCCCACTGTTGGTGCGTTTAGGGGTGGACAGGGGTCAGCATGGGCACCCTGACTGGTCTGCGGCTATGCAGCCCCATACACAACAAACTGCGATGCACTGTGTATTCTGACACCTTTCTATCAGAACCAGCATTAACTTCTTAAGTAATTTGAGCTACAGTAGCTCGTCTGTTTGATCGGACCACACGGGCCAGCCTTCGCTCGCCACGTGCATCAATGAGCCTTGGCCGTTCATGACCCTGTTGCCGGTTCACCATTGTTGCTTTCTCGGACCACTTTTGATAGATACTGACCACTGCAGACCGGGAACACCATACACGAGAGCTGAAGTTTTGGAGATGCTCTGACCCAGTCGTCTAGCCATCAAAATTTGGCACTTGTCAAACTTGCTCAAATCCTTACGCTTGCCCATTTTTCCTGCTTCTACATCAACTTTGAGGTCAAAATGCTCACTTGCTGCCTAATAGCCTATATCCCACCCACTAACAGGTGCCGTGATGAAGAGATAATCAGTGTTATTCAGTTCACCAGTCATAATGTTATGCTTGATCAGTCTATATATACATGCTGACTTTGATGCTGTGTGTGTTCAACAGGGCATCGGATAGTGTGATCTCCTTAAACACAGCTGCTCATGTCTCTAACCCTTCTGGCCTGAACAGGTAGATATTGACCGAGAGGTCACAAGCATCAAGCACTTCCCTGCCATTCACTACCACACTTTGCCAAAATATGCGTGGACCTCCACATCAGCATAAGCAAATTAGGTTCCGAAACACTTTTTTATAGTTTTTACATGGTTCAAAATTCAATATGATGTTACTTCCAAAATCATTTCAGTAAGACTTTACATAGGAAAAGGGCTAATGTTACTTTTTAGTTTATTTTGTTTAAAATATATACATTTAATGATAATTGTTTATGGGGTTTCCATATGTTTTTGGAACAGACCAATTTATATTCAAAACGGGTGGTCTAGATGACAACACATGACTTTGCTATCTCCAAGCCACAAATACTTTTACTAAGGTTCACATCTCAACCAAATTTCCCAACCAAATTCAGTTTTCAACTAAGAACTAAACATCTTGGTTTCATTTCCTGTAGTCACAAACACTCACTCCCCATATGACTAATTTAAATGACTTATTTGGAGACTACAGACATGCAGCCTTTTATTTAAAACTCAAGAAGAAATCACGTTTGATTTACGCAAATTTAAGATGTTTTTAGCCCCCCTAGTAAAACAGAACAAAGTGGTTTATCTTTAAAGAACCGTTTGTTAATGCTCATGTGCTTGGCTTTTACGCATGATCCTCTTTCCTTATGTCTTATCTCCCCACAGTGCAAGACAGAGAAAACACACAAACACTGTTTTGGATACCCCAACACTAGAAAATTTTATCTTGAGTTTATCTCTCGATTCAAAATTTTTCTTTTGATACTCACTACTCACTTTTTAAAACTCAGATAGAAACTCGATTACTAGACCTGCTGAATATTGTACTACGATTTTCACATTAAACAGCCATAAATGTCTATTTAAACACCAGGGATCTATCTTTAGAGAGAGCAAATCCTCTTCCATCACCTGCTTGTTTCTCATAATACTTTGGAATAAGCAGGTAATGCTCTTTGCTAGTCTGATCTTTGCTGGTCTTAATGGCTCACTCTGAATTAGCGGCCAATGCAGTCAAATATTAATGTGATTAAAATTAAGCTCTAACTCTGCTTGTGCTAGGATGAGGGAGTTTTAGCATGCGGTTTATGTCACGATCCATCGAAATAGTGTACGTTTGCCAAGAAATATTCTGGAAAATGTTGTTTACCCGTGTTCGGTGCTAACAAAGGCCAATTTTCCCTCAGGTGCAAGAGAAGCAACAGTTTCAGTAACTGTATGAAATGCTGGGCACTAAGAGCATGTCTTAGATGGCTTAGCCTGGGTTAGAGATGGACAGTAATCCATTGTGTGTTTTGTAAACATGACCCAGGGGGTAATTGGATGGACTGTACCTTCAGAAAAGCACACAGAAAAACTGGCAGGTCCATCTAGTGACCCTCAGTTATCCATGATCACATATCTAAAGAATTTTGGATCACAGACAGATATTAATACCAGGTGAACACTAAAAACATGACGTCATAAGTTTTTTTATTAGTCTTGTTAGTTCAAATATCCAAAAAGTCTTCAAAGAATATCAATTTAATTGAGAAGCCATATTAAGTCTCAATGCATTGGCAGATTTCTGCACTTGTTTTAAGCATGTACTTTCATAATGTAATGTTTTTATTAATTGCAAATTGATAGGATGGTGCAAAGAATGGAACCATCGAATATGAGTTTGTAAGAGTGAGTTTGTCTCAATGGCTATTTGTTTACAGCCTGGTCTCGTACATTTCATTTGTACAGAGAGTCTGGTCACTCTCCATTGACAAGCGTTTACTTCCTTGAAGGTGGGTACTCTGTTGAAGTTTAAAACTATTGGATCTGCCCAAAGCCACTCTGGATCTGCCATAACCAATCGCTAACGTATGTCATGCGCCGTTCGCCTTTGTTTCTCACATGGATGTCCGTAAAAATAAATTTGCAGCCACCTCAGTGATAAAACCTCGGGCATGGTTCTTTTGTATGGTTCTTTTTTAAAATGTTTGATTTTAAAACTTTGATATCATGTTTTTATGTGTGAATATTCCCAAACCCGTAAAACTAACAGAACTTAAATTACATCCAGTTTATCAGCAACAAAGCGCACAAGTGTGAATCCCACGATATCCGCCTTTGATCTAGCAGGTGTCTGATCCACTACAAGAAGAGAGAACTGTCCATCTTGCCTGTACTTTTTTCACTACTCCCCTCACTGTAGCCCCCTAGTCTCGGCTGAATTTCAGGCGAGGCAAGGCGCATCTCAAACAAGCCTATTATCAAAAACCCCATGTGCTGTCAGCAGAAAAAGAAAAGTCACTTCAGAGGATGAGCAATTTATTGCATTTTGATGTTCCCTTTGGAAAAAAGTGCACTGATGTTCATAATAAGACAACTGTGGAATGTGCATTAAGAAAGTAAACAGGATCATTTTGAAAAAAAAAAAAAAAACTTCTTAATCAGTACTTTTATATATATATTTTTTCTGATAAAAACCCTTAAAGCTCAAAAGTGTGCAACTTTTTAGGTTCGCATATTCTCAGGGATAGAAATAGAGATTGTTTACATTCCATGATCATTTGTCTTCATCAGTGCTTCACAAGGGAGGTGCTTTTGGCACTCTAAATGCTGGTACCTCTGAATGCTCCTACATGTTCAATAACCTGTACCCTCATATGACCTTGTGTGGTCTATTGCCACAACACTGAACAGACAACACTACGGATGAAGGGTGCGGTAGAAACTTCTCGGGACCGCTTTACTTCCTTCATAGCTACTTAATAGTGGAAAAACAATGACTTTTTATTGCCCACTCACAACAAACAGAGATTTGGGGGTGGAGTTCTCTATTTGTGTGTGGTGGAGAGGTTTGCAGACTGTTTTTGCTGAGTAGTGAGGGATGGTGTTAGTCAAGCAGCTGGAAACAGAAAGAGTGAAGAAAAAGAGGGCAGGAGGAGGAGAAGAACAAAACAAGAGACGTAGAAAAAGGGGGATGATCGTATCCATATGGTGGAGCTTGTGTTCTTCACTTCCTGGACAGAGAGAGGGAGTCGAAGAGAGAGGCTAGAGGAAGAGAGAGAGAGAGAGCTGGGAAGCCAACAAGGAGTGAGAGAAAAACAACTGGAAGCATAGCACAGTAACCTAGATCATCTGTAAGCATATGACTGGGAGAGAACTGTAGAGACCGATTCAAAGCATGTGACCATGATTTAGTTACAATGTGATTGTGAATGGGACAGGATGATTTATTCTGAAGATCACAGAGAGGGATAGAAAGGCAGAACGTAAGAGACTGAAAGTTCCTCAGGTTCATGCACCACCGATGACGTGAGGTCACTTAGAGGAATTCAGGTTAGTGTTTTCATTTTTTCCCTGCTCTGTCTTCCTCCTCTGCCATCTGGAGCTGTAAAGCACTTCCTTCCATTTGCCGGGGGACCATCCGTTCCGATTTTACGTCTGCGTGACGACCCTCATGGTTTTCAATCATCTTAGTGTATGGAGTCCAGATCTGGTTGTTACCCTAAAGCTTGTTGGCCAACCTCTGGCTGTAGTTAACTGTCCTTTACAGTAGTTTGCAGACATCAGCTGAAGGGGTGTTGCCTTGCCCTTATAAGGCGAAACCAACTGAGTGGAAAAGTATTTGAATTTGTGGTGGTAATACCCCACTGCCTTTTCATGTCTGCGCGATCTGGAGCTGGTGCTTTTCTTCACTCTTGGTTCCTCTTCTTGGAAGCGTTTGCACTGAGGATGTTCGCTGCCAGACAATAGGGAGCTTTTGTCAGCAGGGTGGGCAGCATGTGTATGGGTGCTCTGTCATGAGCTCTCACAAGTGGAGTCAGAACAACTCAAGAGAGGAGGAGGCCGGTCCTGGACCTGCCCTCTGGCAAAATATGCATCCTGCCTTTGCAATGCACATGCTCATGGAAGGGCAAACAGTGTAAACAAGAAGGCACTGCTGGATCTGACTTTGCATGCTCAGCTTCTGATGGAGATGGGATGACAGTGCGGACCCCTGGTTTTAGTATCACTGGAGATCAACAGCAACAGCATCTTTCATCTAACTTCATGAACTTCAACCGCTTAGATTCACACCTGTTTTTTTTTGGAAATTAGACTGTAGGACACTCTTTTGTTTACTTTTTTGAAAGCACCATGACATCAGCGACTTGGTACCATCGGGACATCAGCCGCGTGCAAGCCGAAGAGCTGCTGGCTCGTGCCGCGAGAGATGGCAGCTTCTTGGTGAGGGACAGCGAATCTGTGCCTGGAGCCTATGCCTTGTGTCTGCTGTAAGTATAACACCTTCATGCTGCAATACACTACACGAGATTTGCAGTCCGATGAGTCAAAGTTGCAAAAAGTCATAGCCAGCTTGCAGATTTTGGGCTGTCGGAGTTGACAGAAAATCACGTAGTGGTATGCACAAACTTAATTTATCTTAGCTACAGACTATAATTTAACCCAGTCCGAGGATATCAGACATGCTTTATATTTTGAGCTGATTTTAGAACACATATTGTTTTCATCTGTCACGCATTTCCTAGCAATTTGACAAATTTACCCAGAATGTGTTTGGTACCACACCCAGTTGTCTATCCGCAGCACTTCCGGGTGATGCACACTGACATTTTCACTTAAATCGCAATAGTTATCAGGTATTGTCAAGAAGTCAATGAGCTATTGTAGGCCTTCTCTTTAGTCTGTGCATGTGAGATGGATTTTACAGCCATGTGTCTGCCTTCCCCATCAGGTTTAAGCAAGACCGGGACTTCGGCTACCTTTCATATAGTTTAGTGCTGTCTATCTCAATGCATATGAGCTCCAGGAGACGAGACTTAGTCTACAGCAGCCCCTCTAGGCCCCACTTGATCAGCTTTGTTCATGCCTCAGTTTTCACTGTTTTCCTCCTGTCTCTGGCCTCTGTAGGAGGGAATAGGCTCCAGTGACCGCACTGCTCTCTCTCCACTGCGGCCCACAGCCAGACACATTCCTGAAGGCTGAGCCCTCCAGCTTCAAATGCTCTTCCTACTTTCTCTCTCATTTATTCTCCTTTTTGCTCGTTATCTGGCTCCGGCTCATTCTTTCCCTTGATCGCTACCTCATCTCTTCTCTCTGAAACCGTTCACATGCAAAACATCAACTCACACAGTCACATCTCACTTCCTCTCTGTGCTTTCTTCTCGTTTTAGATGACCTGAAAACAATGAGCTTTCTAATTGTGTCTTCATTGGGCTCAGTTAAATATGTGTGCCAGGTTCTGTGGCCAAATGCGAATGAGCACAAATACTGGTTTATCTAACCTCTGATGGGCAGAGCAATATGATCTTGTATGATATGACATACTGATGACCTCAGTGACCACATTAACAGGTTGAATTTTATTTTACTGTGGCCTTAAATATGGTATCAGTGGGGTTTGACCTTACTTTCGGAATTTATAACCCTGCCCCATGGTGGCCATGGAAAACATCAATGCACAATTTGTTTCATTAAGCCACACAAATTATGACCCATTTATGTGGACCACACTATTTGTACCATGGCTGAATTTCTATCAGTACAAGATTACTTAATTGTCATTGAAAATGTTGTTAAAGCTGATTAACTTTCTATGTGATGATATAGAACAGTTTACATATATTTCTTTCTTAAGATATTTTTGAGTTTTACTGAAGATAAGAGATTCTGTCATCATCTACTCACCCTCAACTTGTTCCAACCGTGTATGAATTTCTTGATACTGCTGAACACAAAAGAAGATATTTTGAAGAATGTTTGTAACCAAACAGTTGTGGGGCATCATTGACTTCCATAGTATGAAAAAAAAAATACTATGAAAGTAAGCAGGCCCGGTTACAGAATCAAATCACTGAGGGTGCTTCTGAAATCACTCTAGTAAAGTGCAGATTGGCAAAGCAACGGCTCCACCATAGCAGTGTACAGTGAGAAATGTATGATTATTTATTTACAAGTCATCAGTTTTACTAATAATTGGAATTTCAAAAATATTTTGCTACAAATTTTCTATTAATCTATTAGTCTGCCTTTACATTGCTTTAAACGGTTAGTTCACCCAAAAATGAAAATGCTGTCATTAATTACTTACCCTCATGACGTTCGACACCCGTAAGACCTCCGTTCATCTTCGGAACACAAATTAAGATATTTTAGTTTTAATCCGATGGCTCAGAAAGGCCTCCATTGGCACAATGCACTTTACACTCTCAAGACCCATAAAGGGTACTAAAGACGTCGTTACAAAGTCCATCTCACTACAGTGGTTCTACAATAACTTTATGAAGCGACGAGAATTAGTTTTTGTGCGCAAAAAAAACCTAAATAACGACTTATATAGTGATGACCGATTTCAAAACACTGCATCATGAAGCTTCGAAGCGTTATGAATCAGCGAGTCGAATCATGATTCGGATCACGTGTCAAACCGGCAAACTGCTGAAATCACGTGACTTTGGCGATCCAAACCGCTGAATCTACTCACTGATTCATAACACTTCGAAGCTTCATGATGCAGTGTTTTGAAATCGGTCATCACTATATAAGTGATTGTGCCAATGGAGGCCTTTCTGAGCCATCAGATTTCAACTAAAATATCTTCATCTGTATTCCGAAGATGAACGGAGATCTTACGGGTGTCGAACGACATGAGGTTAAGTAATTAATGACCGAATTTTCATTTTTGGTGAACTAACCCTTTAATGCGTTACTAGTATTTTAACATGTTGTCATCCTGAGAACCAGGATTTTTTTTACGGTCATTACATAGTTTGGAGAATAAAAAACAAATTTTTTTTTTTTTAATTCCTATGTTATAAATATATCCTCTGCTCTGTAGAGGAAACCAGAACCAATTTATTGAGAAAATTAAAAGACATGAATAGACAAACAATGGGATTTTGTTTTTCATTCACCAATCAATTTTAATGCCTCAAGTTTTTTTTATCCAAACTTTGTATTTAAGATGATTCTCAATGTTATGAAAGATACAGAATAATTTGATATACCATTTTAGTTTATGCAATATGTGTGTAAAAATGGCCATAAATGCCATTCCCATTCTAGGCAATGCATCTATACACTGTATCTAATTTGCATATCAATGTATTTTGGGATAATATGTAATGTAAAAAGATGTGTAATAATATTTTCATAAGAATGTCTTATATTTCATAAGAATCCAGACTTAAAACTGTGTATGTTGTCAGAGAAATTCACTCAAATATAATGTCCTCTACAGAGGCAAAACCTCTACTCTGGGTCTCGTGGCATTTATATTTAGATGTCACTTCCGAAACTTTGCAGCATACAATTGGCCGTCGGTCCTCTAAGCAACAATATTTTTATTTAATGAATGTTAAATGAATGCTCGTGCAGACGCTTTGAGTAAACAAGGCTTTAGCCTACTCACCGCTGCAAAAACACGCTTATCAAGAGCTCGGACACAAATTTTATTATTTATTTATTTTATTTTATTATTACAGTATCAATTGAGGGTGCTTTTGCTTGCGTTTGAGGCTGCTTAGTAGGGCACATCAACTGTTTGGTTACAAACATTCTTCAAAATATCTTCTTTTGTGTTCAGCAGTATCAAGAAATTCATACAGGTTTGGAACTAATTCTATAAATGATAATAGAATTAAAATTTTTGGGTGAACTATACTAAGAATATAAGGGAAAAGTTAGATGAACAAGTGCTTTATAGGGATAATTCACCCAAACATTTCAATTTTGTCATCATTTACCCATCCTCATGTCATTTAAGATCTGTATGATTTTCTTCTTCTGTGGAACATAAAATAACAGTTTTGGTTTCCTTTGTCTTCCATTGTATGGATAAAAAAACAGACATTTCTTAAAATATTTTGTGTTCCACAAAAGAAAGATATACAGCAGGTCATACAGGTTTGGAACGACATGTGGATGAGTAGAATTTTCCTTTTTTGTGTGAACCATACCTTTAACACAAACACAAAACAATATATATTCAGAATAGCTTAATAACACCAAAAAACCTATGTATGTGGTCAGAGATGAATAATGGCAGATAATATTATTCTTAGTTTTATTTTTCAACTCCGCAGAAGATGTGGGTTGGTTCACCCCTCAAAATGAAAATTCAGTCATCATTTACTCACGTAAGCAGTACCATTTATTTTTATCTTGTGGCACTTCTTCGCCACTTCTCACATGTTTGCCGGTATTCTGACCGCCCACCAAAACATAGACAGGCATATATATTGTAAATTACAACTGTGGCATGTTGTTGCTATAGTTTCTAAATGTGTAGGTTGCTATTTTTTCATAACAAATGCTATAGATAAAAAAAGAAATAAAAAAGTTAACATTGGCCTAAACATCGCAATGAGGAGTCATCAATGGTATTACCTGTAATGAAATCCTTGTTGTAACAAATGGTATAGTTAAACAATTACAAGAACTGTTACCTTTTCACAAGTAAGTTAGAATCAAGAGCTTTAAATGCTGGACCTTCTTGAATTATTGACTAAACAATTAGTTTTCCCTATGAGTCAAACGTGTTCTAATAATGACAGACAGGAAAAACCTTTCAGATATTCCAAGAGATAATTCAGTAAGACTTTTTTTCTTCTGCTAAATTGAGAAGTTTAGCAGAATGTCTGAGTTACTCTCTTCTGTACAAGCTGTCGAAATCCTAAAAAGGACAAAATCACTCTAAATGTGGTCCAAAGAAGGTCACTACATTTGATAAACAATGTTAATTTTTGGAGGAACTATGAATTAAAGAATATTGTATCGTCTTTGATTCAACAGTCTGTCTGTTTTGTACATAGGTTCCAGCGACATGTTCATACATACCGAATCCTCCCTGATGCAGATGGATTATTGGCTGTACAGGTGAGAAGACAAAGGAGTCTGCTAATCATATCCTTTTAGGCAAATTACTTTCATTCATTGTTACTTTCACTTCTTAAAAAAGAAAACAAGAAGCAGTCTTGTCTGCTGTCTGAAGCAGGCAGCTGCGTAGTTTCAAAATGACCTCAGTGGCTTGCTGTCAATAAAATGTTTCACACAGATTCCTCCTGCACCCACGCTTCAGATCCAGTGGGGAATGACAGGAATGGGTTTGTCTGTCTGTGTGGAGATTAAAATATGTGTGACATAATTGTTTCTGGGCATGCTGCTAGATGCATTGTGGGTCTTTTTTACTAATTCTTTATTATGCATGGGTAAGGCATGTTGTTGTGTTTCATATAAAAACACTTGGTGACTTTAAAATGCCTGTTTCTTATCTAAAACACAGAATTAATACAATAACACAGTCATATTAAGTTGTTTAAGTGTTGCCTTCTGTTGTAAAAAAAGAGTAATTTTCTGAATATTCTCCCCCTCCCAGTGTCTGATTTCTTTAATCGCTTTTCAAGAGCTGCACTCTTGGAAGGAAAACATGCTGCTATATAGAGATTTTAGGGGAAATAATTGAACGTTTTTGCCAAAATGGTTTCATCGACCATACTCTGAAAGTACAAGCTTCTAAAAAAAGCCATTCAAAGAGCTGGTTATTTTATTTGTCATGATGCCTGATGGTTTAAGTATGTGTGTGTGCACCCTTGTTTGCACAGTGGGTAGCTGGCCAGTGGCTGTTTGTGGTATGTAGAGTTTGGCAGACGCTAGAATGAGGGCATCATAATGTAATTGTATCTTTGGTCCATAAAGCGGAAAAACTTAAATGTTTTGGGAGTTACCCTACCTAGACCAACTTCTTGTTGTGGAAAACCTAGCAGTTCTGCATTTTCTGCCTTCCTTTTTTAGTTTACTCAGGATATAGAGTCTCAAATTATTTTTTGCCGTGCAAGTTTAATATGTCTGTCAGAATTCCAAATATTTGTAGTTCAATAAAAAAGTTAGCCAGTTCTGAAATATAAATTAAAAAAATGAAAAAGGTTTAAATGTATAACATTTCAAAAAGATCTCTCATCAAATGTGGTTTGATGGTACGATTTTTTTTCTGTTACTCTTTTAATACACTAATATTCCCTTTTTTGTAATACACATTTCAAATCCTTGTGCTGTCCTGCTGTATATTTGATCTGTGAATCTGTTGGGTTGTGTGTGTGTTTTTGTTTCAGGCCACGCAGGGAGTGCAGGTGAATTGTTTCCGTACTCTTGGTGATTTAGTTGTGGGGTATCAACACCCACACAAAGGTCTGGTGGCCCCTTTGCTTTACCCTGTTATGCGTGAATCAGAGCCCAACGATGAGAGCTCAGGTAAGACGGGATGGGAAGCATAGTGAATTCCAGACAAAAATATTTTTACATTTACAAATAACAGAATCGTTTGATAAAGATGTTTGTTCAGAAGCACTTCGGTTCACTGAGTGCATACAGTATCTTCTTGATGAGAGAATTTTCATTTTTGTGAGGAATCCTTTAACAACTCTCACTGCCTTGTGCTGTGATGAAGGGACATTTTAGTACACCTTCATGAACTTATTACAAAAATAAAAGTATGCTGTGAATATTTATCTTTAATTACATATTGTCTTATATGAACAACCGTGCAGTCAATAAAAAGATCAAAGTATCGCAAAAAAACGAAATTATACTTCACAGTAAGGGTTCTTCATTTAGAATTCGACATAAACGAAAACTAACTGAAGGAGTCAATAGACCTTATTCACAGCAGCGCCATTTTTTATTTTTAATGGGAATGAAAGCGTGATTGTTGACGAATTTGGAACCGCATACTAGCGTACTACTTTTGCCTTATCTTTCTGTGGCAGAAATAGTAAGAGTATGCTAGTATGCGGTTCCGAATTCAGCATGTGGCTGCATCCGAAATCGCACAGTATGTGACAAAAGAAACATGTCCGAATTCACATACTCATAAAAGTATAAAAGTACCCGGATGACCTTCTTCTGGTGAGATTCTGAAGTGTGCATGATATCCCATGAGGCCATGGGAGAAGATTTATGAATGGGAGGGAAGGCTTTGGTTAAGCGACGTGATGCTGGTAGGTCAAGTGATAATGACAACATGGCGAATGTAGTAGCCTACATCCAGATTACATTCATACTAAACACATTCATATACGTGATTTTTTTAGCGGTCGTGAAGTAGTATTTTAAAATAAGTACATACTCAGAGTGTGCAATTTCAGACGCAGCCTGTGCAATACATCTCTTCAGTGGGTTGTACTGCTATTTAATGTGGTTTTGGATCGTTCTGCTGACGAAACACTGCAAAAATATATTTCCAAGAAAAAAAAAACTCCAGACAACATCAGCTGTGGAAAATTATAAGTTATCTAGGAGCTTCGTACAGCTTTTTACAGGATTGAAAACACAGTAAGTCCATCACTTCCACACCTGTCATGGCGCTGCTCCGAATAAGGTCTGGTGAACTCCAAAACTACGAGTTCGAGGCTGCTTTGTAGGCTAAATCCTTTTTTTGATAGGTTCATTAAAAAGAAGCTGTTCAAAAGAGTCTGATTTGTTTGCGAATCGGACATGACTTACACTTTGTTTTTGTTGCCGAAAATACGGTAGTGTGCGTATTATATTTGACGAAACTGCATAAGGAGTCCGGACTGACACAACGTTTTCTCGACTAGATTTAAACTTATTGTTGAACTGTCGACCATTTAATCTGCAGCCCTGTTAACAAAGTGTATATTCTATTTTGTGTGAGGCTGCTGTGACACAGTTCTATCCACAGGACACAGGCACAACATTTAAATGTTTAAGCTTACATACAAGTGTCTTCTCATTGAAGATGGTGATGATGAGAAGCCAGGTTCAACATTTGCCACACCCCCAGCACGCGCAAAGTCCCCTACAGGCCACCCTCCAACTTCCAGTTCAGCAGCTACTCATTTACTTCTTCAGAGGCTTCAGGAACTCAGCCCAAATAGGTACATTCATTCACACATGACCTATGGATCAATATCAAACTTTTAGATCACATCACACAACACTGTCTGTGCTCGTAAATAAATGTGAGAAAGCACTATCACCATTTTTACAGCTCATTGTACCAATGTTTACCTCTGCAGTTTAGGCTGTGAGATCGTCCCATTACTAGATGAGTATCTGCATGGTAATGTGTGTAAGGACCTGGAGAATGTGAAAGGGGGTGCGTCAGGACTCCAACACTTTCAGTGTATCCTCAGCCGCATATGCGACAGCCTGCACAGGTGCCGTTTCTCTAACATCATGTCCTTTCACACGCTGCAATTATTTGAAAGAAGAACATTTGAATAATGTCCTGACAAAAAGTTTTCCCTGATTTGTTTATCACAGTGAGATTGACCAGACACTGTCTAGTTTGGAGACTTTGGCGAAAGTGTTTGATCATCCTAGCGGCCATCTCACCTTCCCCACAATGCAGGTACATCCCTTTATGGTTTAAGGCTTATATAGTAAGCTACTATTTTCAATCAGTCATATACGTCTTTATTTTAATAAATGTACTTCACATGCAACATTATTATAAAAGGGTTGCACGCTGTGTGGCTGATATGGGTGGATGTTTAGATGGGTTGAAAAAAAAAATCCTTAGACCAGTGGTTCTTGACATTTTTTATTCGAAGGCCCATCATTGTTCAACACAATATTCATTGATATTCATTCAGTATTTATTAATTCCTATGATATTTATGCTGTAATTATTTATGTTAAGTTGCTTGTTTTCAAACTTTTTATTAACAGAAACTGGGAGTGTTGATATTGACAATAGTGATTGTATGTTTTAGCATTTCTATAAAGTTATATTATATTAAATATTTCCCCGCTAGCGTTTACATTTTTTTTTTTTGCCATCCACCGCCAGGGTTTTTGATAATTTTCACAAAAATGTAATGGCCCATAGAATATTTTGTTGAATGAATATCTGATCATGCAATATATCAAAAGAAAGAGAGACCCTTTGCTTTTTATCAAAAAAGTTTTGTTCTAGCTTCATGCATTTATTTTTTTATCAACACTTATATATGGGTTAAAAAAGTTTCATAAAAAAAGCAACATTTTGAACAAAAAGCTGAGAAAATCACGTTTTTGTCAAAGACTACATCTGGATCAGATTCAGAGTGATGATCAAACACAGATGGAGTAGATCGAGTCCATCAACACCCCTAATGTTAGCACAGTCCAATAGCTCGTTCTGGCTGGGTAGTGATGCACCGATCATGATTTTACATGGCCGATTCCGATACTGATTTTTTTTCAAGAAAACTGGCTGATTCCGATACCGATTTCCGTTTTTTTTTTTTTACACAATAAAATAATTAAAGTATACATGAACAAGATGTTTATTTGGTATTTAACAGGCTAAATTGGCTTTTGGCTAATGAAAACAAGTCCGCAATCTGAAATTAATGGGAAATTGAATTGGAAATTAAAAGGCTGAAAGGTGAAATTAAAGGCAACAACTGCATATTCTGCAATCCAAACAGAGATGTTACTTAAATCAGCATTTGTTTTAAATTCAGTGTAATGAAAAAAAGTCTTTACCAGTGAAATTAAATAAAACCAAAGTTCCAAATTGTTCCAAAATGTTAAATCAAATAATGTTTAGTGCAACGAAAAAAACTAAGATGCTACAGCAGGTGCTTTTTAAATCAAATTAAGTCAAATTAATTTTAAGGTAAAATAAAAATGATCATCCTATAGGCTACAGAACTGATAGTATTTCATTTCAAAAGTGCATGCATGTTCTTCTTTAGGCTACAAAAATAAGTATTTCGGCTTTGTCACAAGTTAGTCTGTTTCGTTCTCATCCGATCCAACACGTGAGAAGCTGAGCTGAACAAACGCTCACTATCTACGCTTGTGCAGGGCGCGGAGAGGTAAGCTCGCGCAACTTCAGCTCGCACAGAAAAGCGGCTCTTCATTCCCTTCAGCGTATCTCGTCTCTTCCCTCAGATCTCCAGTTTCCGTTTGTAACACACAAGTGACATGTTCGCGAATGATTGCAATATAGGCGTATGTGCACGCGGGCGCACTTCCGGAAAAATCGGCAGAAAAATACAAAGAAAAACGATTTTTGGCCGGTCAACCGGTGCATCCCTAGTTCTGTGTCGACATTTAATTCAGTAACAGGCAGTTTTGATTTATATGCTGTTTAATATTAATGATCACGTTATTTTACATATGCGTCTGCTTACATACGATAATTTGTTTTTTTTGCTTCTTCTTCACCTGTGTTTTGATCAGGATATTCTGTACTCATTCAGAAGATGCATAATAGCGACCCCTAGAGCAGGGGTTTTCAAACTGGGGTCCGGGGACCCCCAGGGGTCCTCCAGAAGGTTCTAAGGGGTCCCCAGAAAATTTCAGAAAATAAAAAGACAAAGCAAAAATGGATAAAGTCGACCTAATATTCTAACGGTTTAATTTCTAAATGTTTCTCTATAAATTCCAGAATTGAATATGTTTGATTTGTATCTTTAGATTGTTTTTCTCACTATAGTCCCCTTTATCTCGCTCACTGGGGTTGTAAGGCAGTTTCCTTAACGCAGTACGTAAACTGCTTGCACACATTTATTGTGAAAGTTGCTTATACAAATAATTTTTCATTGAAAAGGTTCTTCTTCAGGTTTATACATCCAACATTAATAGCCAATTTAAGTTTGGAAACAATGTGTTGTATTTATGTTTTTGCATACAGATGGATTTTAGGAAGGGGGTCCCTCATAAAGGTTCATCATATTTGGGGGTCCTTGGCATCATAAAGTTTGAAAACCCCTGCCCTAGAGTATAACAGTGAAAACACGGAAACCTGTTTTTTCACAAATAACGGAAAATTCTGTGTTTGGCGGGGAAAGAGTTAATATATTGATAAATGTTAACCAATTGTGTTGTTATTATTAATGTTTAAATTTAAATTATTTTAAAGGCACAGTATGTAAGTTTTTCCGCTGGAGGTCGCTTATTCAAAAGCATAGCTTGATGATGCTGCGAATAAGCGTGGAATCATGGGAGTTGTAGTCTTGACTTTTCACCTCCACAGCGAATGGAAAGGAATCTGGGCAGAATTCATGAATGAGCGAATGTACTAAAGTTTTATTAAC